>NC_045152.1:23258618-23378618 GCF_900700415.2 Clupea harengus
TAAATGTCATGTTTAAGTTGAATATTCAGTGAGTACTCTGTACCTGGGCGGCAGTGGTACAGGAGGTAAAGAAGTCGTTTAGTAATCAGAAGGTTGCTAGTTTGTTTTTCCTGTCGAAGTGTCCTTGAGCAAGGCACTGAACCCCTAATTGCTCCTGATGTGCAGTGTGCCATCAGTGTAAATGTAAAATGTGTATACATTGTAAGTCGCTTTGGATAAAAGCGTCTGCTAAATGACTAAATGTAAATGTAAATGTACCTGTGCCACCCTCCCCCTTCCTTTTGTTTCACAGAAGAGCTGAGTGACTCCAGTGTGACCAGTACTGATGTCTCCCAGGCTGCTCATGTCACTGTGAGCCACAATGACCAGATCACCGCCCTCACCCAACTCCCAGCGGCCTCCAGCGACGCACACAATTGCACGTCAGGGACTGAGCACACAGCAGAGAGCCAGCCGGTCTGGGAGATGGAGGTGGTGATGCAGGACCAAGCAGCCCAGGGCCTAGACAAGCCCGACCACAAGGCCTCCTGTGTGGACGTGGGACGAGAGCAGGACCTGACGGAAGACGGCGTGGGGCAGCTGGGCATGGTTGCAGAAGGCTTAGGGGCAGACGCGGTACCCTCGGGGTATGAGTGTGTTGTCGTGACACAAGCCCTGATGGACAGGCCGACCGTCCAAAGTGGAGATGGGTCTTGCGATGCTGGGGACACCCTGTTGCAGGCGAATCCTGAGGGCGCCATTCCTGTGCAGGGCCAGGCGGGGGAGCTGTTTGAGCCTCAGACACTGCAGACTGTCGTTAGCAGCTGTGAGCTGCCTGAGCAGAGGGGCACTCTGGAAGCATCACAGGTAGGTGCACACCTGAGTAAGCATGGAGTCCTAATTATGCCCAGGTTCACTCCTTTTTCTTCCAGTGACCAGAAATTGCCTTTAGGTAATTTACCTCATGAAACTGACAGTTTATCTGTCTGGTACAGCCCATATATACGAGGTATGAGATCAGTTTCAATACGGTAAAGGGCATTTGCTAGCTAACCACTTATGCCTGACACGTTTGCTAAATGATACAAATGGGAATAAATTAAGGCATGATCCCATGGTGGCTGCTGTTGTCAAGTGAGGTAGATTTTAATGAAGGGCACCCAGACCATTCAAAGCATCTATGTGTGTCATGCGTTAGCCGCTTCATGATCTCTGTGGTAATGATGGTGCACCCGCCTCTCTTTCTCTTCTTGCCAGCTCATAATCATCACTGGCCCCAGTTATGAAGCGCTGGCATCAGAGGGCATCCAGCTCAACATGGGCTCCAGTGATGGCGAAGAGGTCACTTGCACTGTCATAGAGGGCATGGCCTACAACCAGATGTGTCAGGCGGAAGCTGGCCTTAGGGGTTCCATTACCGACTCGACTGATGCTGTCGCAGGTGAGGACACTGGCATTTTAAACTTTCTTTGTATTGCTTCCATGTTAAAAAAGTTAACACTATTAATTGTATGTTTAACCAGTGTTAAACCAGCTGTATTCGTGTGTGCTTTGACCTACAGCTAAGCTGCTAAGGCCACAAAACATATTTTTAAATAATTGTATATTCAGAAATATACAGTTAAATGATTGAAAGTAATTTGGTCAGTGTTCAGTTAGAAGTCTGCTCATTTTGATTACTATACAAATATTTGTCAGACAAAACGAAAACATTTGTTGTTTTTGCCATTTCACCACATTTTCATCATATCCTATAGATAAATGCCATTTTGTGCATCACATCTGAATGCATGTGGGTGTTAAATTTGCATAGATTTCAATAGTATTGTTTTAAGGCACATGCATTTTAATGTACTTTTGGATGGACAGTGTAAATAGATAGGCAAAAAAAACTCTTCACTTAGTCTGTTTGTATTTTTTAATGAAATTAATATAGTGTTTGTAAAGTTTCAGTAGACATGTTGTCACTTGACCACCAGAGGAAAAGATAATCTTTTACTCATTTTAACGACACATAACTAGACCCACTCGGTAGGCCCACTGTTGGTGTATGCAGAAAATACCATCACACTGATAACAGATGACTGATGGCAGCTTTCACTGGGATAGTGGATAACTCTGTTCTCCCCGCAGCTCTGGCAGAGAAGCAGCTGCTCCAGCCCAGCGAGGAGGTGCACAGCCTCAGGAGTCCCAGCACCAAGGAGCTGCAACGTGGCCTGACGAGGTAGGAGGAGGTGGCTGTCCAGGAGCGAAGGAAATGGAGAGGATGAGGAGAGGGTTTATCAATGCAGAGGATGAAGAGGGGGTTTATCAGTGGAGAGGATGAAGAGGGGGTTTATCAGTGGAGAGGATGAAGAGGGGGTTTATCAGTGGAGAGGATGAGGAGAGGGTTTATCAGTGAAGATTGGCTCAGAGGCGTTGTCACACGAGTGTTAGTGTCTAGTGTTAGTTAGGGGGTCTATTTCTAAGTTATTACAACTTGAACTATAATTCACTACCGTTACGACTGCACTTAGGCAAAAAAAAAAACGTCATGTTAGGACTTGGCTCTTTACCTTCCTGTTGTTACTGTGGCAGGTCGAAGAGGAGGCGGCGAGGTCCTGTCATAGAGGCAGATGGGATGCTGAAGATGTTCCACTGTCCTTATGAGGGCTGCAGTCAGGTGTATGTGGCCATCAGTAGCTTTCAGGTGAGCTACGCCTCGTGGCGTACAGTATGTGGGTGTGTTTGCTAAAGGTGTGTAATCTATGTCCATACGTAAAGGACATTACGCATTTCTTTGTTTGCGTAACGCTTAAACTAGTGGGAAAGTTGAATGAAACTGATAGTTGCAATGGCTGGCTCATAGCATTGGTGAGGTGCTCTATGGCCCAAACAAACACTACACATAGAGATGTCCCCAAGGCAGGCATTTGAAACATTATGGAGTCATGGACAAACGGTTTTATTCGGGGTGCACAATACCCACACAGTACAGATCTTCACTTGCACTTGAATTCTGTTGAATGTAAGTGGCCTTTGAAAGACAGCATAGCCAATGTTTTCTCACTTTTAGAAAGCCCCTTGATAAATAATTGTGTGCGTACTCAGTTTGCAGTAATGGTAAATGCAGTTCATAAAGTCTTCAGAATTCTGCTTGGCTTTGATCTGGTAGAACCACGTCAACCTGGTCCACAGGAAAGGACGGACGAAGGTGTGCCCCCACCCAGGCTGTGGCAAGAAGTTCTATCTCTCCAATCACCTGCATCGCCACATGATCATCCACTCGGGTACAAACATATGTGTATATTCAGACCCAGTCAGATGTCACATTCATTTATTAAACAAAGCCAGCCTATCACTGGTATGATGGTACCGCAGTCCTGCTAGTTTGTTTTCCAGTTATTTATTTGCTTGCTTTAAAAAAAAAAGTTTCTTTCCAATTCCGCTGTTCAACAGTTTACTTTTATTGTAATACCATTTAAAAAAAAACAACAACATACAGTATTTTTATGGATAGATACACATTATTTCTATGGACCTCTGCATTACATTCATATTTACATGAGCTTAAAAATAGGCATCTATAACTGTTGACATTTCTGTGTGTAGCACTCTCATCTGTGGTAGTGGTGTCCCCATACCATCTCCTATAACCCTGAACACAGCACTGGTTTGTCATCACAAGTATGCTTCTTAATCAGGAGCATTTAAAACCCTTGCAAGCCCCCATCCCACTTCACCTCATTTGGATTGTGTGTGCTGCCTCACCTCCGTCAGGTGTTCGAGACTTCATCTGTGAGACGTGTGGGAAGTCTTTTAAGAGGAAGAACCACCTGGAGGTGCATCGACGCACACACACAGGAGAAACCCCTCTTCAGTGAGTCTAGTCTTCCAGTCTGTGTATATATACACACACACACACACACACACACACACACACACACACACGTACACATGATATATGCTGATGTTTGTCTTTAAGAGAAAAAGTGATGATCTGTCATACACTAACGCCACTCTAACCACTGTGAACCACACATGTCATTGGCTTCTTACTTGTTTCTCAGGCGATGTCTTTGTCTTTTTCCTCCTCTCTCTTCCCTCACCCTTTCCCCCTCTCTTACTCCCCCTTATCTCTCCCTCCCTGTCTCTGTGATTTTTACCCTGGCCCCCTCCTTTCTCCGTAGGTGTGAGATCTGTGGGTACCAGTGTCGGCAGCGCGCATCCCTCAACTGGCACATGAAGAAGCACACCCCGGAGGCCCACTACAACTTCACGTGTGAGCACTGCGGTAAACGCTTCGAGAAGCTGGACAGTGTCAAGTTCCACAAGCTCAAGAGCCACCCGGAGAAACAGGCCGTCTGAGGAAAATAAACACTAAAGGGGCATTGCAGATGCCACAAGGACTAGCAAAGAGGTGGATGGATAGAATGATAGAAAAGAAGAAGAAGAAGAAGGAAAGAAAGAACGAGAGGAAGAACTGGTCGGACAGGGTCGAAAGTGCAATATGGAAAGACGTGACTGAGATGAACCAGGGGAATGGAAAGGTGTGAAGGGACAATATAAACCTTCCAGAGAGTGTCCAGTCTCGGTGCCCACAGGCATCCTGATTGAGAACGTCCTGTGCGGTCCCCTACCTCTGATGGTGCTAGACTGGGCTGGACATGGCCTCCACTGGCTAGAGCAGGGCTCAGCTCTGTGGTTTGCCTAGGCTGTGCGTCTGGGGCATGTGGCCTAATCCAGAGGGCTTCTCTCAGAAGAGAGAGAACCTCTGCACTTCCTGTTTGACAACATCCACATAAAAGGAACATGAGACCACTGTGACCGTTACACCTGAGTTAATATGATGATTTTCAGCACAACATCCTGATGGGACATTTAACAAAAATAATCTGACATCTTCAGTAATTTCAAAATCCATAATTAACTCTCTTTTATTAGTAGGGATGTCACGATACCAGACATTTTGTGGTGGACATCAATGGACAACAGGGCTCTTGTGCAACTGAAGTTCTTCTAGTATAGTACACATCTTCGAATGGCCCACTTAACCTAAACCTTGCTTTTGAAGAGATGCAGTTCAAAGTCAGAGACTTTCCTCTGACAGTCACACTCCATCAAGTGGCAGTGTTGTAACAAAAAAAATGTATACATGGACATCTCCATCTAAACCTTCCCATTTTGAAACCTCTAGAAGCTGTGTGAGCTGCCTTTACTCTCAGGAAATGTAAACCAAATATGTCTTGGTTTGTATGCTGGTATCTGTGACTGCCTTTCCACCCATCCATTCATTCATTCTCTAGTGTCTACAGTGGTCTAGAGTGGGGCTTGCAGTAGCGGTTTCACCTTGTTTATAATTTTGAGAAATGAAATGAACAAACAACATAATTTATATGATTTTCTTTTGTTCTCTGCTTGTATCATAGCAATGAAAAATATGTAAGATATGTGAATATAATGTGAATAGAGAATGTACAGGTACCCTCAAAGAGAATTGTTTTGGATAAATAAATAATAAGACACTATGGAAAGTTGCACAAGCTTTTTCTTGAGGGGCAAGGTGGGGCGCATAGGTACTTAAGGAAAACGAACATCACCATCCATTATTGCTTACTGTAGTTCTTTCGTCAGCCTAGTTCTTGGAGTTCTTGGGTCAACAGTTGTAATGTTTTTTACAAGTATTGTGAAACAGAACAGTCTGTCCGTATGCGGCCATAATGCCATCTCATGGCTCTGTAAAGCTCCTTGACAATTTCAGTTGTCAGTAGAGCGATATAAATAAAAAAAGAAATGAACTGAATCATGTAACACTGTGTGTGCTTAGCTGCCAAACCCACCATACTCAGCAATCTCCAAATGAGAATGTGGGGGAAACACAAATAGGTTAGGTTGTACAACTGGAGTATTTTTAGTGAAGTGGTAAGAATGCCTGTTCCATGTTCAGCAGACCGGTAACCTTTATCTTGATTTTAAATATTGATAGTTTTAAATCTAGTGTAATCTGTCACTTTTGTGGACGATGTTACGTGACTTCTAGTTAACATCGAAACATGCTTACAGTGAAAAAGCACATTTCACAATCACACTTTCACACTTTCAGTTTTTTTTTTATGCATGTCAACAGTTTGAGCAGGGACATAACTGGCCATTCTACACAGCGCACTTACAATACACAACCTCCCCACTCTAAATTCCTTTGTAAATGTAGTCTGTTATCAAAGTTTCAAATGCCAGTTTCCGCTTATGTCTTCGTCAGAGCCATTGTTTGGATGCCTAGTTATGGTTAATGTGGCGTGTTTACAGATCTACAACAATGCAAAACCCAGTGGCTTTTTTCATCTGTGTTTGCCTGTATTTGTTCTTGCTCACTCAGGCCTTTCATGTCCGTGGAAGATGCATGAGCCTTAGGTCTACTGTGCTCTATACTGAACACAGAGAGCCTCTGCCTGTGTTGGGCAAAGGCTGTGGCTGTTGTTAACTAGCACAGTCATTGGTAGAGTATTGGTCATAGAACAGTGCTGAACACAGGTAAATACCAAAACCATAGGTCTTTATGTAAATGATCTTGTGGAAACAAATAGACCAGAAGATATTTTACTAACATGCTGAGAGGATTTGTGTGTGTGACTTTAATATTGCCTTGGTTACAGGTGCAACCCTTCCCCTTTTTTCTCTTCGCCAGAAAGAGACCGGTTCCAGTGGGAGGGCAGACATCCCTGCAATCACTCCCACCTGAAAACACCCAAGCTCCCCCCCCTCCCTTTCCTCTGTTGATAACCAAGCCCCTGCACCACAGGGAGAGGGAGAGAGGGAGGGACGGAGCCTGTGAATGAGCAGTTGAATAAAAGCAGCGTTTACAGAGCATTGAAAAGGAAACGCACAGATACCACGCAAACATCACACAATATTCTAATCAAGATCTCTCAGTGGAGGTAAGACCCGCTCTCTTTAGACTTACAAGACACAAGCCTACTGATGAATAGATACAATTCATAACATGGCATTTTATTCTTGTGCCTTCAGATGTACTACAAGACATTATTTATATTTTGATTAGTTGTTGAGGGCAGGTAGGTGTTTTGTGTCATTGTTTCAGTCAGTGTGATATGGATTACCATCTGTCATTTTAATTCCACCAAGACAAAGACGTAAAACTTTCATTTAGTGTGTGGTGTGCCAGAACGATGTCCATGTATCAAGAGACTACATCAGAGAGAGAAATTTCAGTACCGACATATCTATAATAAATATGAATCATAATCTGGAAAACCATTTTACAAGTGAACAGGAAATACTGAAGAGAAAAAGTTCTGGTGGAAGTTTATGTATTGATGTTTTTGCATGCCAGTGTTTATCCTCATCTTTGTATCCTTCCCCCTTTTGGGCCCATTATGCATACAGTAGTTATCACCATTTCTCCAGGAAGTACCTGTCACCAGGTGTGTGTCCTCTAGGCTGCCCCACAGACATACAGTGCCTGTCAAGAGAAGGACACAGAGTCCATTATATCAGTCTTGGGGCCTGTATGGCAAACAAAGCGCTCTTTTATCTGGTATGTGGGGTATGAGTACGGGGGAACTATTTACTTCATGCATCCAGGAACTGGTCAGAAGGGGCTGCTAGCTACATTGTCCTTGTTTACCTGATTTGGCTGCAGGTGTCTTGTTGATTTGCTATTCAAATAGGGGTATACTGAGGCCATTGTAACTTCTGTTGACTGCTAGTAAATCCTCTTTTAGTTTGTCAGCACTGCAGCTAACAATTGTTAATGTCACAGCCACAGTGTTAATGGGAAATGTTGGAAATATGTCACACTCTCTTGGTCTAAAAGCTAATTAACATACATCTTTCTTATGGTTGCTGCAGTGTTGGGTGAAACTTAAGAATTGCTCAAGTGTGGGATGTGGGTGGAGTGAAGGAGTGCACTGCTTGCAATGTTCCAGTAATGTTGGGTTCTGTCATGTGATGAATGAGTTGCTAGCTAAATATTGTCCTGGTCTTTTGACCACCACTCTTATCTCGACCTCTTTTACAAGAAACACCAAATGGGATATAAATGTAGTTCTTATGTGGTTTTGTTTTGGACTGGTTGGAGCTGGTTGTTAAATCCAAACAGTAATGTGTTTCTCTTTGCATCTTGTTGTCTTCTCCACATTTTTAAAGAGTGGAAATAGTTAATTATTTGTTCTCCAAGGAGCCCCTCAGCTTACTAGCTGTATAATGTGGTGACTTCATTAGTCGTGAAAAGACTCTCAGGGTCCAGAGTACACTCAGACTAAAATGAGGCTCAGATGAAACTTCAGGAAACCAAATTCACCTAACTGGAACAAATGAGTCTGACATCCAAACGAAGCAAGTAAGATAAGCACCATGACAACAGCGGAATATCAGTCATTAATAACATCTATTTGAGTTTACTTGGTGAATGGAAAATGGTAAGATTTACATAGTTAAACTGTCAAATAGCAGATGAATATTTCAGAGCTGTGAATTCTTTATAGTTCCTTTGACAGTCCCATTTTCACACTTTCACACAAATGTTCACTTTTTTTTGTTGGCAGGGGAGAGAGTATCACAGATAACTTAGTAGGGATTGTACAAAGTATCTGTAAATGTGTTCCTCACCAGACAGGTCAATTTGAATGATGACAGTTGAGAAAACAGGAAAAGGACGGGTATACTTCCGTGTGCTGTATGTTTTCTAAACCTAAACCAGTAGGATCCTGTTCATGAGTGAGTGTTTGTTTTGTGTGTGTGTGTGTGTGGGTGAGAGAGAAATAGAGAGAGAATGTAAATAAAATTCAATCAGGTGGTAAACCAGGCTGCACCTTCAATGGATGATGAATCAGGCTTTTGTGTCACTGGAAGGATGGCCGTCTCTGTGTCTCGGGTGTCTACAGGCCTCATATCACCATGGTTTGAACTGAGGCCCATTCAAAAGTCACATAGACACTGAGTCCCTTTGCCCCACCATAGACACATCACTGTGAATATGGACGCGGATAGGAGGAAATGGCCCTGCGTAAAACCTGAACGATGGTGTCACCGCCCCATACCTTACACGGGTCTAGTGCCCACAAGGACCCAGATGCAATTCTGGCCAGAGGTCATTTCCTCAAGCCCACACCCTATCTCTCTCTCCCACTCATTTTCTGTCATCTTCACTTCCCTATCGAATAGACTATTAAAGCCCTAAATTAAATTAAATAAATAAAAAAACCTTGAACGACTGCACAAGCTTACCCAAAGTGAATGAGTGACATAGCAAAGTGCACCACAGCAACTATGAGTTATGTATAACCAAAAGATTTACTGTTGGTTTCAAATGTGCTTTTTCTAATGTTGTTTTATCTATTCATTTTCTAAGTGTGTAGAGATAAGATTAGAGTACTACTTACGAAACTACTTACAAATTCCTCTTCCTTGTATTCATGTTCCAGGATTAAATCGTGACCTCAAGAATGGGCTGCTTTGGATTTCTCAAAGTCGTGATGTTTGCCTTTAATGGCATCATCTTTGTAAGTTCACAAACACTCCCTCTCTTCTCTTTTTTTTTCAGGCGACACCTGTCACATTCTTTATTTAATGGGTTTCGAGGGCAAGAGTGTCAACAGATAAGAGCAGAGGTTACAAATATTAAACTCATGTCTTTCTAAGGGGTTTCTTGTGGCCACTTCCTGCTCAGTTCTAGGTTAATCTTTGGTGACTCAAAGAGTATGACATGTCCTTTTCCTGCTCCCTAAGTACAGATATGGAACGGAAAGTTCCATTTAATTTTACTTCATCCCTTTGTCCTTCCCACAACAAAATGATGTCAATGAATATTACCCCAACAAGGAATGTTACAGTCCAACATTTCAAAATAACAAAGTCCTAGTAAACATTTCTGGAGTCAACTGGAGTCATGTTCCCTTCTCACTTTGTCTTCTCGCACCATGCCTCTCTTGCAACCCTCACCTCAAACCCCAGGTGGCTGGAGCTGCGATCCTGGGGGTGGGCATATGGGTAAAGGTGGACAGCGGCTCTGTCCTTTCCTTGCTGGAAAAGATTCCTGGTGCACCGGCACAGCTCAACCAGGTCTTAAACGTGGGCTACCTCCTGATCGCTGTGGGTGCTGTGCTGCTGCTCCTGGGCTTCCTGGGATGCTGTGGAGCCGTTAAGGAGAGCAAGTGCATGCTACTGATGGTAAGCCTGTGGATCTTATTAAGTAAAGACAGGTACGGTTGGTATATATTGTTCTCAAAAAGGCTATCTGTACTCCATCTGTGCTCCAGAGTTGAGAGGTTTAACGGAGAAAAATAGTGAAAGGTACTTCCTAAACAAAAATAAAAATGACCAAGAGTAGAGGGGAGAGTATATGTCTGTGATATACTCTGAGAGATAAAGCAGGTCTCACTGTGTCCTCCAAATAACATTTGCTGGCACACAGAAGGCTGTTACTATTAATTGTTAAGGATACGAATCTAGAGTGCTGGTGATGCAAGGAAGGGGGGTGCTGTGGTGAATGATTGTTTGTGTCATGATATGTGTTAACTTCCTGGTGTGATGCAAATACAGCCAAGTTTAGTTAAAAAGAAAACAGATAGCCTTTCTTGCTTCCCCTTTAACCACCTTTCCTCTTTCTACAGTTCTTTATTATAGTGTTGCTGGTCTTCATAGCAGAGGTGGCTGGAGCTGTGGTCATTTTGGTCTTCAAACCTTTAGTAAGATAGCACAAAACAACATTCACACACACACACACCCACACATTGTCACTGCTACAATATTAGCTGTGCCACAGAGGAGAATAATTACAGAGGTGTAATGTGTCTTGTGTACCTCTCAGGCCGAAGACTTGATCAGGAAACTGGGCGTTGACATCGTGGAAGGCATTCAAAAAGAGTATGGAGAAAATCCTGATGTAACAGGCCTTTGGAACTCAACCATGGACACAGTAAGTTTTAATTCAGAGTTTAAAAGCTAAGAGCTGAAAAAAGTCAGGGGCTTCTGTAATTGTGAAATTAATGTCACCTACATTAAAATTACATTTGATGGGAATCCTCTTCTGCTTTGCTGATGTAAAAATCCAGGGCTTTAAAGCAACACTAAGTAATAATTTGTCACTTTTTGAGGAATGTTTTCATAGGCAACTAATTTAGATGGTATATGGTCATGTGGAGGTTAGATACACACATGAGTTGTTATTCAGGATATTCACTATGTAGTTTTGTGTTCCGGGGTGGAAGTGAACACTGAAAATGTAAGAAAAGCTTTTACAGCACAACATTGCCAACTATATCGCCAAAAGACACCAGTTAGCATGTTGCCAACTAGATTTTATTAGAGCCAACTGGACTGTTGGTGGTGGACACAAGGTTTTTGCATGCCTTTTAGGTAGTTAGCATGGTAGTTTTCAGCCAAAACTACTTTAAGTCTGCCATGTGGTATCATTATCGTTGTGAATAAGTTTAAAGTATGTTTCAATCATTTTTAATTTTTGCATTGTATTTTTTGTAATATAATATAATATACAGCAACATACTTTCCACATTCCAGCAGGCATGAATTTAAAGTATGGTCTGAAAAATCCAGTCTCTGAGTGGTCTGTAAATCATGTCCTATATATCTCTCTATTGGGGCAGGGACTTTGGATGAAAACTAAACGTACCTTTTGTGTTCAACAAACGAACAATATAATGAGGCCCAGAAGTAATATTGCTCTTCACCCCAGATAGCTTGGAGATTCTGGTTCAACAACTGCCAAAAAACAGGCAACAGCCTTAATTCTAGTTAACTCACTGATAATCATTTCATAATATTTTTTGCAAGGGAGAATCTGAAGTTTTTTTTAGATGTTTCAAATCTCAATATATAATCACTCCATTATGAAGACTTCACAATGAGTCCTTACTGCAGCCTGTGTGAGGATAGGATTGGTTGGCTAGCTCCACCCACTTGACACAGTTACGTTCATTTCTGTTCACATATGGTTACTAGAAAGTTGTTATTAGCAGGCAAATGCTGCCTTTCTGTGGGAGATCAGGAGATCATCATCTGAGATTGTGTAATTGTGAAAGATTAGTAAATGAATATAATGAATAATTGTCTTTACTGTATTTCCTGCCCATTAGCTGAAATGCTGTGGATTCAACAACTATACAGACTTCACAGGGTCTCCATTTGTCAATGCCAGTGGGACCTACCCTTCACCGTGCTGCACCTCAACTTCCTGTTCTGGAGAGAACGCAAAGACTTCGGTAATTTACTCTGTGCACAAAGTTTTATGGTCACATGAGGTTAAGGACATTCAGCCTGACCGCACTGCATTGCCATCATTCATTTGTGTCACTTGTGTCATTCATTCATAAATGTCTTTACAGGCAGTTGATGGTTGCTTTGACAAGCTGGTTTCATTGATTGATGAAAATGCAGTCGTGATCATAGGTGTGGCTCTCGGGATCGCTGTTTTAGAGGTACACTTTCTGTCTCACCTACATATATTTCTAACCTAACAGTACTGATGCACTAAAGCTTGAACATGATGTATTAACTGTACATTCTAGACAAAATTACTGTGGGTTTATCTGTGCACTGATATGGTCTGGTCTGTGTGGTTTGGGTCTGAAGAATCCATCATAACCAGAGGATTTCTCTTGTTTCATGCCAGATCTCTGCAATGGTTGTCTCTATGTCCTTGTATTGCCACATTGACTCCAAATAACACTTGGATTGATCAAGGAAGTTCACTGAAGAGGAGGCATTCTCAACATTTTGCAGTTCGCACAATACAGACAAGCCAAAAACAAAGAACTCAAAAACTGGTCTTCATAGAAGACCATGGCTGGGACTTCCAATGGTTTAAGAGGCAGGGATTTATATTTCGTAATATACATCTAAAAATCCAGATGTGTTCTTATAGTGTAAATAAGTTATTTTGCATATGGATTGTTATGGGGAAATTAAAATGATTTCACTGAAATTTTGGAGTGTAGGGTACTTAGATGACTTTGGATGTAGATTATGTTTTAATTTTGAGGAAAGGTGAATAAAATCCTTTTTTCTTAAATGTCCATATTTCCGGTTTTCATGAAATGTAGGTACAAATGGAATGTGTTTTCAATGAAATATGCACTTTAAATTAGTAGGTGACAGGTCTAAATCACCTGGCCTACTTATGTCAGCCAAAGAATGTATATCTTGGAGAAAAAAACAATGATGACCAAGTGGTGAAGTCTACTGACACCTGTCTCCTGTTATTGTCCCAGCAAAATAAAGTACTGATTTAACACCACACTCATTTAAAGACAATGACTTTCTTTTTTTTTTTACTTTTCTTTTCTTATTTTGTAAAGAAAATACATGTTAAACGGATAAAGACAAATTGTGGACAACTTTTAGCATCAACCATGAACATTGGGCGTTGGAACTTCTGCAGCTGTTGCCATGGTAAACACTGAGTTCTGGAATGTGTTCATCTCACCTTTGTAGTTTTGTAAAGGTTATTAGCACCAAGCTAACTAAAACAAGCGGGGCCTCAAAATGAGCACCCAACACTTGTGATTAACATCCAATTCACATGTTCCTATAGTAAGTAACTTACGCAAACATTTACATTTAGCTTAGGCTAAATCAATTGATAGGTAGCAGCTCAGAGATTTACCTAATAATCCTAGCAATAGGTTAATACTATGCCGCTTGCTAGCTAGTTTCCGAAGCTGACTGACGTTAGCGGGAGGTTGATCGTGTGCTAGTTACTATCAAGATCACATTTAGCCAGCTAAAGTGAGCTTACTAGTTAATGTTTGACATTCATATAAAGTTGTTTACAATCGTATTTACTTTTACTGAGGCAGCATTATTACATTGCACTCTGAGCAACTTTCGAATGTTTGGAAAATAAAGCGATTTGTGAAAAATGTTAAATTAGCATCAGATAGTTAAGCTAACACTGGCCAGCCACGTTGTCATAACGGGGAAGATTGACGTTAGTGTTGGCGAAGAACTGTAAATTCATCTCAAGCTTAATAGGCTAGTAGGGACAAATTATAATTCTTGTGTAAACTAAATCAACAACAATTTTGTCGTTTTTGGGAGTCGTTGGCTAGCAATCTTATAACTTTATGTCCTCTCATAGCTTCGAATACCAGCACAATTTACATACTTGCAAAGATGGCTGGACGTCGGACATACTTATGTATTAAGTATTCAATGGTATTTTCCTGTGCAGTGATATTCGTAAGTATTGAAATATCAGTCTTTTCTATTCATCGAAAATCTGATGCACCATGTTGCACAGGCTTTTTTGGTATGTATAGTTCAATTAATAAATAATGGATTTTTGAGAATAGGTTAAATTCACTGCCTGGGAACATGTGTTTACCATTCATTGCCTGCTGTTATTGGTTTAACACAGTGGTGCTGTTCCCATATTTGTTTGATAATGTTATTGTTTACAGTGCAATATTATTGTTAACATTGTTAATGGTATTGCTTCCAAATTGGTAAGTGATTTTTATTACAGGTTACAATCAGAAATACACATGGTTCATGTGAGCAAAGTTGAGGATAGGATAGACCTATTTTTTTTTATAGAACTGAGTCATAATTTCACCAGATCTTGGCAAAGTAAATTAATTAATTTGGCCTGCTTTAAAAATGAAATACGTAACTTAATATGTAGAAATTTCATTACAAGCACAACACCATTCTTGTTGTGGTTAGTGTTGCTGTCTTTGGACTGTGGCTGATCCTAGCCAGGCTAGTAATTGTAGTATAGCATCTTTTTATGCCCGTTTACACTGGATTCTATAGGCAGTTCTCACAGGGCCAGACATGACTGCTGTGGCCATCTTCGTAACAAGTTTACACGTTTACTTGAAGCATGTTGAAAACAGACACACACGCCAGGCTACGCCTACAGGACTTTTCTCTACGATCCACCCCTAACATCAACATATGCCATTCCTCCTGTCTCCTAGCTGAGTGGCGTTATGCTGATTGGCCTGGGTTCATGGATGAGATATGGAGCGGCCACACTAGTAAACTTGATGGGCCATTACTCTATGCAGCTCGTCAACCTCAGCTATATCTGCATTGCCATGGGCTCCATCCTCAGCTTCACCAGTATGATGGGGTGTTTTGGGGCCGGCAAGGAGAATCGCTGCTTCCTGACACTGGTGAGTGGGCTGGGGAATGATACAAGAAGGATGAGGACACAACAGTCCGACTGTGAAATGATGTAGAGGTAAAAGCCAGAACTGGGACATGGTAGATGTACTTTTTGTTTTGTTCATGTGGTGTTTCATTATTTTTATTACAAAGGTTACAACAACTGAATGTCATTTTACAGAAAAATGTCTAGACTAAATTGTTGCCTTGAAATGTTAAGCTAGGACAAATCCTTTCTCTCTCCACAGTTCTTTATGAGTATGATGATCTGGGTTGTTGCACAGGTCATCGGCATACTTGTTGTCATGGCGTACAGTAATTCGGTAAGTGTCCTGTGAGCTGTCCAGAGAATGTATGCAATGACTTTGAATATCTGGCACTGGCTCACTCTCCTTGTTGATCGCTGCCCTACTCCCCCGTTATGAACATAACGCTTTAAGTGATGGTGCCATTCTTGTGCCTTAGGTGGAATTCATGTTGTTTGGGGAGTTTAAGGAGTCCTTGGAAAAGTTTTACTTGGGGGAGTCTGCTCCAGACCCCATCTCCACTGCATGGAATGTTGTCATGACCAAGGTAAAAGGGCACATATTTCCTCTTGAGCACAAACATTTTAAGTGCAGGACACACGTACATTATTGTGATTACATTTTGAAAGTCGTACCATCAACTCTTTGAGTAAGTGTCAATCTCTGTTTCTGACTGATTGGCTCTACCTGTATTTTTCCATGTTTGTCCTTAGTTCAAATGCTGTGGCTTTGAGAACACTACCAATGACTTTGTGGGATCCACATTTACTCAGACCACTGGGCTTGCTTATCCAAAGACCTGCTGCGCTAACAAAAACTCTCCGTCCTGTGATGGCACCACCATTGTCCCCAACCTTATTCACCCACAGGTACTAGAGCAAAATGACCAGTCTTCTCTCCAGCAAACATTCCTTCACAGAACTAATAAAAAGAACTACAAATATTAGACTGCTATAAAAAGAATATTGGACTGTTCTGCACTTAACATATTCTTTGCCTTGCAGCCTTTGCCCCCGCACCCCCCTACGTGTTATGCAAAGGCAAAGTAACGTTATATGGGAATGCTGACTTCATTGTGCTGGAATACAAACTTCATTTGATTAACAATAACCTTAGATAACGTTCCTTGCATAACTAGCTATCAACAGAACTGACAGCACAACTCGCAGCATGACTATCTATCAACAGAACTGACAGTAGAACTGACAGCTAAATTGACAGTAACTGACAGTAAGTTATAGCTTGTTAAAGTACGCAACGGGTAGATTTACAATGACCTTGTCGCTAACATTATTGGTACAGTGGTTTGTCAGATCATGCGGGGCGCCAAGGCCACATTGGCCAAATGAACATACAATATTCACAAGGGCATCAAGGCCAGAAAGAGGAGTAACGACGGCCATGGCAGTTGTGCTGTCTGCGAAATGTATGCCCTGGTTGCTACTACTGTTTGTATCGCTTCATGTAGCTCTTGCACTGCCGCCATTGTTGTGGGTTGCCAAGGGTAGTGCTAGGGTCCAGTTCATCTGTATGATTGAGACACTCAGGGAAGGCATTGGTGGACCAATTCCTTCCACTGTTTGGAACCCTCATGTGCAGTTCAGTTAGGCTGGCATCTGTGCACTTCCCTTGCACTTCATCTCTTTTTTTCTCTGTGCACTGTTTACTTCCTGTTAAATCCTGCCTCTATTTCCGAGCGGCAGTTCAGTCGATATCGCCTGCATGTATATTCAAATATATGTGATTGGTCGTGATCGAGTCGTCACTCCAAATGGAACTCAGCTTTTACTAGATGTCAGTTGTCTCAAGTTTTGTTGTCACTTTGACCCAACCGCAAACACAACAACCTGTGCAGATTTACCATCTTGCAAGCGGGGCTCAGCTCTCTTTGAAGTGAGGTGAAGCAGGTGAAGCCCTAAACTGTGGTTACAAACACATTGTATAGTCTTAACAAAAGGACGATTAGACATCTTTCCTCGTTGTCTTGCCTCTGCAAACCAGGACCACAAGATACCTTCTGCTAGACGTGTGTCAACACGAGAGGCATTATCTGGACCATCAGATTTCCATCTGACAACATGACACATACATTTTTAATATATCTACGGAAATGTTGCTGACACAAATAATTGCTACCATGGGATGTAAACATTCCAGAGACAGAGACGGACAATAACAGGAAACCAAAGGATACATATGGTTCATTGTTTTGTGAAGCACAACACAAGTGAAAACTTGCCATGACAATCTGAAAGACAACCAAAACTGTGGGCAACTGCCAACAAGCAAAGTCTGCTGCGCATGAACTAAAGCTTGTTTAATCACTTTGCCAAAATAATTTTGCAAATCTAATACCATGAGAAAGATTTTAAGCAGAACAATGGTGGGGAAGCGCAATGCTCCCACACGCCACACGATAGCTTTAGTTCATGCGCGACAGACTTTGCTCATTGTTTTGCTCGTTGCCCATCAATGAAATTAGGGCCTGTGTCTATACCAGTGGCGGCGCCAGACATTTTTTTCTGCAGGTGCTATGGGGGAGCTCGCGTTTTAGCGAGGGTGCTAGCCTATGTGTCACATGGTTCTCTACTACTACAACAACTCCCCACCATATCGTCTATCATCTGTTTACATGTTTGCTCTCTGAAGCGTCTTTGGGGTCCATGAAAAGCGCTAAACAAACCGATTTCATTATCATTATCATTATCTAGGCTACTTCCGCGACGGTCACTGACAAAAGGCATACAGCATGTTATAGAGTCCGCAATCCCAAATACTTAACTTACTTTAAAACACTTGTGGTAGTGAGGGTTAAATGTGGGCGCCAGGTGACCACTACCATGTCAGACAGAGTGAAATTAATCTTGGACTAGCAGATAGAATTAACTAAAACAGTCAAGGAGTCAGAAATGTGTTTAAAAGGTATATATTATTTCAGTTCACAATCATCAATAATCACATAAAACCTTATGTATACCTAGCACAAAGACAGACTGCTTGCCCTGGGCTAAAGAGTCTCTGATTTTTTTTAAGGCGACTCCAAAAAAAATCTTAAAAAGAGGAAAAAGGCAAAAAGTTTAAATCTTCGGCAAAAAAGGGCATCTTCGCTACTAATCAACAGAAACGAGTCTTAAGCGACACAGAGCAATCAAAGCATCCAACAAATCAGACAGCTTTCATTAATGTTACACAGCTAACAATACCTTAGTTACATTGTACTCCAACCACGCAAACTGTTCCAAACAGCTTTTACAAAAACTCCTTTGTTGGACTCCAAACATGCGAGGTGGACATTTCTGGAGTTTTGGTCTTCTCGGACCATCCTGAGCGTTAATGCTAATGTCACTGATGCTGCTAGCACCATGGTTAGCACCCTCAGTAGTGGTGGAGGGTTGACCTCCTTGACCACAACGTTCCTCTCCTTAAGAATCTACACCAGATACCCCTGGCATTGCTTCTTCTTCTACGTCACTCTCGTTTCTTAATCGTTCTTCCAAACGTGGACATTTAGGTAGCAAAAACCGATGCATTGTAAACTTGAAACTACCACACACCGCTGCTTTCTCCTTCAACTGTCCAGTAACGTCAACCTTCACAAGTGCGACGTGAAAATTGGGTCAAAGGTAATGACAGAATGATTGCTCTGTGTCTAAAACAATCTGTTCATTTCAATCTGTTATTATTTTCTTTTGTGAGTTAAATATTATTATCACACAATAAATAACGCAGAATGAAATTAAATAACAATAATAAATAAACCATTATTTTCTTGGGGGTGCTATGGGGGTGCTATGGCTAATCCAGGGGGAGCTCGAGCACCCCCTAGCCCCCCCCTGGCGCCGCCCCTGGTCTATACTGATGTTGTCATCAGCGTGTTTTTATTCCTTTCACAGGGCTGTTTTGACAAAGTCATTGCTGTGATCAAGAGCGAGAGTTTGATATTGGGAGCAGCAGTAGGAGTCATGGGTGTTGTTGAGGTAAATTACAGTTTAATTTAGACGTTGACATGTTCCAGTAACATGCCCAATGATTGGACCAGATAACAAATGAAAAAGATACGTTTTTTTATAAAATTGATATTTATATTGATGGTAACGGTATATTTATCTATATGTGTGTGTGTGTGTGTGTGTGTGGGGGGGGGGGGCGATAGTGGTTCAGGACGTCGAGGAGTCGTTCAGCAATCGGAAGGTTGCTAGTTCGTTCCCGACTCCTCACCAAGTGTCAAAGTGTCCTTGATCAAGACGCTGAACCTCCGCCATCGATAGCCTCCGCCATCGGTGTGTGAATGGGTAGATTGTTGAGGCATTAATCTGTAAAGTGCTTTGAGTGCTCTTTGAGTAGAAAAGCACTATATAAATGCGGATTTCTACAGATTTTGAATGTTACTTAAGTTCAGTGAGTTTGGTGATTTTCTTTCGAGTGTTAGGACACTCTGAGCTGACAGTGTATGCTTTCCCCTTCACAGATTGGATCCCTGATCCTGTCCATAATTCTCTTCATAAAGCTGGGCAGCATGCATTACGAAGGGAGACAGAGAATCAGGCCAGAAACTTCTGGAGAGAAGTTGGACATTGGAGAGAAGTTGGACATTGGAGAGAAGTTGCACATTGGAGAGACAGACAACATGATTAAGGCAACATGACTAAAGCCAGGGTGACGGCAACAAAGCATTACTTTTCTTGCAGAGATTTTTCAATTCGATTGGTTATGTATAAACATTAATTCAACCATATTAAAACTTGTTTTTGGGGATTGTACTACCATTTTGTGGTTTATTGGAACAGTTACACGTTTTTGTACTTAGAGGAAGCATGAGAAGGGAAAATTCAGTTTTAACAGCTGAGGCTGTTATAAGGGAGACCGGGGACAGTTGTAACTGGCATAATTTTTCAGCTTGCGTTTACCGTAATGCGATGAAACTCAGATATGTGTGATGGCATCAGCTTTCCACGTTCAAAATTTCAGCTTGTATGTCATTTTTTGAAGTTGTTCATAGGTCATCAGGGGATGGCTGTAACAAGCATTACATGCAATAGTAGTGAAATAGGCTGGCCACTTTTGTGAAAATGTGATACCCTTGGTTTGTAAGCGATGATCTCACAGGCATTTTGAAAACAAACACTGTAACGGCTACAACTTACAGAAAAACCCTTATCTGCCACTGTCGTGGTTTGAATAACGCATGGATGTTGCCATAAACTTTACCTATTCAAACTGGCATGTTACAATTGTCCCCGACACAGGGGCAGTTGTAACAAAGGCTCTCACGGCAGTTTGATGAAAATTAGAAAAAAGTTAGGCACACGTGCTTGAGCTAGACATACAGAATGAGCATGGACGGATTCTGAGCTCGAAAGCCTCCTGGGTGTTCAGAGTGCGCACAGCAAGAAGCTACTCACAGTCCAACCACCTTGTGTTTATGTAACATATTTAATACCTATAGATTGCCTATAGAAGTCACACCACATCAACACATGATGCAATATTAATATATTTACATTGCCACATTAATTTGATTTACTATTTGTAAAATGAAAATGAATATACCTGTGTCCAAAAATTAGACATTTGAATTATAGCATCAACAACATATCCAATCTGATATATATTTTTTTTAAATACAATTTCTTTAGAAGGATTATTCAGGTATTACCATGATACAACTACTTAGGCTATAAAATGTTGATTAACCAGATTTTTATAGAAAAAAGGGTATTCCAAATCTGAACATCCCCAATCAGAAACCCTTATAATCTAAATCTAAACATCTTGCTGGCTGCCTGGGGGACAGGGGACCCAGAATGCGTCACTGTCACTGACACACACATGCAAGACAATATATACATATAAAATAAATTTAAAGCAGTACATCTCTAATGATCAGAACAAGGTTGTTTCTAGCTATTGAAAAGATCATCTTTCAAGCATCAACCCTGGAGCAGCGAGGCTTACTTGGTGCAGGTTTGTAGGGCCCCAGTTGCCCAGAGAATGGGCAAAAGTTAAGTGAAATAAGATATTTTTCGTTTCAAAGAAAGTGTTATCACAATCATAATGTTTCTGGCAAAAATAGACTAAAAGGTTTGCACATCTTATTGTGAGTGAACATTTCAGGAACTATTGTTTGTGGATATGGCGGATTGTGAAGCAGTTACGTTCTGTGGTTTTGCAACCTATCTAGTGAATATGTGTGTGACTTTATAACAGGTATATTCTTGTGTTAAATTTGAGCATTTTGTGAAATGTATATGTATACAAAAGGAACAATATGAACTTTGTTTAAATACACTTACCATTTATTTACAGTTTTGAGCTATATGCATGTATGCATAAAATGTAGGATAATAAGGCAAGAATATGTTTGAAAACAATGCAAAATGTTGATTAACAACATTTATAATAGGGCAGGGGTATACACTATCATAATATGTTTAAATATAACCGCGACCAGCAGCATTTTATTGCGTGTGAACCTTTACATCACAGGTGATTATTGGCTGCTGAATTCTGATTGGCCATTTGGCGTCCTTTTTCTTGAGCAAGCCAACTGTAGGCAAGTGTAAGCATATCAATTTTTTTTAAATTGACTTAATTCGGTCCAAAGAATGTGGTAGTGCTTCAGGGTGTGAAATTCTGTTAAGTTTGAACCTTTACATCACAAGTACTAGGTTTTTGCATTGAACATTTATCACTAGATGGTGCCGCTCCACAAATAAATAGTAATAAACTAGGTTAATGCGACGCCTAGAGGCCAACTCCCCATAACAATTTAGTAATTTTTTTTACCATATCAGCCACTCGAGACTACAATCTTGCCAAGTTGAATGTATGTGGATCGGTGAAGTCTAAGAATATGATATCGTCGACCAAAAATCGGTAAAGAAAAACAAAACTAATATTAATAATAATACATCGCTTTTTACAGTTCTCAAAGAACCTTAAACTTTTAAACATAATGACTATTACTATATTTTTTATGTCATAATTAGTGAAGTAAATATAGAGACGTGAGGTGGATGTTGCATGATTAAATGAAAGCAGTAACTTTCTAGCGAAAAAAAAAGTAGTTTCACCTGTACCCGGTCTCTCCTACATAGATGCATTCTGCCCTCTACTGACAGTATCCCCCATTTGCACAGTTTATCTCTATCTGTCCGTCTGTCTGGGTGTTAACTAATCTATTAATTTGGCTTGCTGTGTTCTATATCTTTGCTGTGTCTGCTAAACTGGCTTTATGTTTATGATTGCTTGTTTATCTTAAGTGCCTTTGTTTCTTTGGTCATATCCTAATTTTTGTAGTCTCTGTTAGACATAATATGAATATCAGACGGTTCATTGGCATCTTATCTTGATTACCATCGTTTCGTTTGACCTAACTATTAATGTGGCTATGAATCAGTGGACATAGCCTACAAGTAAATATGTGAATATTAGATTAAGATACAAAAGAATGTATCAAGGAGCCTGAATTTGTTAAAAGTTCACTACCAGGCTTTCAGAAGAAAGACAATCTGTGACCACATCTTGAGCAAACAGTTTCAGTGCAAGAACAGCCTCAGAAGGGGAAGAAAGTCTTTTAACAGAAGAATTTATTTTTGTATGTAAGATATGTGGTTATTCACTACCTTACAGAAAATACATTTCAAGTGAATTAATTTATTAACAAACAAAAAAAAAAAACATGTCGCAGGTTATCTGATGTATGCGTGGCATGTAAGCCTATGCGCGGCGTTGCTAAGGAGGAGTCGAGCAGTTCTTGCCACTGTCGAGCACACCCACTCTGGACAAGCACCTTATCCGTGTGAAAAGCACTATTCGTTTGCACTTTGTCAAGTTGCCATTCAGACGGTTTCGTGGGTATCACAAGTCTACATGGGCCCATAATACGGTTCGTGGGGATGACCAGTTTATAGCATATGTTGTAAAACGTACGGTCCTTGGTGAAGAGACATTTTACTCACAAATATATACGGACTTCCCTGCATTTTCTGCAGGTGCTTACGCACGAGGCCCGTGAAGGGAAAATGTCCAGTGGGAAACATGCACCTGTGGCTGAAAAGTAAGTGACGTTAATTCACCTGTTTCATATGCTAGAAGAGAAACAAATCATCATTGAATATGTATAGAGAGTCACTGTGCTTTGTCTATTCATTATGCTGTAAACGTAAATTATATTTATATTTCTGTGGACGCTGTCATTTCCTTGTCTCTGTAATGTTGGACGGAAGCAGACAGCAACTTATTTCCCTGTAGCCTTGTCTGTCAGCAACTTCGCTTTACATCACTTATTGAGTAATCTTCTGTGTTGTGTGCTTGCTTTGTTTTGTGGAGCTTAGAAAACGGAAAAAATGAGATAAATATCCTTATGCAGATAGTAGTTGTAAATATGGGTTTCTCCTGTAGCCTTATGTCCATGTCGTGAAGAGTCATACAAATGTTATGTTCTCAGTAAACATGAGACACCTTGAGCTGTGTGCTCAAGCGGGTGATGTTTCCGCGTTACTAAGCTGCCTGATTAAATGCCCCATTGGCCGTAAGCATAAAATCCATACAAGATTACTTGTACATTCTCTTCATGACAAGATAAAATGACTGGGCCTAAATGGAATTCTAAACCTCAGTTCCTTTCAGTAGATAGGGACTGCCATCCCGAAATGAAACTGTGAGGCTTTCATCATATGTGTCTACATGTATACATATGACTTGGCTATTCTATTTAGAAAGGTAGTTGCTGTTGAATTTCCTGCACTTCAGTCCTTTGAGTATGATGTGTGTGCTTGTGCGTGTGTCAGCTCCTCATCGATGACCCTGCAGGGATGTCTGGAGGAGTGTATGGAAGCCCTGGACCTTTTTCTCAACAACCACTTCAGTGAGAGTTTGGAAAAGCTAAGACCACGGTACAACAACAATATTATGACCCTTACCATAGTCACTGGCTTGAAATGATGCTGTTGTTAGTTTAGTATAGTTAGTATAGACTGTATTGTAGTGGCTTTGTTGAAGGGCATCTTATTGTTGTAAACCTACAGTGTAGAGTGGTGTCACTAAGTGCTACTGCTTTGAAAGGCTCTTGTAGTCTTATAGGCAGACTCCCTCCCTCCACCAGGATGTAAGGTGTTTGCCGAAGCCTACACCCAGAGCTCCACAGTCAGTGTGGAACGCCCTGCGTATAAACACACCACCAAGGTGTGTGTGTGTGTGTGTGTGTGTGTGTGTGTGTGTGTGTGTGGGAGGGGGGGCGATGTAGATGACGAGGTGTGTGAAAAGATGAGAGGCTATAAACAGAGAAAAAATTATCTTTTATCTTTATAGGCCACTCACAGGGTTGCTTGGTTATTTTGAAGACAATGTTGAACACGGATTGCTTCTGTCTTTGACATTTGCAAAATAAATGTTCTTCAGAATTCTTCAAGTTGACCTTGTATGTGTTTGTTTAATGCAAATCCATCTCATCTCATGTCCAACTCTGCCAGTGCCAAGGACAGCATGTACCATGCTCTCATCTATGCCACAGTGTTGGAGATGCAGGCCATGATGACGTTCCAGCATGAAGACATTGTCAACGCTGGAAACACCATGAAATGTGCACAGGAGGTGTGCCAGAGGTGGGCACTCTCACATCCTCAGTCTGCAACTCTCCCTCAGGGAGGCAGTGGGTCTGATACTGAACATGTGGACTTTTCTTTACAAGTAAAACCATATACTGTCCAGGTCTTTGCTTTGCTTAGTTTCTTGGGGAAACTAGTTGTATGTATAAAGGGAAATAAACCGTTACTTGTCCTTTTACTACCGATACTATTGCAGGCAGCATATTAGAAAGCTTCATCTTAGACATGGTTTCCTTCATTAAGGGATCTGAGCTGAGCCATCTGTGTGAGACATTTGCCTGTATTTGCATTCGTTTTGGAAAGGAGGCACTTAACATTGGTCAGCATTTCCAATTCTATCGGTTAATGCATACTGAGAACAGGAGGGGTATTACATTGTATACAGTGTATTCCAGATAGTGTTTCATGTATCATCAGTTTACTTTGAATCGGGTGAAAAAAACTAAATTAACAAAAACAACCACCACCACCATACATTTTGAGCTCACAACTAGCAGCTACTTAACTAGATTCTTCTTCCCCTTTTTGTGGCTGGAAACAGTGCTCACGTTGCTTTCTTGTGTTTTTTTCACTAACACATTAGCATCCTGAGACGTTGCTTTCTTTTTCTTGTTGTTTTTTGATGAAATTATTGTCCAATTTGCATTTGTTGTTTATTGATTTTGTGACAGGTTTCGTCGAAAGTCTGGCTCACTGGCAAGCAAGTTGTCTGGAGACAATTTTTCTGAGGGTAAGAAGACATGTTTGTTGAGGAACTGAGGAAGCACCACTGCGATTGGAACAACTTCACACATTATAACAACACACATGCCTCTACCAGCATAGGGCAGTCATGTTAACAGCTTGCTCATAGCACTCTTTCACTTGACCATGACATTTTGCATATCTTATGACCACGATCACTTTCTCTGATTAGCATAGCAGGTACAAAATAAAATGACAGGAGACTTTTGTGAACAACACAGCCCAATTGTGTCCAATCATGGTTTGATTGTGTGGGAAACTGTGTGTGCTTTGTTTGTGTTTCTGGCTGCGTGTTGATGCGTGTTTTGTGTGTGTCTGTGTATGCGAATGTTTAATATGTGTGTTTCTTGTGTGTGCGCAGAGCAACTCCATGCTGAGGTGTGCTACGCAGAGTGCCTTCTACAGAGAGCTGCTCTCACATTCCTGCAGGTCAGTCAGGTGGAGCTCTCTCAAACACTCCGCTCTCGTGACTCCATATCAGACCTCCTGTCTGTGGAACTGTGGTCTTAAAAAATAAAATAAAATGGAAAACCATCAGACTTGTATTAAAAGAAACTTGCATCACCTTCCATTTGGAAGGAGAGAGGAATCCTACATTCCACTATTGTCTGTGGCCTCATCTTTTATGAATGTGTCCTTTGTTGCCCACACAGGACGAGAACATGGTGAACTTTATCAAAGGAGGACTCAAAGTGCGCAACAGCTACCTCATATACAAGTCAGTTTTCTTGGCATGAATGCTGAAATGATTGGAATGGGGAAGAAGATGAGATGGGAAATTATCTGTCTATCTCTCTTAATCTATCTCTCGCTGTTGAAAAAACTATCTGGCAGTTTCCTTTTAGTTTTTGCCACTGGGCTATTGTGTATTAACAGAGCAGGATTTCATTCATTTAGCTATTTGTCATGTGGTGATTCTACCTTATCTAGACATGCTTTGTGCCAATACAGTTGTTGGGTTATTGTGTGAATGATGACGCTGTTTCTTATCCAGAGAGCTCCACACTTTTGTCCAATCACGTGGGCCTCGCACAGGGCCCAACCACTCCCAGCTTGAGGGAGGGTTGTCCTTCGGTATCGGAGCCTTTAACTTGGTATGCATAAGCATTATGAGAGCTTTTTTCAGTAGGTGAATGGCAGCTGGTGTGTTTCTTTTTTTTATTTGCCTGATCTTTTTTTTCTGCCTACATCAGACCCTGTCTTTATTTCCTCCACGGATCCTGAAGATTCTAGAGTTTGCAGGCTTCTCTGGTGACAAGGTATCTCACTCCCTCATAAACACTGTTACTGATAGGTGAAAATTCACCCTAGTTACCTCAGGACTCCGGAGCTGCATATAAGTATTTATTAGACAAACAACAACAACAATTGCAATCAGGCTCACTCCCAGCACAAGGCTGAAAGTGAAGCCATGACAAACACACCGCACAAGGTTTATATAGACAGAAGTTTAGCGTTCAGCAGGGATAACCACGTGGTGGATCTCTGACATCCAAGGCTCCCTATATTGCAAGGATGGCAGTTTTGCACAAGGTCGGAAGAAGCTTATCACCTCTGGTCTAAACACGCTCTTGTACAAATGCAGACTAAGTGGCACCTAATATTCTAAGTTACACACACGCAGAAACACAGAAAAGTCATGTTCCTGCTTACATAAGTACATGATTCATATAAGGTAATTAATAATACAAGGCACTTAAGTCATTAACAGTGTTTGAAAATGATCTCCATCAGTTACCAGTGATACTATTTCCACCTGTGCATTGTCAGTGGTAAAACACAATTGGCTAACTAATTCTGTAATACTGTTTCACTGCCTGATATTCAAGCGCACGAGACTCTCCTTGTCCCCAACAACTCCTGTCTGTGACGAGAGGGACATCTAGCTCCTTTGTGTCGTGAACATGTCAGGTGCTCGCATGAACCCCTCTTCTCTGTGCACTGTAGGAGTATGGTTTATCACAGCTACACCAGGGGGCGCTCTCACACAACCTGCGCTCCATGCTGTCCGCTCTGCTGCTGCTCTGCCACTACACCTTCCTCTCCTTCATACTCGGTAACCTCTCACTCCTCCTGCTCCTCACTCCCGGCCACGCATTTCACTATGTCAGATGTTTTTTATCTAGTTTTTAGCGGACAAATGACTGTTTTTTTGGTGTGCTCACCGAAACTGAATCCAGATCATACTGTCAGTCTCAGCCCAGAAAGCTCTGGATGGTCCCCTGGTGTCCATCCAGCCTGCAGACAGAGCACTGATGTTACAGTCCATATGCTTTAATTTGTGCGTGATGTGTGCCCCAGGGACGGGGGAGGCTGATGTGGCCGAGGCGGAGAGCCTGCTGAAGCCATTTCGCCTGCGTTATCCACGAGTGAGTCATAGTCCTCAGCTGTCTTTCTGAATACTGCGCCTTCCGGGGGAGGGTGGCCAAGCATTGCATAGTGGCCATCAGCCATTTCTGATAATCATCTTTTTTGAAAAGGCAGTTATAACTAATTGGAGAAGTGGTGCCAGCAAGAAGGCGAGCCGTTTGGTGATTTGGTGTAATGCTGTGTTGATGAAACACTGTTTTGTTTATGTGGCATCAACGTCAAGGCCTGCTGTGCTGAGCAGAACACTGCATCAAACATCAGCCAAGAAATGCCTCCTATTTAATTTCTCCTCTCTCTCGCTCGCTCTATTTCTCTCTCTCTCTCTTGACAGGGTGCCATTTTCCTCTTCTTTGCGGGCAGAGCGGAGGAGATCAAGGGGAACATTGATGAGGTGCGCAGAGAGGGAGTGGAGACAGCCTGCTGATTAAATATCACCACAAAGCTTGATAGCTTCTTAGAAACACATCAGCACCTGGCTTTGTCCAGTGAAAAGGTCTTGGTCTGGTTTAGACAAGAGAGACCAGCTCATCTAAGTAATTGGTTGTCACAATTTAATTGTATTTGCCGCAAATAAAAGGGAACTTGCTCGCTGTGCTGTAGTCTACCAATTTAACATCATGAGTCATGACGTGTGTGCCTGGGAAAGATAAATGGGAAAGGCATGTTGTGTCTTGTTTTGGCCAGGCGGTGGCGCTGTTTGAGGATGGCTGCAAGGCCCAGCAGGCTTGGAAGCAGTTTCACCACATGTGCTACTGGGAGCTGATGTGGTGCTTCACCTACAAACGCTTCTGGAAGATGGCTTATTTCTACGCAGACCTCCTGAGTCAGGAGAGCCGATGGTCCAAGGTAAACACACACACATTTGTGCAGTTAAACATGCGCACAACTTGCACCCAAAAATACATACTCACTATTGCACAATGGCCTTGTACATAAAATCAGATAATATAACAAGAGATTGTTGTCCTAACTGGTTCCATATACTGTTTGATTGAGTCTGGGAATGGCTTTGTTATTGTGTCCTTCCGATCAAAGAGCCTGAATTAGCGAGCAGTTGTTCCTAATAACATCGTACTGCCCTGGAGGCTGCCAAAATATGAAGAGAATTTTGCCAAATATCACAAAAATGTTCTACAGTAGCACTTCTGAACCCAGTATCCTTCTCCCATTCATGTCCATCTCGCCCTCTCTCAGGCCATGTATGTGTACATGAAGGCAGCCTGCCTCAGTATGCTGCCTCACGAAGAGTCCAGACCCTTCGGGGACAATGAGGTGGAGCTCTTCAGGTGAAAACCAAGCAGCAATTTCCATCCCAAAGGCCGTATTATGTCTCTCTCATTATGTCTAAGTTGTTCTGTTGTGTTCACTCTCCCTCCCTTGCCTCTCTCCCAATTTGGACTTGTCTCTCGTAGACAGGTGCCTTCCTTGAAGCAGAAAATAGCAGGCAAGTCTCCACCCACGGAAAAGTTTGCCATTCGGAAAGCCCGCCGCTACAAAGCCAGCTGTCCCATACGGTTGCAAGTGCCAGTGCTCGTAAGAGTCAATCTCTGTTTTTCTCTCTTTTGTACACAATCAATACACACGTAAGCATTAGAAGAAAAATGAAAACAACTAAACCAATCAACCTGCTTCTCTGCTGCTCAGGAGATGATGTACATGTGGAATGGCTTTGCCATGATCAGCAAGCGGCCTGAGCTCACTGAAGGCATGATGGAGACTCTCCTGGAGGCAGAGCGCTCTCTACAGGAGTCACCTGGTACTGCACACGTCTGATTCTGCCAAGAGGCCATTTACACCATGCTCATAAATGTATAATGTATTTTTGACCAGTATAACCAGTACAAAGGTAGGAATCTACTAGTACTGACAAAATGCAGTCACTGCTAAAGCCTTTGCTTATTGCAAAGGGAATGTAAGTGGTGCAACATTCTTTAGGGGAGGTACCATGTGAATGTAAACAGTTCAGGGATGCCTGTGAATGGATGACAGAAGTGTCTCCAACTGTTTAGTTTCTTTTTCTTCGCAGTAAATGAATATACATTAGACGACATGTGTGTCATTCAGCTGCTGAAGGGACTGTGCTTTAAGAACCAGGGCAAAATCCAAGCAGCAGAGGAATGTCTCAACACTGTGTGCATCAAGTGAGTCCTCTAACCGCTTTTCTGTCGAAGTACTGATAGTTTACACGTATGCATTAAACAGTTGACCTAGACACATGAATATTGACAAATTAGTAAATCAAGATCGAACAGTAGTTAAAGTCACAACCGTAGTACTCTGACGTTTACCTATGTATTGGCTGAAAATTCCATGTAGTATGTATGCATGATTGGCACAATGTAAGTGTTAAGGTATCTATAAATAATAAGGTATCTATATATAAGGTAGTTAGTGTCAGACACACATAGATGAACTGTATCTTTGTGTGATCTGATGACTCCATAGTGAGAAGAAGTTGAAGTTTGACCACTACCTGGTTCCCAACGCTTTGCTGGAGCTAGGCCTTCTCTATATTGACCTTGGGCGGCGAGAAGAGGCAATCAAGCGACTGCAAAAGGCCAAGTAGGTCCTCACAGTTCCTGGTTCAAAGCAGCATTTTACACAAATGCTAAGGCACCTTACCAAGACAAACATGGATTATTATCCTCCTGGCTTCTGTAGTAAACAGCCTACCGTTTCATCAGAGTTCACCTAGTAGCAGCTCATCACATCTTTGTGAGATCTGGCTTGCAGAAGAGTTTGCTTGCATAAAGTATTAGAAAATGTTCTTTTCACTGTTCCCTCAGAATTACATCACCACTACAGTTCTAGACGCATTAGTATCTAATTAAAATGCATAGATGCTAAATGCCCTTCTACATGACTGATAGTTCTATTATCCATCACTTTCCTCTCCACAGACACAACTACAAAGAGTACTCCATGGAGTCTCGCACCCACTTCCGCATCCACGCTGCCCTCTCTAAACTGAAAGCTGACACAAGTGACCAGGGAGAGACAACTGCACTGTAATATCAGCTGACCTTCCAGGGAAAGGAACTCTGCTCCTTTTAAAGCATGTTTCACAGATCCTTCATATGGGGCAAATCAGTGGTGTTTTAGTGATAAGCATGGCTATTTTTAACCCTTCCCTGAACAAGGAGGATGTACTGTTATGAGGATCAGTTTTTTCTTGGATGGTATTTTGTTATACTGTTGCACCCCTCCCGAAGGAGCAGTGATATTCTGTTTTATGTTTAAATATTCCCAAAAAAGAGAATTGAACACGTGTGTGAAATTTTAAAATGACATTTTGTCAAGACACTTGAACCTACTATCAATAAAGTGTCTTGAGGTCTTATATTGCATTATGTTTAGTGCAGTTCACTACATTACAAGTCATGGTTAATATTACCATAGTATTTTATCACCGCACGGATCAATGTGCAAATCAATTTTCTTCCTGTGGTCTTCATCTAGAAGTTAAGTGGACAAGTGTCAGCTATTGTGAAAGAAATATTCAGGAAAGCTGTGAAAACGGCCCCATTGCATTTGCACTAGCTGAGACATTTGAAGTATTCCTGCCCTACGTGTGCACATTCCAATGTGTGTTCCACTCTCCTCTTTTAAGAAAACCTTTAGGCTAATTGTATATTAAATTATAATCTAAATCCTTATGTAATAAAAGCATACATTTTATATTGTGTACGATAATTTATTGGAAAAAAAATACACAGTTATACCATGCTTTCCATTCAGCTGAACTGGTAAAACAATGGTTAATGTCCAAACATACAAGACTCTTATGTACAACCATCTGCATGCCTTAGGCTCAGCATTAGGAGTCTGCTGGCCCAGATGCAGTGGCACCCTCAGCCTGGCCACCCTCCTCCTCCCGCTTTCTCCGTTTCAGGAGCTTCTTCTTTTTCTTCTCTTCCTTCTCAATCTCTTTGATCATATCCTGGAACTTGGGGCTACGTGGGTCCATGGCATAGCCGAAACGCTCCCTGGCTTCAGCCAGCAGCCGATCCCGCTTAGCCTTTTCGTCCTTCTGCTTTACCCTGGCCTCCCGTTTCTCACGACGCCAGGTAGCCACCATTTGTGGCATCTTGGCCATGTTTGCAGCGATCAGTTTCTCTCTGAGGGACAGACAAGAAAAGGTCAGGTAAATATGGAAAGAACATCAGAGTGAAAATGGCATTATTATTCACTAAGAAAACAAACTAGCCTCAACCAATAAACTACCTTTAATACAATCTATAAACGTTTAATCTGATTAAGATGTTGTGTCTCTGATCAAATCAGACTGTTCTCTCCCTTGTACGTCGCTTTGGACAAAAGCGTCTGCTAAATGACTAAATGTAAAATCACATTTTCTGGCAGTGGTTGGTATTTAAGACCTTTGGTCTAAATGTGCCTCTGCCTACTTAAATTATAATATCTGGCAGACCCCATCTATTAGGGTCACATTGCCGTAGACTGCTTGGCCTGCCAATCAATGCAGCCAGAGAGTTGGCTGTAATCAATGTAATATATTCTGACATTGTCACGCAGATGACGCAGTGTTGGTATTTTCAGAGCTTAATGCAACAACTTCTTGGTACAGTTACATCCGGGCTTCCAATTAACGCTTTCAAGTAAGTCTGCTTTGCCAAAGGCCAAACGATCTTAAATCTTCCATTTTGGTATGTTTTGAAATACGTGTATGCAATTGATTCAGCACAATTTAGAAGTCTATGCAGGTTTCCTACTGCTGTTTCCTCTGGTAACATACGCAAGATGTCTACTTAACTGACCATGGGCTCTACTACACTGGACTCTGCTGATATTTAACAATTTGACATATTCGGTGACCACGCAAAACCAGTGCAATGTGTCACATCCAGGCGGTACCGTTGTTTACGAGGCCGTAAACCTTGTTGCTGCCACTTCATTGGAGAACCAGGCTAGCCAGCTAGCACAATTGCTACATAAGTTACTGTACCTTGCCCGACGTTTATCTGCCAGTTCCTTGTCCTTGATTGTGATATTCTGCACCATTTGTTCAAGGGACGGCTGCCATTCTTTTTCCTCTGTTATAATTTCGTCAAGTTGTGAGTGGCTTGGCCAAAGCTTTGCAGGGTCGATACCAGAGGCTGCGCCGTACCGTCCAAAGAGCTTGCGGTCATATTTAGCTGTCTTTTGCCACACGGGCGTTCTTTCGCTTTGTTTATCGGGAATATACGGTTCCTTTACATTTACCTTTGAAAGCTTTGCATGGTAGCTAACGATCTGTTGTAGGACACCACAAGAAGAAATCCTCGGAGCAAATGTATTTAAAGAAAAAGATATTGCATCTACAAGTAATGCCGTCCTTTTGCTGAGTACGGAGGCAGCCATCTTTTCTGTCAGGACCCCACTCTGAGTGATGTCATGGGGAGTTACATATGTAGCTGGCAACTCTCATGCCTAGCTACAATTATTAAGAGTAGCCAAATATTGCCACTTGACAATGAATAACCGAAAATTAATAATTCAGCTTTTGGTTTCTGTGGTTTTATATTGCTTTAAATATTCAGTAACAGTACTTCTCTGTTTGTGTATTTTGTTGCTGAATTTTAACTTGGATTAATGATTTAATGTAGGCCTGGGCTATAGGCCAATATGCACATTTACAAGTGAAAGGCCTGCTGTGGGCAGGCAAATGATAAAGGAGTAGGTAGGTGTTACGGTTGCATAACTGTACCATAGACTGAACATATGGAAACCTGACATTAGGCTTGTGTTCATACGCGTGATTTGAAACATGGTCTGACCTTTTTGTCATTTTTGCTATTACGAGTCGTTATTTATCCTGATTAAATTGATTTTCATCACTCCTCACAATTCTTTACAGAACAGACTGACAGCTCTGTCACTGTGGCCAGATTGGCTGGTAGAATTGACCACAGATCTTTGGTGGATTTAGACTGTCTTGAATCTCTCTGTCTCTTCATGTCATCCCAAATCACACTGGTTTCTGCCAGTTCTGAGCTGGTGGCCTTTATTTTTTTTAATCTGCAATGTGGTCTGTTACTCTGTTACTTTCTTTCTTTAACAGCATATACATACTGTAACTCACTTGAATACTCCATTGTTTTTAGAAAGAATGTTTGAAAATATAAAATATGATACTTCCCAGTGGTACACTAAGGCTATTAAGGATGGAAAGTAACTGTCAGACAAATGTTTTGTGAAACACCCGAAGTGCCTAAAACCTTTGCACAGTACTGTGTGTGAGAAAAGGGTTAGTAGGTGGAAGATCATCTTAAAAAAAACTTCCAAGCATTTAAAATATTAATTTGATTATCAATGTTTGGCTGTGTCATTGTCTTACTGGATAGGTGCATGGGTTTAATAAAACTCCAGTGACCAAGGTGATGGGACCTCAGTCCTCCATGCCAAGGTGGCACTGGTTGTTGGTAGATGAGGCCCAACACAAGTACCAACTCTTTAACACCTCCTTTCAGCCATTGTATTGCTTTTTATGTGGCTTGAGGGTGGGAAAGGAGGGGGGCAATTAATTTAAAAACATACATACAATTTGGGAGGGAAAAAAGACCTCTTTGTTTTAATTTCTCTTTTCCTTCCTCTTTCATCAGACCCCCCCCCCCCCCCCTTCTAACCAACTCCTCTTTTATTTTTAATTTTCTCTTCCAGAAGGAGAGATGGAAACAAATGGAGTGGAGGTTTGGGTTGGGGTGGGGGAAGGGGGGGTTGTGCTCTTGAGTGCAGTACTTAGTGAGACAGATGCCACAGCTTTTGTGTGGCACAGAGCGTGCAAAGCCCTCCGTCGTCATTAAAGATGTATGGTTCCCATGGCAGGGGGAGGAGAGGGGCAAGGGCGGGGGTGGGCATGACATGGGCTTCATTTGGGCATGTTTGGTGCCAAGCAGAGAGCTTTAGGGATCAACTCAACGTCACTCGCTGGCAAATAGGCCTCGTTAGCGCTCCAAATCCGAAGGATGAGGAATGCACAGGTTTATCCATGCTGAGTGGGTGGGACAAACGTAGCAGATAATTCATTAAATAAAAAAGACAAGAAATTGATGTGAGGAGTGGTTGAATGCACTTGTGTGAATATATTTGAATGATATAAAAAAAACATGCTTGTGTTTGTGTCTACCTCCCCGGTTAACATGTTTCTGTGATAACCTGGTCAAAAGAGTAGTGTATATCTGTGAACCGAGCTAGCCCTCCAGTGTTGACATAAATGACTGGTTTGACAACCCTCTCGTTCCGCTCGTATCAGCTGTGACGGAGTTTTGGGATCGAGGTCACCATGGCCGTGTCCCTCCTCAACGCTGATTCTCAGGAGTTCAGATGTGTGGGAAATCTTTTGGCACACAATGGGCCCTCACAGGGGGGTGGAGGAGCTGATGGGTAGTTGGGCTGTGCTGGTGCGCTGTGCATGGCGCCCTATGGAGAGGAGGAGAGCTGGGATTATCTGGGTTGTGCACTGTGGGCTAACCCCATTGAGCGTACCCAGTGAGCCTATCCATATGGCCGTGTGATCAAATATTTAAATGCCTCCACATTTTCTATTAGTTCATGCAAAATTAACCGAGATGTTTGCAAAATGTATGTCCACCCTTCACATTTCTCAAATTTCTCAGTTCCGTCTGCTGTCTGTCTATGTGCATTGCCACATTGGCATGTCCATAAACATAATGTTGTCATCAATGTCTGAATTATTAATTTCTTTGCTATTTCAACTCGTTATGTCAGCCCTCTCTCTTTTCATTCTGATTAATAGATGGACAGAAAAGCATGATGCGCGCACACACACACACACACAAACACACACACACACACACACACACACACACACAGCGAGAGAACGAGAGAGAGAGAGACGCTAAAACATTTGGCAGCATTTAAAAAGCACAGTCAGCATTTGCATGGAGCCAAACCACGTTACTGTAAACAAAAGAATATAGTTTTCCCAAGTCATAGATAAACAATGGAATGCATTCCTCTGGATTTGGCACCATACAAGGATTTGGCGGCAAAGCCCCTTCTATTTGCAGAGAGAAAGAAGAACAAGGACAAAGTCAAATGAAATAGCACCGTACATTGGTGCTAAAAATAGCGGTTTTCCTGTATGGGTTGACTTAAAACTATAAAATAGTAGAATTCCTTGTAATACGTGTGTTGGCCCAGCTGTTTATGCTATTGATTTTTCTGCTGTTGAAATGATTTTACATCCTGTCCTTGTGCATGAACAAGACTCTGTACATGCAGAGGGCTCCAATTACCCATTCATGAGGATTATTTAATTATGGAGAGGGAGAAAGCTAATTAATGTCAGGCATAAACACACGAGTATTGAACTGGAAGCTGGGAGTTGCCGACCAAATGTTCATATGTCTGTACTAGACAACTCTCGCACAGGGAAAAGCCTCAGAGGTGGACCCGGTCAGGCCAATGGGGATGGCCAGACGGCACCTGGAAGTGGCTCCGTGCAGAGACCCTGCCGTTGATCCGAGGTAAAGATTCCTCCTTGTTTGCTGTGCTCCCCTGCAGGAGTACAAATACATCGCCAACCCAGCCCATCACATCAAACCGAATCCAACTAATGTTCAGATTGGAAGGGGGCCCAATTCTGGAACACAGACGTAAGCATGGTTTGGAAAGGGAGGAGGAGGAGGAGGGAGGTGTTCAGCGGGGAGCCACAGAGAGCTTTACCATAATGGATGTACCACATGGAGCTCCAGTTAGTGCCGGGGTGCAGAGGCTCTGTAGGACACTGAGGCAATCAGCTTGCCTCCGTTCCAGCGAAGCTGTGGCTAAGAGGGAAACTGAAATAGAGAGAGGGAGAGAGAGAGAGAGAGATTTAAAACGATTTGGGCATTAAAACATTCATTAGGACTGATCTGATTTGAGGGGTATGTATGAGTGACCCGTGGGAGGGACCTTTATTTCGGCTCGCTTGGTGGAAAAGATGCGCTTAATGTGGCCCAGGGGCCTTCAAGCCACCAGGCTTGGGCTCTAATGGCCCTTGCAGTTACTTACTTTAAAACTGCGGTCATGTTTTGAGCTGTTGTTCGAGCTGCTCCAACAGGACTTAGTGCAGTGGTGCTGAGCCAAGTTGCATCAGACACAGCATGCACTTCCGTGAAAGTAAAGGGGTTGAGGTCATAGGAGACTAGAATGAGAGGGCTTTTAGTTAGCTGAGGTGGGTTTAATTCATGGATAATTTGCCTAACCCCAGATGTTAAGAAGCATACTAGCTCGCTTAAAGCGTCTTAAAGCATTCACGCATATTTAAATGGTCTTTATTAGGTTATGTGGGTCTACAAGGAAAACGAGATGTGTGGAGAGCTTCTGTTTACACCAAGGAATTAACTAAATGATCACATTGTGCTTTCATTTTTGACAGGCTAGATATCTTTGTTGGTATCTAAGTTTTATTGTAACTTCCTCTCTTCCACTCTCCCACTATGGCTTCAACATGAGATTTATTTTCCATACTCAAACTAAAAACAGCCCTCCATTTCAGTCCCTACAACACTAGCTCTCACCTAACACGCTAGAAATCTATTGCCAGTGCTTAACACAATGATGGATACTTCCATGAGGGGCGAGGGAGCCCCAGGGCTCTCGTGGCCACTAATTTAAGGACAGATTTATCAAATGCTGAGGCCGCACCAGGGCTCTCTGGTTTGATTGGGTGCTGGGGTTTCCATAAAGATGAATGGCCTAATTAGGAGCCTCCGCATCCGAGCCGTCTTCTGCTGAGCAGGGCCTCTCTCCGAGCCTGTGGAACTCATCCATCAGGCAAGACGTGGAGTCCAAAAACGCATGCGCCATATTTCTCTGAAACATATCGTTTCACAAGTCCTGTCTTTGAGTCTGAGTGTAAAAAAAAAAAAAGGAAAAGAAGAAAAGCAGTATAATTTCTCCTCTCGTAAAATGTCCCTCTAATGAAGCCATGGGCTGGCTGCTTTACCCGCCATGTTAATAAATGATTGGATATTGCGGCAGCCACCCACGCTACCGCTCGCTAGTGCTGCTCTTAATCAGCGTGTGTTATTTATGCTACAGGGAATCTGGCTCGTCGCTTCATCCAATGAGAGGTGCTGCTGCTGCCCCCCTACAAACAACCCTGGTGCCAAAGGCCTAAATAGAGTTAATGGTCAATAAATGAAATAAAATGTCGCGGCTGTCTGGGTGTCTGCTGCTTACCGGAGCTCTGAAAATATACATCCATTGCATACACCGTACAGGGTAGCAGCCCTGGGGTCTGCAATGACAATATTAAAGCCATCGAGCAGGCTTATTGTTAGATCACATGGCTGGTATTGCATCAATAGTCAGGGTATAAAGATATATATTTATCCTGACAGAGCATCAAAATGGCAGATTTCTAACAATTTTCCTACTATTCTGATTTGTTAGAGAAGGGCTGCAGGCAGGCAGACAGACACACACACACACACATACAGTATACACACACACACACTCATGCAAACACATGTGCGTACAACACTACTACCTAGAGCTCAATGATCCATAGGTGCTGAGTCATCCTACACACACACACACACACACACACACATAAACACACATAAAAACAAACCAACAACAGTGCCCGCCACACCATGCCACACCCTGTCGGGGTATTGTGTAGATAGACGGGGAGCTGAAGAGGGGGTGCAGGTGGCACAAAGCTGGCGCAGAAGGCCTGCCATCTCTCCCTGAGCCGCGCCAGCACCATCTGTCATCCATGCGAACATCTGCAAACCCAAGGTGCCCTTGTCACCCAGTGTTACGCCAGCACGTTTGGTGTTTCCATTAGAGGCCTATCCCAATATTTAATTTATTTATTTTATTTTTTTCTATATTCAAAACAGACAATGGACGGCTAATAGCAGCCCTAGATTTAGCTGGTTAACAGACATTTCATCAATACAAATGCACATATCAATGAGGGGTAAAAGTGAGAGAGACTGACAAACAGACCACAGACTGACAGAATGAGCTTGATCCCTAAAAAGAGAAAGAGAGAGAGAGAGAGAGAAAGAGAGAGAGAGAGAGAGAGAGAAAGAGAGGTCTCCTGGATTGCTGCTCAGCAAATTCTCCCTTTGCACCCCAACTGTGAGCATGTAAGATCAAGTATGTAGCCAGACATCCGGACATTTGTTGAAAATTCACATAAAACATTATGTTTCATTTTTATACTTTCCAAATGCAATCCCCCACAAATACGTTTTTATTCAACCCCATGAAAATATTCCTGTATTTTAGATTACCTGAAATAATTTGTTTTCAATAGTAGGCTACTCATATATTCAGTTCAAATTCAAATTAGGTGATTACAACGATTGTAAGTGCTACTAAATTTCAACATGTGGAAACACTCACAGAGACATGCATTAGCGTATAAAAGTTGTTGGTTATGAAAAAGATCTCGCCCACACACAAATGAGTGCAACATACTTCCTCCTTACTGGATAGGCCGACACATTGCAGAACAATTCAAGAGCGGCCAAGTTTATCCACCGGTTGCCATGTAGTAATAGCCTACTGTAAAAGAAACACAAGAAAGCGTTTTCAGTTCACAGGACAAAGTCAGCAAAAGAGCCCCCCCCCCCCCACCCACCCAACTCTCTCTCTGTAACTCTGACTCTCGCAAACACACACACACACACACACACACACACACACACACACATATATACACGAACTAACATTTGTTACCTGTCTTGTTTGTTTCTGTTCGGTCTTTTAAAATTCACCTTTGGCCTAATGAGCATAATTAGCCACGAGTCGATACCAAGAGACTGTGATGAACAGGCCTACTAAACGACGCGACGTGATTAACTGGAGGAATCAGAGATTGTTGTTGTATGTATTTGTTGGATTACATGTTTAACAGTACTTTAAATTGTTCAAAACTAAAAAAATTACACTGCTGAATATATTCCGTTTAACTGAAGCATTAGGTGGTTCTGCTCTAGACGGTGCATGGGTGCAATTGCACCAAAAGTATATGGAACATACATTTAGAGCCTGTCTCGTTTCCTGTGTTTGGATTACAGTCCCATGACTGCACAAAAAAGCTACACCATGGCTCGTTTTTTTCCATAGTTTATTGAGAAGCCTTCCTTTGCCAGAAGATCCAAACGCCTAAAGTTCATCTTAGGACAGTCAAAAGCAGACGGCGCACTCAACTTCCACTGATCTATCCTCGCAACCATCGGCTGTATATGTATACACAATCTATATATTCAGTCATTGGTCGAAACAGTTTAGAATATATTCTGTAATCTGTCGTCTGAGCTGAAATTTACCTCCACATTAATTAGTTTGGAATCATGCATGTGTGCAAACTGGCGGTCAAGTAGTCTATAAATTCTGATTCGTTGTTGGATAGGTTTAATGTCTCATTGTCAATTCGTTTAATTTCTTGAAGCATTTTCTTCTCTTTTATCGCCCTTCAGCCAGGTGCCATTTGAAGCATGTGTTTGGACCGGGAAGAAGATGTGATTGGTGGGGAGAGAACAGGAGAGACTTTGGACCGCGCAGGATTGGGGGTGCAGTATACGCGCGCAAGAGGAGGGGGAGCCTCGGTGAAACTCAAAGCAGATGGTAGTGCTGGCACCTGTTTTCCCCTAAAATCTGTTTGGAGCTGTTCTCCACATGTATAAAACAGCCAATCCCTTGTTGTGCCAAAGTGAAGAGAAAGAGAGAAAAACACATTTAAAAAAATCTCAGGTTAACCCTTCGTCACCTCGCCTACCCCTCTTCCGTCCCTTACAATAATGGGTGTCCCGAAAGTGGACAAGAATATACAAAACAAGTCTTTCAGGCTCCCTCTTGCACCTGCATTTCCTTTCTGAGTAATGCAAACAGTGCAGAGCATTCATGCGATGTACTTGCGCGTTGATAGTCTGTCGAGTTGGCCTCTTAACGTCCTTCTCCGAGTATATGAGCGTCGGCTGCGAGTCGTAGAAAATGAGACCACTTCACATTGTCGAGAGATTCCTATGTTAATCTGTTTACTGATTATCACAGTAATGTGTTTTATAGTTTTATCTGTCCCTGTATAGACATTTGATATAAACTTTAAAGTTTTCCTTGAGCATTTAATATTACTTTGCGGGTAAAAAAACAAGGAACAACAGATTCACACAGTTTCTCACGTATACACTTTTGCGTGGGTCCCTCTGGACTTGCGAAGGCCTACTGGTGATTAATTCCATTTTTGGGCTCTTAATCTTTAGAAGTTTGATTGTCCTTTGTATACATTTCCTAGGCTATACAGCTACTTTAAATTATAGTCCACTCGATTTTTTTCAGCATCGGTAAATTCATATTAATTATTGGTTAAACTCACGAACGTGTCTATGAAGCAGGAACAGGCCTATGATGAACAAGAGGATATCGAGTGGACAGTTCAATTCAGCAATGTAGCCAACAGAGGACGTCAGAGCACTCCTTTTTGTGCGGCCCCGTGAGTGTGAGGCGCGTCGTGAAGTGTCGTAAGGTTGAAGCGACGTGCTCTGCTGGATCACACTATCTCAAATAAAAAGACCAAGAGCGCACCTGTTAAGAAGTTGTGCTGCTTTAGCATCACACCCAGCAAGTAGTTCCAAACTTAAGTCGCGGTGCTTCACCGTTTACCTCGCAATCTGTAAGCGAACCACAAATTGCTTCCACATTTTTCCACACGTAGTAACCCGATGTTTGGGGGCTATTTGGATCCGGGACAATCGCAAATAAACCCGCATTTTACGCTTTCACTCTAATGGTCCTGGGTGAAAAATACATGGAAAATTAAACTTTTAAAGTTCCTCATTTCTGGTTATTTAAAGATCCACGTGCACACGGTTCGCTGGAGCCTGCATTACCCCTCTGAATCAACTTGAATTGGTTAAATGTAGGCCAATTACACATCTAGCTACAATGTGGCATCATCTTTCTACAGTATTTACCCCTGAAGATGTATGAATTGTTCACATCATTTTGTGTAAATAACGGCTGTTCATTTTCTAATAAGCCTCGGCATTTTTTCAGCATGTTTTTAGGCCTGTATTCACTATTCACTGTTCGTATAGGCTATAATAGGGATTGGAAAGTAACATTTGATCATATTAGTCTTGTGTTATTTATACCTCTTCAAAGTCTCTTTCTTGCTAATATTTCAGTAGTACAGGAGCAAAAGATATTATCTACCAGTATGACTTCATGTGGGTGTATGAAAAACGTGCTTTGGAGGGACTGAAACATAATTGTAAAGCCACAATTCAAACACTATTTTGGTAGTCATAATCTTTATTAGAGGTTTATTTAATGAAGTATGCACAATAAACGTTATGTGTTTAATTTTGTGGTGGTTGGGTGGAGTTATATAGGCAACCTTTATACACCAGCCGCTCATATGTTACATAAGTGTATATAATGTCCTGAAGTTCAGTGTACCCAAATAATCACAGAACAAGTTAAAGGGTCAATTTACAAAGGGCGTGTTCATGAAGTAGATTACTACTTAGTTGATGGTATCCAAGACCCAAAGGGGGATGTCTTTTTAAGAATAAGTAGAGTTAGCCCAAATCAGTAGCCCACTCGAAAACGGTAAAAGAAATCTGGGATCTGCTACCAGAGATCATTTAGTTTCATTCAAGTTTGTATGTCGAATTTGTATCACATTTTACTTTGCCAATTTAACAGTTGGCCAAATATTCCTGTCTAACAGTGTCTGCCTTCCTGTGAAAGGTAAAAAACCTACACATGAACACGCCTCAATCAGAACATGAAATAATTCTGTTGCACCACAAAATGACAGCTGTCAAACAAACAGAGAACGGATGTATTTTCATTAAATCTAGGTTCATTTTAATGTGGTGTTAAAACGAAGCAAAATATATGCAGCGAGTCCAGTGATTTACTGGATGCTCCAGTGTTTTTTGCCGTAAGCTTTTTGGGCTAATTATTTTCAGCAAGACCTTCAGCTGAACACAGTCATATCTTGTAATACACTCCATTGCTCCAGTGCATTTTTTACACCAAATTATCTGTGATCCTTATAGAAGTGTAATGTCTACCTCTGAATCAAAACACCAGTTTTAGCTGAAATGGTCCAAAACCTCCAAATAATTCGATTTATTCTTTTTGTTCAGTATTTTGTCTTTTCTTAAATGCCTTACCTCTCGAGTTAAACTATATGCAATCTAACAAACAAAGGCATTTACTGCTGTGCAATTGGGGATATAGTTTTTTTTCCAGATGAGGCATTGGTGACTGATTGAGAGAGTGGGAAAGAGACAGAATGAAATCGTATTGTACAATCAGCAATCAGATTGGCTATACCCAATGCTCTTCACTATTTACAGGATGCTGGCATGGCATTTGGTTTAGCACATACGGACAGACGCACGCACACACACACACACACACACACACACACACACACACACACACACACACACACACACACACACACACACACACACACACACACACACACACACACACACACACACACTCACACACACAGACACAGACACACACACACAAACCCCAACAATGATTTTCTTTATGAGGTACCCACCGATGCCATGGTAACCCCCTTGTCCTGGGCAAGACGAGAGCGGTGGTGCCAAAAAAATGCCATGGTTACTTTTTTCTTAAACCATGTTGCCCAGAAACCTTTGAAACTTAATAAGTGAAACCAGTGGGTAGACAAAATACGACGGGGAGAGAGAGAGAGAAAAGAGAGAGAAAGACAGTGATAGAGAGAGAAGCAGAGAGAAAGAAAGAAAGAATGAAAATAGAGAGAGAGGAAAAGACAGAGAGGGGAAGAAAGATGGATAGGGAGGGGGGGGGGCAAAGAGCAAATAAAGTAAGTCAGGAATTTTAGTGTATCCTGTTTCGATGCATAAATTTAGCTTTGTTTTAATGTGAGGGGGGTAAGAGAAACAGCAGAGGTCTGGGAGTCAGGGAATAGGAACAGTGTGCTGTTAAAAAAAAAAAAAAGGTTTAACTCCTGAGGATCTCTCCAAACCTCCTCTGCCACACACTGAGCAGCCTGTCAGCGAAGAACGCCACTGTCCAATTAGTCAGTTTAGCTCTGTGGTCCTAAAATCCTGCCATAAAGATCACATAGCTGGAAGTTGTCTGGCCACAGAGAGGAACATTCTAGAACAGATTCCCCCTCTTTGTGCTCTCACAGTGAATTAATGGGTCTGAATTCCTCTGAATCAAAGGGTTTGAGTGTGTGTGTGTGTGTGTGTGTGTGTAAAAGTGTGCCCTGTGTGCTTGCTCATACGGTGGCTGTGTAAAAGTAGGCTATACCTCTATGGGGGTAACAGTGGGAGTCAAAGAGGAGCACATGTGTCGGTTCCTGTGGACCTTAGTGAGCTTTAGAGGGAAATTATGCATCTGTGTGACAATGTGTGTGAGCGAGTGTACGCGTGTTTTTTTGTGTGTATTTGTTGTTGTGCGTGCGTGTGCTGTTCGGAGGGGATAGCAGGCCGTCCTCTTGCTAGAGTTCCATACTACCCTGGGGTCATGTCGGCACTGAGCCTGCTCCCTTGGCATGTGAGACCCACAGAGGCCGTGAAGGCTGGGAGAGATTAAAGACGGAGCTGGAACAGGGGATGGGTTGGAGAGAGGAGGGGGGGTACATGGGGGGGGGGGGGTGGCATGGTCACACAAAAGGGTTCCCGTCTAGCGCTTTTTAATTCCCTTAAACTGGGGAGCGGTGCCAAGTGCATCTCCTGCAGCAGCCATCGCGCCATAACTAGGCCTATAATTACCCCTGATCTGACACCTTGGGTCCCGGCCGCTGCGCTTTGTCCCCACAGAGCTGCGCTCCTCCCGGCCTTTCACAGCCTCGTCCGCCTCATTCTTGTACATGCGTGTAGAGCGCACGCATGACTGCACCTTTCAGTGCGGTTACAAGCTTTCACACACATGCACACACGCATATGTGTGCACACACAGACACACACACACACACACACACACACACACACACACACACACACACAAACAAATAGACAAACAACAAGTTCACACACACATACAAATGCACAAAACCTTCAGACACATAGATGTGAAAAACATCTGAAGATATGAGTAGTTCTAAGTTCTAAGCAATGTACATATTACACAGGGTTGGACCTTGAAAATGCAGAAGTAGAATTTCAATGTCTGACAATTTTGTGAAGCCATTGTAGGTCATTAGATTTCATTCATCAATGAAGTACCTTTGTAACATTATTTTACTTAAGGTTAATCTTAGCCAGAACACTGAAAAACTGATAAACTAGAAATGAACTATTATCACCTGAAGCAGTACATAATATAAACAGGCATACATCTCATCAACCATGAGCAGTATCATTTTATCAGTATCAAGTTTAAAATAAAATTACACTTTCTCACCGTCTATTTATGAGGCCAAAGAGAGAAAGAACAAGCTTTGCTTCACGATGAGCACATAACATGGGGGAAAGTCCACTGTGATACAGAATTCTCTTTCGAGGGAGACATAATATGTGATCAGGTTTTCAGCCTCATACCAAACCTCTGTGTTAACTACTTTTTCAAGATGTTCAGATAGTGGAAGTCCTCGTCGTAACTTTTTGTGCCCAGAAACCTGACCTAGCATTTGGGTGCTCTTAAAAATTATTTTCTCTTTGGCTTGAAGGCGGAAAAGACCAAATTGAGTCCAGAACATTCCTGTTCTCCCCATTTTCTCTCTCAATTGGTTTATTGGCTGTCAGTCACTGTCATGATAATACGGCCGCCTACAGCCAAAGACCAGGACTCAGTGTGAAACAAATCTCTCGCTCTCTGTCTTGTTGTCTCTGACCAATTTGTTACTTGTGGCTAGAGGTCAGTCTCTCCTAAATCCTAATTCACGCACTTTTCAGGCAGTAAAAGTGCAGAAATAACACAAAAATACACACAAACGGCGGCACACCCAGGGCTCAGCGTTGCTTGGCCGCCTCTGGAGTTGGGTTGTCTGTAAGCTTGCATATGGCAGGGTACTTGGACCCATACTGCATGGGCACAGCTGCTTGGACTGAGCTTCTTGGCATTTTTTTGGGTCTGTGTCCTCTCCTCTCCTCTTCCTCTTTCCCTCTCCCTCTCTCTCTCTCTCTCTCTCTCTCTCTCTCTCTGCGTTGTGCGTACACATTCACACACACGCATGCTGAGCACATCCCTGTAAAAATACTGCTCCTCATTGGCGCTTGCGCCCTTTGCTTTTTCCTCTTTTGTCGCTCTCCTTCTTTATTTATTTTATCATTCTCTTATTTATTTATTTACGTCTTCCCTGCAAAGGATTTTTTCCTTTTTTTTCCTGGCGTCGGAGTGCGGGAATGGCATCGGACAGAGAGTGTGACCCAGGGCTCAGGTGGCAGCTGTGCTATGACTTCTCTGCCAGGTCGTGGTGGATGGTAGGGATACTCCCTCTTTTCCCTTCCTTCCTTCTCTCTCTCCCTCTCTCCTTCTCTCCCTCTCTCTCTCGCTCTCTCTCTCTCTTCACTCTCCATTACACTAATTGAAGTCAGGAAACTGCAATTAAACAGTAATGGCCACAGGAACAGTGGTACTTTATAAGGCAGTGTTGTGAATTGAGTGTCTCTGCTTTGTTACATTTGCTCAATTTCTGAGATGCGAGCTGTTAAAAGTCAGGCTGTTTCCGAGTTTAAAGAGGTTTATGCCTTTATGATTTGTGACATGTGCAGCTCAAAAAGTGTGTTAAACTTTTGTGTTTTGTTCATGTAGTCTACTATTAAGATTCTGTTTCTTAATGAAAAGGTATTTTTGTTTAAAGCGTTGATATGCTGATCAGCATAGTATTTAGTTCATTGAATTGTTCTACAGTGAAATATACTTGTATAAATTAATTACGTTTTGACATGGAATGTTCAGAGAGCTCCTAGGTCTCTTAGAGGACACTAGTTTTTCATAATATGTCATACAGACAGTTTGGGAATGAATGAGAGGGAAGTGAAGTTCAAATGTGAAATGCTATAAGTGATGAAAGCCATTTCTCTGCTTGTTTTTGTCACATTGCATAATTCCAACTGAAAACATACTGGTGATTTATAGTACTTTTCTGAAAGCCTAAAATTTATGTTTTGATGATGACAAAAAAAGCCACATTTTCACCTTGCTTCTTCATTCACCATCTCTGATTATTACTACAAGAAAACACATAGGAAAAGAACACACAGTTCGAAATAAGGCAACAAAGTAAATTAATTCATTTTTGTATTTTACCCAGTGCATAGTATCAGGTATATTGTATTACATGGTATCATTCTTTACATTACTTTTTTGTAAAGTGATGTTTGTTTGATAACCATTCAAGGCCACATTTACAGGGTAAATGTGAACACAAATAAATGTCACAATATAGGATTATTTGTGAAGATTATTTCAACAGTGTTACTTTGTTGCTATGATGTATTGGTGATTTTATAATGGTATGATTACTCTTGTAAATTAGCTTTAGTGAGCCCAAATTTTCCGTAGAGTAGGGGTTTGTGTGCAGATTTAGTTTATTTACTTCCATACACTGAACTGATAAACAGACGTCTGTCTCTACATCTCATGCGTACACATGGCTGTTGTCATCCTGGTTCTGCTGTTTCTTTGTGTGTGCAGCCTTGAAACATACAAGCTTCAAGCTTTTGCTTTGAACACACACACGCACACACACACACACACACACACACACACACACACACACACACACACACAAACATGAAATAAAACCCTGTAGTCACAGTGGGTCCCTGGACCTCCCCGGAGGCTCGACACACTTTGGAGCCTACAGGCACTTCTGCAGAGACGAGAGTGCGCTGTGCTTACCACTATTTAGGGCAGTGGAGGTGCAGCCGCATGGGCAGCCGGGGTTGGGAAAGGGGGGCAGAAGGTTGGGAAAGGGGGGCAGAAGGCTGGGAGAGGGCACGGACGGACCTCCATCGTAAACCCACGGGGCGCGGGAGGGTGAGCAGATACACTCTCTGGCCGTGTGCCAGGCTGCTCTCCCTCGCAACTACAGATAAGGGGGCCATCTGCATAAATGTGTCACAAGTGGAGAAGGCTTTAATGGGCTTTGCAGGTATCTGTGAGGTAACAGTTGAGGCATGGCTGCTCGCATAACTGGGATGTGGCCTGAAGTAGCCACACCATACGGGGCAGGGAATGCTACTAAAATGAGCACAAACTCACACAGGTAGGGGCTGTGGGGCTTCAGACACATGCTTAGGTCAAAATGTGCCTTAAACCTTTAGTTCACAAAAAAACTCTTGTATTGTATTAATGTTACAATCTTTCCTTTGCTGACAATGGAGTTTGACTCCAGGGATTTACGATGCAGGAGTGTGCAAACTTCACACCCAAGTCTGTGGTTTGGTTGTTTCCAGCTCCGGTCTGGTGTTCTAGTATCAACATAGATTACAAATGCTTGTACCTCGCCACTCAGATGTTTGCTGATGATCTGAGGCTTTCTCTACAGATTAGTCACATGTGTACAGTAAATGTGACCACAACCAATTTTCTGCTGTAACTACACAAATGGGCCGTTTAGCCAGGCTTTTCAAAGCAGGCCATTTAGGAGTGCTTTCAAGTGGCTACAGTGGGCTGAAAAAGTGGTAGAAACAGCTGTTTCAGTCAAACTGCCACATGTTGGGCTATTCCCTCCACCTACACCGCTGGTACGGCAACACTGTACCTGTATTAGGAACAACATTCTAGTCCTCTAATGCAAGCTGTGCTTTCAGAACATTTGGTTCATGCCTTACCTGTCCTTCACCGCGGCCATTAAGCTGAGGCATATGCGCAAGAGTGCTGCGCTGCCTGAAGTAGGGTGCTGTGGCATTTCCTCTCCTTTTTGTCAGATTCCCTCACAATATTTTGGACTCCCCTCTGTGTTATTTTTTACATTGTTGCACTCCGTATGTTTTTTGGCCTTTGCTGGGAGGCATAATGTAACACTGTCTAAAGAAATGCTTGTCTGTTTCAATTATTTGTATATACTCATGGAATCCTTGTGCTTTACTGATGTCATACCTGGCTACTGACATATAACATGGCAGTTGCAAGAGGTAACTTCCTGCAAGGACAGCCAGCCCCAAACCTTCATCTGTGTCAGCGTCCTGTATTGTCTATTTGGCTCGTTAGTGGCTGTGCTATGCCTGAAAGCCTATTCTGACACTGGAAAGTTGTATTGTGGGAAACATGGAGGAATGGTGCAGTTGGACACTTCTAAAAAATGGTTCGCAGTTGGAGTGACAGTTGGATGGCACATGTGGTCTATTCTTGCGTTCTGAGCAATAGCGTTTTTTGGCATTTTGAAAAAAAACTAAAAACAACGACACAAATATCCTCTCTTCTCTTTCTTCCCTGTCTGTAAGGGTCTCTAGTGGGTGACCTATGCCAGTCCTTCTAATCACATGGTTATTCCATACCCTGGGGTCTCTCAGGTCTCCCTGCGACGTGTGTCTCGGTACACACACACACACACACACACACACACACACACACACACACACACACACACACGTCTGTCCTTTCTCTGTTCAGGAGCCCCGCTCTCTGCCACCCGTGCTGGCGCTGCTTCCCGCACAGATGCCCCAGTCTCTCTCTCTGTCTTTCTGTCCTAGTCTTTCCACATGTCTCTCTCTCTCCCTCTCTCTTTCCATCTATTCTTCCCTTTGCGTAAATGCCCACAACTCGCTCTCTTTCTCTTCCTCTCTTCCACTTCTCCCTCTGCACAGATGCCCAGCTTGGCCTGCAACAGCTGTCCCGCCATGTGCTGCTACCAAGTGTTGCCGTGGAGTTGGGGAAGGGTGTGTGCGTGTGTGTGTGTGTGTGTGGATGGGAGAGGGGGCTCATGAATATTCATGTCGTCTTGGATCCTCTCTACCAAACAGAGCCTGGCACCACTGAGGAAGCCCCTCCCCTTGTTAGTGAGTGAGAGGGTATGGGGAGGGGGGGTATTTGGGTGGCGCCGCTTAGTGAGTGAGAGGGTATGTGTGGGGGGGGGGGGGGGGGTGTATTTGGGGGGGTACTGCTTAGTGAGTGAGAGGGTCTGACTCCATGGCACGTTTACACGGACAAACCTCTCGTCTCTCAGGTGCGAAAAAGTAAGAATGCAAAAACACACAGGCAGAAGAGGAAGGGATTAAAGAGGCAGAAAAAGAAAGATGGACAGATAGAGAGAGTAAGAGAGAGAGAGAGAGAGAGAGATGGAAAGACAAAAGGAAGAGATAAATAGATGCCAAGGGAGAGGAGAGGACAAGAGGGAGATAGCTTGCTTGTGAGCAAACAGATAGCAGAGGGAGAATGATGATCCTATAAAGAGTCAGCGTTATTCCAAAGATTAAGATATTTGGAGGAACATAAAAGGGAACTGAGGAACATCATCCTCATCATCTTCATCATCCTCAGACCCGGCCCACAAAGCCTCTGAAACAGTCGCTCTGTCTCGAGTCGTCCGAGACAGCTGAAACACTTTTTTAAGTTCTTTCAAAATATTATGAGCTATGAAGCACTGATCAAATAGACCATTATCAATCACTTCATTTCACAATGGTACAGCTTCATGTGAACTCTGGGGAACGGGGCGATGTGAATTGACTAACATGGAGGGATATGAAACACTAGGGCGGAGAAGACTGAGAACAACTTTGAACAGTTGGGGTGTTTAAGACGAGTGCAAGTGTGAGGCAATAGAGCAACAAAAAAAAGAGCTATGACAAATGAAAAACTAGGGAATATTGGGGGATACCAAGACAGAGAGAGAGAAAGAGCCCTAGAGAAAGAGGAGAAACAGGGTAGAGTATAGAAAGAGAGGTACGGGGAGATAACAGATGAGCGTGGATGGCACTGGGGGTGGTTGAAGGGGGAGAGCCGAGGGGGGCTTCTGCAGATCTGAGAGGGACAGCCTCTAGTGTGTCCTGCTCATGCTTTAATGGAGAGCCAGGAAAACAGATTATACCAGCCCTCCTCTCTCTAGGGGGAGGGCAACCCCACTCTGCACCTAACCCCCCCAATACACAAACACACGTACACACATACACACACACTCCATCCGCACACCCCCCCCCCCTGCCCTCCCCTTTGTGCTACTGGTTGGACTTGGACCAGAAGACATCACCATGATCAAGTGTGTAGAGAGCCTTCAGCCTGCAACCACACCAACAACAGCAAGCAACGCAAGCGGGTTCTGTACCTATTTAATGATCTGACTGGACAATAATACTTTTTGGAGGCATTGTGAGTGAGCAACCTCGCGTAAAAATTCTGTGATCCATTTTTAACAAGCCCCGAAGAACAGCGCCGCGGAGGCTTTGACTGGAGCGCGTGCCGTGACGTGACGTGCCGCTCCAGCATCGCTCGTTAAGAGCTTTGCATCATTACCACTATTAAACAAGACTCCTTTTCAAAGTGGGCAGCGACGCCATCTCGGCTCAGTGCATCATTAAATCGGCCTGGTAAACAGATATATATGGTCTTCACAGACACACACACACACACACACTCACATTTATATGTAACATTTTACTAATCTCCCAATGAAATAACCCAAAAGCAGACACAATCACACACACTCTCCTACCCCTAATCAGACAAATACACACACTCTTACACACATACACACACACACACACGTACACTTAATCAGACCTATAAACCCTACTTGGTGTGGTAAGATAAGCTCAGTGCTCATAGCCTTTCTCTCCCGAGAGCAGCTCTCCTCCAGCGCTGCCGTGTAGGAGCCTGATAAGGTGGGAGAAGCAGGGGCCACTCCATTCCTGCTGGAGCCACCCCACCAGCCACCAATCACCTCGCTGTGCTGGGGTTGCTAATCTCACCAATGACCACAGATGCTGTGTGTACCTGGCCAGGCTGGCGTGTTTCTCGGGAGCTTATGTCTTTGTCACAGAATTATGATCATATATCTCTTTTTTTTTTTTTTCTCCCCTCAACACTGCAGCCCCATGCGTGCTCAGCCCGTGCCTGGCTCTTGGATGCAGTGATGGGGAGTGTGCTACCTGGAGCAGCACTGCTGCCTTGCAGTGGGCCGGTTTTATATCCTCGCTCCCGTTAAAGCCTCCTCTGCTTGTGAAAGAGAGCTTGTTTTGAAGCAGCACGAAGCTTTACCTAAACTTTAAAAGGAGACACTTCACAAGGGTGATTGATCTTAGAGAGTTTAATCAAGTTGTATTTGATTTCACCATTAAAAATATGTTCAAAGCCAACTCAAGTCCTTTGCCAGATTAGCTGTATAATCCTATGGGAGGTTGAAACGTACACCTTTAAAATGAAGGGGTTCTTTGAAGCTCTGCTCTGCACTGTGGATATCCAGTCTGCTGCAAGCAGAAGGCCTATGGGAAATTATTGTATTTTTGTCCTTATTATTTCAAATGTATTATCTAAACTCAAAATCAAACATGACTGAGGGGTTCTCTGAAACAATAAAATTAGGTTATTCTCAAGAGCCTCTGTTACAAATTAACAAGTTATATGCAAGTTATGTGCAACATTACAGCTGTAGTAAATGTTCACAACTGGAGTGAGTTTGCTTGTTTCGTGGCTCATCACGTCAAGATCTCTGTCTACACTATGTGTTCCTGATGTGTGCTCACTGGCCTGTTTTCTTTTCTCAAACTCCAAAGTCCAGGCCAAAGGATAAGGGACGTGTAGCCTGGAGTTGCTGCGATGACAGCCGTTGGCCCAGTCAGCCTGCCAAGGTCAGCATTCCGTGCCTTCTCGTTGCTATAGTTGAACCTTAGCTTGGAGGCCTTTCCTTTTTATTACGGTAAGAATGGGGCTTCTCGTATACAGAACACAATTTGAGAGAAAGCCAAAGGTCCTGTAGTGGCCTATGTTTTCTCTTTTCTAGGCGTAAAATCATAGACGTTTGTTATAACGACGGTATATCTCAGTATATTTATGCCTGGTTCAACGGAACCACATTCTCAGAATCTGAGTCTGATCACTTTAGCCAGCTTGTTGCTGAGAGTCGTTTTGTTTGATTGTCACCTCAAAACAGGTGCGCAGGAGCCATGGGCACTGAATTTACCCTTACAGTCAAAACGAAGGAATAGATCAAAAACATGAAAAACAAGAAATCGACAGAGACCGCACAAATGTGTTTAATTTGTTTCAAGTTCATTTGCAAGAAAACCGTTGGTAGTTTAGGCAAAGGATTTGATCTTAGGCTCGGCTAATAACTAACTTCAGCCAGAACTTCAGTTTCCAATATGTCAATGTAATACAAATATGAAAATATACCTCCACATTCTGAATAAAACAAATTGTACCATGTGCTAGAGCATCTTTGACTCTTTCAATACAAAACTAAGTAAATAAAAAAGCAAATTGACATTGTAGCTAAATCTTAAACTAACCAAGACATCAAAATAAGACAAATAATCAATCACTAAGACATTTGAGATAGAAAAATTAAAATAAAATAAATAATTGAAACGTTCTATCATTAAATTCGTGACCTATATGCCTTTGTAACTTGCAGTGATTTCACCGTAGCGTGAACTGAAAGTAAGGCTGGCATATTTATGGTAATATCAAAGGATAACGCATCCTTCTTTTCCAGTCCTTGTGATGTAATGTATACTAGCACAATTTTACTCCTATTTTACGCATAACTTATGAAGTCCTTTTGTGTTCTGAAGTGTGTGAGTGAAGTTCCCCCAGTTTACAGAGGGTGATGTAACTAGCTGTGCTGTGTCTGATTTCAATAAAATGTGCAATAAATTACTATGTTTTGCAGGGTATGGTGCACGAGTAGATCCAGCTCTCTGTTCTTGCTATTCACATTTGTAGGGGTAGTTTAAGAGTTCACGGTGGTAGGCTGCTTCAGTAGCCTTATATTTGGAGTGCTGTAGAACTGGTTCTGCAAAGATGTTTTCAGGTTTAATTATGTTTCCCACTCACCTGGGGTTGTCTTCAAGCCTGTTAGGGCCTCTTGCATTTTTAGCAATAATTCAGTAACTCAAAACTAAGATTCACACAATGCATATGCAAAATGAAACTGAACACTGAATGCAAAGTAAGGCCAAACTAAAGGAAGTTCGGAGCAAACATGATCGATCGACAAATCGAAATCGATTAGAAAAGTTGTATCCGTGTGGTCTTCAATCGCAAACTGATTCACATTTTCAAATCTAGCCATGTTTAAAGTATTTTGAACAATGGTACAACGAACAAAACGTCTGAATTAGCTATAGATGGTATCCATTATTTAGGCCCACTAAATGTATAGACATTATAGGAGAGAGAGTCAATGTCTTTGTGATAACTAGTTTCACATTTAAGACCTATTTTTTTGTTGAACTGTAACTGGAAACTTTTTTTTTTACATTGTCCAATTCAATCTTTTGTTTCTTTTCATGGACCTCCACTGTAAATAAAATGTATCATTTAACAACAATTTTTTGAATGCACACTATCACTGGTATGCATTTAAATGGTTTGTATTATGATAAATATTTTATGATAATGGTCAAAGCCACGTTGTCTGTAAACGCAGTGTACAGGTGAATATGGCTTCAAGAGAATGTTGGATAACAGACCACTACACTGCTAACCAAGTCAAGATATATTATTGTTTAATGTACTAATCTCAGAATTTATTATTTCGTTTTCTTCTTATTTATTTTTTTAAAACTATGATTTTACATTAAACTTTAAGAGCAAGTGTATACTATTCTTTACAGTAGGATATTTCACGACTTAAACCCGGCTCTTTAGAGATGTGTTGAAAAAATAGTTTGCACTATGCAGTGGGCGGATGGGTAAAGTTCTTTATGAATTAACAACATTAAATATTGAAATACCTTAAAATCATATGAAAATCGAAATAAAAAAAAAATGTTGCCTATTATAACCAAATATTTGCACGAAATTACACAGATGACTGAGTGGCGCAGCTGTTATTTTGTAATCAAGCGAAATGATGGAGGAACAAAGGACTGCTTTATGAAATGTTCTCCCTTATATTTATACCCACGACATGTTTAGGTGCTGTCATTAGCTTAGGTCTTTCAGAATCACACATTCGTCTTTAAGGTCTGAAGAACTCTTCTTGGCTACAGGTAACTCACCTGCCGGGACAGAAGAGAGTCAGCCATTTGCTGCATGTAGTCTGTTCACAGACTGAAAAAGCTGAATGGTGTGTTTGATTTTACAAAAAAAAAATCTTTTTTTTTTAACCCTGATATCATAGAACTCGGAAACATGATGGAATCAGTTACTGATTTTTGACTACTGAACTACTGAATATTTTCTTGTAAAATATAAAATAGAACATATTATTATTGACTAGTCATCATTTACACAAATAAATGGTAATACAATATAATATTAATTAAGCATTAATTCATGTTCATATACAGTACAGGCTGAATTGTATCACCAAGCATGTATCACACAAAAGCGGGATAAACAGGGAACATTTTCATTTTAAATACCTGGTTAGAGCTATGCATAAGGACTATTCACTCCACCAGGATAACAAATATATTCTTCAGTTTTAGACAGAGGAATTCAGCATGTTATACTCACTCGTGCTCTCCTACAAGATTAGCCCATATGCCACAATAGATAATGATTGAACGTGGATGACAAAACGTGCTTGATCTGTTGTGTAAGATTTCATTCCTAAAGGCATATTTATAACTGGTTTGATAAACAGTATTTGTCTACTTCTCCGTGTATCTGAACATGAATGCGACAAAGGCGCTATTGCACAGTGTGCTAATGTGACATGATGTAGCCTAAAGTATGGAAGCTTATAGATACTTCAAAAACTTAACAAATGTATAGTTAGTTTGTAGGCCATTGTGATGGGACAAGCAAGGAGTGCAGTTATCAGCCACCACACCACAGACACACGTCCACCCTCACTACAGAAGAAAGTTACACTTGCCTACATTTCAAGTTGGCTATAGGCTGCATAATGTATGCAAAAAAAACACTGGAATAACGAGGCAGCCTATTCATACAAGGGTAATTCACTGATATGAACAATACATATTTAGTATTTATAATCTCGTATATACCAAACTCACCATCCATGAACTGAAAAAATTGTGCTTGCACTTGCTTGGCATATAAAGAATTATAAAGAGAATAGGTGACTCTGCTGTAAGGCAAATTCACAATAATGAAATCAGTGGCTCCACCTTTAACTTACTATCTACAGTTAGACATGTTGTAGCCTATGTGATTTGTTATGAACATTGAACGATTCGAAGGAGAGTAAAGAACAGGAGGCAACAACACATGGTTCAATGTTTCCCCTTTTAGACAGAAATAGTTGACTGTTAGGCTACGGCATGGCCAGTCTTAATGTGGTCGGCATAACTCTTTCTTTGTACCATAACAGTACACACCCCTCCGATATCTTCTCATTCATCAATCTTAAATACATCCCCTCCCTCTCCTCAAACTCCCCGCATAGTACAGCTATATGCTGTTACCGGTGAGGAGTACCTAATCCCCTGCCGTCCACGGTTTACTCTGAGCCCGTATTTAATTCCCTTAAACCCCCAGCTGCCGCCCTGGTTCTCAGTGAACACGACAGACTGTGAACCTGTTCTCGGTTATTAATAATTCACCAGGCTCGCTGCATCTCCGGCCGCCATCCCCGGCAGCGACGCATCGCCCTTTGGGCCATCACAACACGTTCGGGTTTTCGCTTTTTGGCAAAGCACCTCAGAAAACAACCATTACTCCGCTGATTACATTTAGAGTCTGCATCGCCGGTAGACATTGTTTGTGTATGAATGTCCTCCGCTTCATATACCAGCAAGTGCTTTTTGCAAACGAACCCCTTCTCCGACTTTGTCTATATCCATAACCTGAAAGTACACCAGTACTCCATTCAGCCATTTCTCTCCCGTTAAATCCGACCGTAGAGCCAGATCAGTGATACAACCAAAGCAAGCGACCATCATTTGCGTCCCTGGAGCGGAGGATGGAGACTGCGCACGCACACGCTTGAAGTTCCCTGGAATCCCTCAGTTGCAACAGCTGATTTCAAAGCGCGTGAGCAGCAACTTCTCACCGTTTCTCTGTTGCGCGTGGCTAGACTTCAACTCTTGTGACTGGTGCCGCTGACGAAACGCTGACACCGAGCGCGGACTTACCTCGCCTGGGATTCGGTGGACGGAAGGGATCGCTCACTGTCACACTTACTGCAACAGCACGGACACAAAAGCTCTGAAATCAGTCTTTTGTCGAACCCCCTCGGATTATTAACCACCAAATACGAATGAAGCCTTCTAGCAAACAATCAACCAGGATAAATCAACAGCGTCTCTCATTCCGGGGAATAATATAGACCACAATTAAAAAATATCGTTAGCTCGGCTACGGGTCGTCCCGCATTGGTCCTTCTGCTTCCGGTATCACCGAAGAAACCAAGCCGTTTGTGTTCCCTCGGCCACAGTTTTTTTTTGCTGCAGAACTTTTTCGTAAAAAAAGGAAAATGGGTCTTTGAGGCGGTTGGCAAAATTCCCCGCTCTACAATGGTACGTGCTATGTAAATCAATAATTTGTTCTTTTGTGTTTCGCAAAGCCCTTCATTCTATTTTCTTTTGCACAGCAAGTAGTTGCAAATTTGTTTTGACAGCTTTAAATACCTATGATGAATACTTTAAATGTCACAACTGGTGTGATAAAGAGTGGGTGTGTAAATGTCTATGTAATTATCTAACGTTAGGCTACATTACCGTTATATACTTGTTTCAAGACGCAGATGCCAAGCTTCCCACTTTGAAAGCAAACCAAATTACGCTGGTGACTAACCTTCCAAACTTTGATAATTAAGCACACATTTGACGTTGCACATTAGGAAAAATGTAAATATTCCCACTGGATATAAACTGAAAGCACTCACTTTGGTGTGGATGCCCCTTGTCTCTGAACACCGTAGTGTTCGCTACGCATAAGTCATACAGGAGTGGGGTCATTTGCAAATATTTAATATGTAAGTCTTGAATGTAAGTAAACTTTCGAATATAGAGGCTATATTTTACACCAAAACCTCTTTCGCAACATAGGATATCAGTAGCCTATAAGGTAGATATTAGCTTGACTGAAGTTACCCAGGCCCTCATCAGTCATCTTGTATCAATTTATAGATCTGTCGCACGTGCACCTCTTGTGCCATCTATACTCATTTGTGCCACCACGAGCTTGTCACTCACCTCCCACCTGTTCATTATCAGAGGAAACAAGCTAATAGAGCATGATAAAATATGATTAAAATGACACCGATTATTCTTTGGAGTGTCAAACCTTTAACGTGAGCAAGGGTCTAACTATATAGTAAATCTGTTTTATTAAGTTTGTAGTTTCTGACAGTAACAGGTCAGCTCGTGGGATATCAGTGGCTAAGCTGATGTGTGTATAAGTCATTGCGCAAGACATTTTGTTTATTATGACCTATAGTCTTGAGATGTCGTTATGGAGTCTATCTCCCTGGCCTGCTGTATTTAATATTTTGTTATTAAATAGCCACATCTGAACAGCAACTAATAGATGCATATCTTTTATCTAAAGTATAATCAGCTCGTCATTGATTATTTTAATATTTACAGCAATCAAATAATCACTTTTTTTTTACAAGAATCTTGATTATATTAATAAGGAGATACTGACCCATATATAATTGCGATTAATTCATTTTATTAGATCTTGTCTTTGAAATCATAGCATTCCTAATGTGGCACAGTGGATTCCTTTAAGTAGGGTGGAATGTGCTAGTTTCAAAGATTTCATCTGAGCAAGTAAGGAAAAGTAACCTTGAGGGGCCAAATGCTTCCCAGATGTGGGAGTATATCAGCACATAGATGCAGATCATTATTTGTTTACTTGCACAATTAAATGGCTTCTGTCCAAAGAGGCCAATAGTAAGAGAGAGATGAAAAAAAAAACACATTCTGCACAGATCTCTGGTGTATCCCTCTTGATGAGGGACCTTGAGACGTGTATTTGTTTTTGGGGTGAAAGGATGTGAGATGAAATACAATTTCCCCATAAAAGCAACACAAGAGGAAACCTCAGCCTCTTCACCATGTAGAGCTGCTGCATTGGATGGGCCTCACAGCCTGCATGTGTAAACAATTAATTCGTTTATCAGTTGGTTCTTGAAAGATTCAAGTAATTAACATGTCCAGTGCTCACAATGGCATCTGTACATTAATACTTGAAGATCTCTCTTTTGTCAACATTTTTGCACACTTCTTAAACTACTCATTGAAGATGTGCAGTATGCGATTAGCATTTAAATAGACACTTAACCAAATTAAAGTTAAAATGTAGACCCCCCCCCCCCCATTTGTTTTTGCAGCGTTTCCTTTTTCATACCTAGAAGTCGCTAATATTCAGCACAGAGCTACCAGACGAACTCAGATGACTGCCTTGAGTGAAGTTAGGTATGTCTGGGCCTTATTTGACTTAGTGAAGTTAGGTCTGTCTGGGTCTTATTTGACTGTACTTAATAAGGAGCAGCACAACCTACAGACCAGGCTGCCTGCCTGAGCACCATTGAGTCATTTGAATCCATTTAATTTTGGATGTTGATGTGCTGTCCTCTATCCCTCCCCCCTCTCTATTCCTTGTCATTTATAAGAATGTTCTAGCCAGACCAACACTTCTGCCTATATCACCTCTAAAAGCCCCAATCACTCTGCCACTGGCTAAAGAATTCATTCACATACAAGAATATGTCTGTAAAGCCTCACATATATGCAAACTGTAAGGATGTTCTGTAATGATTCTTAGTGACAGAGTTCTGATATTGTTTTTCATAAAGTAGAAAGCCAAGTGAATTGCCAAGAGCCAAGGGCTCTACTGCGTATGTTAGGGGAGGATTATAGGAGAGAATTGTACTTTTAAATTGTAGCCAAAGAGCTATATGCAATCTGCAATCCTAATCATAGCCCTTCTGTCTTTCACAGTCATTATAGGCCTCCCTCCCCCTATACAAGCACACTCTCTCCTCTTTCTCCTGAGAAGCAGGTATAAAATATCTCATTTTCCCAGTAATACTCCCCAAAGTGGCTTTGGCAGTCGCTCACAAAGCACAGATTTCTGCCTGTTTTATTTGTATTTATTTTTTTCATTATTTTTGCATCGCATTTTTTACAAACATTGTCACACCCCCCCCACCCTCACACGTACACACACACACACTCAAGCACTCATCTTTGATGTGGCTGCCATATTACCTAGGTTTGTTAGCTTGTTAATGGGTGTGCAGAGACTGTAGCCACTGGTGGATTTTCAGCTACTCAATCCAAGTGTCCTTGCAGCAGAGATGAAACAGCGTCAGGCCTAATGAAGCTGATGAGCACCATGTCAGGACTAAAATGTTTGTTTGTGTGTGTGTGTGTGTGTGTGTGAGGGAGAGAGAGAGAGAGAGAGAAAGGGAGAGAGATGGAGAGAGAGAGAGAAAGAGAGGGAGAGAGAGAGATTGAAGTGGATGGATATCACCATTCTTACTCTTACAATAGTAATGAAGCTGGTGGTTTTCCTATGACTTGTTTTGTGGTCAGAAAGACTGATTGAGGAAGGTGGAGGAAGCATGGTGTATTTTTTTAGTGTGTTTATGGGTATACTTGTGTGAGTATATGTGCACTGATTTATCTTGTGCCATGAACCGGAGCCAACTGGAGCATCTCCCATCCCACATGTATAGTTTGATGTGGATAGACTTTGCATTTGTGAGCAAGAGAGGGGAGGGGAAAGCTTCAAGAACTTGAGATTCAAGAAAAGCAATCTTTGTAAAAGACCCATCTTTGTCATACAGTAGATTTAGTGTTCAGACATGTGAAGAATAGAAATCTCAGAATTGAAATGTGAATGACCTTAATAGATATTTCACAGTAACACATTTACCACAGATGGCTACAATATCGGAAGCATTATTTATGTATATATATTTAATTTAGGTTAGATGAACCAGAGAGTTGACTTCAAATGTTTATTCTTTTTGTTCACTTCTTAAGTGTTAATTAAGGGAGGCCTGGTGAGCATTTTTGCTAAAGGCTGCCCATATGGATTGGGCATATGTTGCATATATATAGAAAAGGGTGGCATATATAATTGATACCATGCTCCATGAAAAAACAACAGAGGGCGGGAAAAAGGGGGCTAGCACTGCTGGGAGCTACATCAAACAATCAGTGCAAAACACACACACACACACACTTACACACACACACACACTTGCACAAACGATGCCCCTCTCTCTTCACTGTGAAGGCGATCCAGGCGGAAGGGAGAGCGGAAGATTCCATCCCGTGATCTCTTTTTTGTCTGCCCTTCGTTCATCTGGCCGTCCGTCTGTCCGACCTGCCATTGGTCCTCTCGCCGTAGCTCCAAATGTGCTCCTACGCTCTGTGCAGGGGGGCACTTGGTCTTTTTCTCTTTTTTTTGGGTGAGGAGTGAACCCAGAGCCTGTGACACTCTGTGTCCGCCTCCTTCTGTTACAAACACCACACACACACACACACACACACACACACACACACACACACACACACGCTCACCTATTCTCTAGTCCTGGTGGGGAGCGGAAAGGGATAGTCTGTTAGGGAGTGTAGCATGCTGTCAGTCTCTTCTCTCTCCTTCTTTATTTGGTTGGGAGGATGCAAAGGCTACATGAGTACCATTTGGTTGCCCAGCCTGTTCAACCCATGGAGGAGTACCCAGGGATTGACCAAAGGGATCCTGCGCCTCTTTTGAAGTTGTGTGGAGAGTTGAACAAATGCTCAGAGGGAGGAGAGCCAACTCTTGCCTGCCTTTCTCTCCTGCTCTGGGTTGTCGAACACGGTTGATATGTTAATGCATATCATATATCAACCCCCCCCCCCACCACCACCACCACCACCACACACACACACACTCCCCCAGACATGATTTGGATTCATGTACGTCCAGCACAGCACAGAGACAATAGGTTGTGACAACCCGCGCAGCCTCAGAGCAATGCGAGGGTAAGACAGAGGCTGCAGTGCTAACCTCTCATTGCAGGAGATATGAATAGCTTGTGATTTAGCCACAACTTGGTAAGCCAATGTCTGGTACTTATTATAGTGTTCTATGTGTGCATGTGGATCTGTGTGTAAGAGTGTGTGTGTAAGTGTGTGTGTGTGTGTAAATGTGGATCTGTGTGTAAGTGTGTGTGTGTGTGTGTGTGTGTGTGTGTGTGTGTGTGTAAGTGTGTGTGTGCATGTGGATCTGTGTGTAAGTGTGTGTGTGTGTGTGTTTGCTCTAGCAAAGGCAAGTATTTTTATGATATTGTGTTTGTGTGCAAGTAGCAGTGAAAAGACAAGAATTGTTCTCTCAGCTCTCCTACATACTGTAAATATACACACACACACAGACCTATATAGGGGCCCTGTCAGCAGTTGAAGCAGCAACATTATAATTTCTCTCAGTTCCAAGGAGGAGTGGGGCTGTTGGCAGAGGAGGAGAAAAGTCCTGAGTGTTTCTGGGGGTCTGCACTCTTGGCTGTTATCGGGGCTGGCCAGACTGGTTGGTCATTCAGTGCTGAAGGCCTGGCTGCAGCCTGCCGCAGCATACAAATGAACTGGGCTGAATGGAGACGACACTTAGAAAAATACCTTGGCTGCACTGACCTGAGAAGGACTAGTTGTGTGACTGGTCCACGCTGAATAAAGTCGCAGCAGAACAGGAGACAGACAGAGAGAGAGAGAGAGGGAGAGAGAGAGAAAGAAAGAGAGGGAGAGAGAGAGGCTTGGAGGTGTAGACAGGGTGCAGCTCCGGGGGCGGTGTTCACACTTCTCTCGCTTTGACCGTGTGGTGTGGTGTGGTGGATTTTTTTTTCCCCCTGTGAGATACGATCTGAATTCAAGTCAAGAGTGAGATCTTCATTCTGGGGCCATTCTGCAGTCTCTCTTAAGAGCCGTGTTACAGATTTAAATCTGTGTTACAGATGTATTTGTTTTATTTATTCATTTAGAATACACGGTTTTAGCAGTGTAAATATTACTGAAGCATTTCTGCCTTTTTTGCACTATTTCCAGCTTTTATTTCCACTGAGTGTTTTGTTAATGTTTCTAATAATATGATCAGTGTAAAAAAATACACCAGTAACACTGAGAATAATAAAGTGAAGTTGTACTGTATGATTAAAACTGTTGTGGGAAGGTGAAAATGTACAGATTGCCTGTGATGATGCAGAAATGATACAGATAGCCTGAATGCCTATCTGAATGTCTGAATATCTGAATGTTTCAGGCGACCGAAACCTTTCTGGTGAACGAAGACCCTTCCAGAGGTCCTGGGATGCCTGAATGCTTTGTAGTGTCTGATTCCTACAGGGTATGCATTATTATTATTATTATTATTATTACACATATTATTATTATTATTAAACATGTTATGTTAGTCATCAGTAATTCTTTTGACTGATAGTCCACTTTCATGCTCTGCGTAATTGCACCACAATCATAATGTCATTCACAGCTCCCTTTCCTCAGCTGCAACCCATTACAATCATTATTTCCACACACACTTTCAGAAAAGAGGCCTTACAACTTCGCCGAAGCGCCATTGTCTCGTGGGAACCAGAATTATAACGATAATGTGCAGCGTGCACACTTGTATAAAATGAAAAAGTAAAAAAAAACTAAGAACTACAACACAGCTTGAAAAACACTCTCTCTCAGACACACACACACACTCACAAACACACACACACGCACCGTACTTGCACACGCTCACACACATACATACACACACACACACACACGCACACACAACTCGCATAGCTTTTAAAATTCCACCCAGCGTGCACATTGGATTTACAGCTATGGGAGTGAAATAAAATGGTAATAAAATGAGAAGAACGGGATGGAGCTGGGAGTCTGTGCATGACTGAAAATGTGATTGTTAATGAGGTGGGAGCCGCTTTTCTACTCTTTGTCTCCAGCGCAAAAGGCTTTTGCCAAGTTTTTCAGGGGGAAATCTGGGTTGCTCCAGTGTATCGAGTGTCCCGGGGTCCAGGAACGAGCTGTAATGAGGGGTGGTGGTGGTGGGGGGGTGTGCGGATTCGGTATTGTGGTTGGTGGACAGGCAAAGGGGGAGGTACGTAAAAATGGCCATATTGGATAGCAAGGGGCAGTGGGTTCAAGAGCATGCAGAGGAGTGGGTAGCTGGCTGGCACGCCCCTGCACAACGCAGAGGCTCATTGACGTACCGAGGTCAGGCGACACCTGCCCGTAGCGCAAGTCCAACCATAGCATCCATTTTGTGATGTGTGCCGTTCACACGACCCTTTGAGAGTGCTGCCGCTGCGAGTGGTCTTTGGCCACGGTCCTTCAAAGTCCGCGAGCCCTCCGCCGCTGCTACTCTGAGCCAATGTCTGAGTGAGGACAGCATTTTTGGTTTTCTTCTGTACGACGGCTAGGGGTGTGTGTGTTTTTTTCTTCGGAAAGCCTCATTTGATACACACACTAAATCATCATGGTTTATGTGAGATGAAAAAAAGCATTCACTAGTCCCTGTACTGTGTCCATACGTGCCAGGCGAACAACACAGTTGAGCTCCATGCAAGAGGATTGTGCAGCTAGCTATAAAAAATAGACTAGAATTTGGTCCCTCTGAGGGTTTGAATTTTACACTAGGCACTAAACGAGGTACTGAAAGATTCAGCAGAGATTGGACTGAAGTGTTTTAGATAACGGCAGGCTGACTCCGTGCCCTCTGGTCGGATGCCTGCGTCAGTCCCGTCCACCGCTACACGTCATCCCCTCAAAGCCTGGCCCAGTGAGCACTTGTGGGACACTGGCCTGTGACCAGACTGCTGACCCTTTGATGAATTCTGCATTTCACGTGTGTTCTGATGATATTTTGAGCTGATCGACGTTATTGTCAAACAGTTAATCATGAGTTAAAAAATAACCATTAAGAGGTGTAGCTTCTGAGTCATATTTAGTGGAAGTCGGGACTGTCAGTGACCGTGAACTACTCCATGTGGTGAGAGGAAAGTGTGGTGGTTGGTGATGTGGTCTGTGTTTACCCCCTTACCACATGGCCTCTCACTCCCTCCTTTCTTCCCCTCTCTCTCTCTCTCTCTCTCTCTCTCTCTCTCTCTCGCTCTCTCTAGTTCTTTCTCTCTCTTGCTCTGTCGTTTTTTGGCTCCCGGGCCGTACGCAGTAATTGGCCACACAGTGCAGAGATCTCTTTGTTTCTCCTGCAGCGGCTTGCGGTGGAAATGCACGAGCAGTAGGCCCCATAAATCCACAGGCCTGGATGGCAGATCCAAATTTCAGCCCCACTTCTGCACAGTGACTTCACCCCACCCGCCATGGCTCTCCACCCCAAGACATGTTCCAAAGACGTCTCGGCATTTGTTTCACCCTCCCTTAAAACATACACGCCGAGAGACAGACAGACACTCAGATACTTCTTGCATGTACTGTAAATATAGTCTGGTGAGCACAAGCACACATGCACACACACACACACACACGCAAAACAGATCGCAGCTCTCGAAATGCACATAGCAGTGTTTATCGAGTGTGCGTCTGCAGGTTTGTTCAGTTGCCGTCCTTGTGAGAAACATGTCATCTGGTGCACACACTTTCCAGAGAACTTACTTTGACTTCCAGAGAATTTGGGTATCCCCAGAGCTGGCTGTGGATTCTCCATGAGTTTTGCAGTAGTGAGTGCTACACACTCGGGCGACCAGTGAAGTTATTGTTGCTGTGGTGCGTGTGTATGTGGCGACTCTCCCTCTCTGTGTGTTGCAACTCTGTTGCATTTGTTTTGTGGGAATGGCGAGAATGTAATGTGTCATTGCACCAGCACAGATTGCAGAAGTTGTGCAATTGTGCAAACTGTTTTCTATTCACCCAGTTCTCTGTCAGGGAATCTTCACCTATATTCAAATATGTCAGCCCTGACAACTAAAATGCACTATACCAGTTTTTGCACGTTCCCTGCATGTTGGCACAGCTTACTGGAGCACAGGGTTACAAAATTATGAAATTTTAACTTTGAATGACAAAACTAAATTTACGATCTACCTTTTGTATGTGAACTTACTGCAGCGGCTGCTTTCCCACTGAGCCCTTGCGTGACTGCAGAACACTAACATAGCCACGGGTGTGTCTGGATGTGCCGTTTAAATCAAAAGCTGGCACAACCAGCCAGGGGCGTCGCGACAGCCCGAGGTAGATGGGGGTCCCTGAGGACAGCTGATTACATTGGTGCACAGCAACGACAATTAGATGAGAACCCCCTTGAAATCTATGATTTTGTGTAGGAGACATGTCCAGAAACCCCCTACGGGGTCCCCATACCATTAGCCTGCTAGGAGCTTCGTAATTGAACTAAAGCACAGCAACACCATGAAAAGCAACTACCTGTCATACTATTCGAAAACGCAAGCACAGGCGATAGGAGGGGAAGAAAAAAACAAAACAGTGGTTAGTTAGAATCTGTTAGGTATGACAATGGTTTAATTAGTCCCTGCAGATATATGAATTGTCAATTCTAACAACAACTAGTTAGCCAGTAATAACAAATGTAGGCTTTTTATATTAACGTTCTGGCTGGTACGCTTATTAACATGTTTTTAATTTGTAAATGGCAGATATTGTGTATGATATGTTAAATGTATGTATGTAAAATGGTTGTTCAGATCTGACAGTGTACAAAACTTAAGGATAACTTAGGATGTAGCCAAGGCTGTGGATTAAGAATTTCATAAACATCTTAAAAAGAGGCCTATTGGTGGATATGAACTGTGCTGGCATTGTTCCCTCCAAACCAATAGAAATAAAATCATACCTAGCAGACCAAATACAACTATCCTCTTTCCTCTGAAGGAGATGTGCACAACTTTCACAATGCATCCTAATAAGTACACCTACATGTCCCCACAGATAGGCCTACTAAAGAAGTTAGGATCAATGTATGCCAATGTGAAGATGGCAGTGACTTGCCTTCCAAAATATCGTCTTACATTTGTACATCTGTATAAGATGTCCACACATTTTCAATTATTACAATTGATACATAATTATATATATTCATATCTATTCTGTACTCTCAAAAATAAAAGCTTCACTTCAACAGTTACCTTTTGTAGATCTGTAATTGGTGGGGGTCAGGAGGCCCATGCTCAGACTTTTTCTTGGGGTCTCCAGATTCCCTAGAAACGCCTCTGCACCAGGCATAATTATAAAATATGTATTAGCTGCAAATTGAAAAAAATCTTGATATTTTGTATTATTATTTCTTACATTGACATTAACAGGGAAAAATAAAAGGAGAGACTTACTGTCACTTGTAATGAAAGTTCAAAGTTCAAATGAGAGCGGGGTGGCGTTGGCTCAGGCGCTGCCTTTCTGGCATTCAATTAGCCGTTCGTGACAGATCACGGCAAGCTAGCTTGCTACAGATTTTTATCAGATATGTAAAAATGTCAAAAGAAAGCTCTCCGAGTCTGGACAGCTGTTTAAGAGTCCATGCATCGAGAAAGAGGAACAGACAACGGCTGTCAGATAAGAGCCTTCTAGGTTTGTGGCAGTCTACAGGTTGCCGTTTTATGGTTGTATGGTTACCCTTGCTATTAGACAATCTAATGTGATGTAGTTGCATGTTCAGTGCTGCAGATGTTCAGTGCTGCAGATGTTCAGTGAGTAGACCATTGCAGTCGCCACTACTCCATGTTTGATACTGATTTTATGCAACAGTTGTGCTATAATGTTATTGAGGAAATCACTGGAGCATTAAATGAAGAAATAATGTTGCAGCTCGCCTCCGCCACCTTATTTTCTTGAAACTATCGTATGTTGCTAAGCAACAGTAAACAAAACCAGTAGTCTGCTAACGATACAATGTATGAAACTGATTGTACGCTAGGCAATTACTCTGAATAACGTTTCAACGAGATCTTAGATCTTGAGCCAGAGATGTTTCTTGCACACCTTATATCCCACAGGCCCACCCAAATAAATATGTCTGGCTATGCTAGCTACTGTTGCAAAAGATTATTTGTCTTGTAGCCTAGGACACATTTCCTTAACTTGAGGAATTATAATTAATAAGGTATGTAGGATATCTGCCTTAACAGCGTTTTCTGTTGGTTGCTCTTAAAATTGGATTGCTCAGTGTCTTGGTAGGCTACAGTTTGAGAATATTTCAGAAGTGCAACGTTCCTGTAGATTACTGTGTAACACATCGTAACAGTAGGCAATCCAATGGGACTGTGGGCTGCAGCGTTAATCACGGAAGAGGTTAAAACTATGTCGTTAACAGTGAATTTTTGCCGGTGGTAGAGCGGCGGTTCTGTAAACCATCTCACTGCAATCATAATATCGAGTTCAGTAAACTACATCATGACACGCATCTTTATCTGCAGTGGTTCCTTTCATGAAAAGAGGCTAACTCTTGAATACTTGAGTAAGACTCGACTCACCACTTAGGAAAATCAGTAAATACCGTAGATGAGTTGATAACGAAATGTTGCTGTTTATTCAATAGTTTCTTTCTACGACGCCCGCGAGGGAGAGGGAGAGGGAGAGGGAGAGCGCGAGTCGGCGAAAGAGGGAGGGAGAGAAACTTTTTTTCCCCCAAAAGTTTGTGTAAGCTTTCACTTTCAGCCTCCTAGGCGGGGTTAGCAGTAGCATGGAGTGAGCGAAACTGGACGGCGAGTGATTGCAATGCAGCACTACAGCGAACTTCCATCCAACTTAAATAAGCTCTCCAATTCTAAATTCTAAAAATAACCATGTACTCCCCGTACTGCTTGACACAGGTAAACGACACGATTATTTTATTTGCTCGGGGTTTCCGTCGAAGTTGTGGGTTTGCTAGGAGCGCTGTCCATTTGTGACTGTTTAATTATTGCATTTGGTCTTATTTTTACGTCTGTGCTCCTTTCTGATACAAGTTAACCTCACGCCACTGCTGCTTTTCTGTCTCAGATGGCATTTTCCAGCTGACTTTCTTATGCGTTTCATTGCACATGGTTTGAGGAGAAAATGGCGCTTCTCTCGAATCTATTTAATATAAAAGGAGGGAGAAGAGGAGGAGGAGGAGAAGCGTGAAGATAGCTAGACTTTGGACTGAAGAGTAACATAGGATTGAACGTTTTACTTGTTTTTTTTTTTTTTTTACCTGTGAGATTATCAGAGCTGTTGGCTTTGAAGAAACCTGGTTGTCAGAAGCGTTGAAACCTAAAAGTTAAATCAGAGGTCTTTGGGTTCGGTGTACACAACCGCTAGTCCCTCGGTGGTGCAGTTGCACACCGGGCTGTATCCGACAGCCGAAATCTTTTTTGGAGACATCAAAGGTCGCCGTTGCGGTCGCACGACATATCTGCCGTTCACTTGGTCCGCTTTACCCGCAAAACAGCAATGTGGTTACAATTTCTGAATAGAACCAAGTGCATTTTTAGAGGTAGTCCAGATCTGTCATTTATGAAATCAAAGGAGTGAAGTAAATTAGAACATGTTTGTGTTGTGGTGTTCTTATAGTTTCAATGACTTCAGTGTTCTGTCACCCCTGAAGAAGGATCGTGTAGTCGATTATAATTGTCTATAGCCTACCACTTATTTGCATCAACTTTCAGACATAACAGATAACCAAATCTGATTTGTAAGATGAATAACTGCTTGGCATACTCTGAGGAGTGTAGATTTTACAAATATCTCATGTGTCGGTTTAATATCCTAATATCTACTGACGTTAAATATAATTGCTTACTTTTGTATAGAGCAAAAGCCTACGTTAAATACCTAAATGTAACTGCTATTTTCTGAGAAGTCATGGTCGGCAGAATAGTCGGGCCTACAGCGAAACTTTAACTTCATCAGGAGCGGCATGAGGGACAAGATGTTTTGCAAACCAAAGTATATGTAATGAAAGATGTGGTATATATTCTGAGATTTATTTCAAGATAATTAAAACGGTCATCATAATCTATTAGTATTAAAGGAAGGTTGGTCATCTTGTTCTTATGAAAAAGATTAGAATATGTTCTCCTTTAAGAGATAATATCCTGAAAGTCTTTGCTTTAGTTTAGTAACTTCTTAGCTACTCTATTTGTTTTTATTCATAAAAATATTTTTAAAAACTGAGGAAATATTTGCCGTAATACTGAGAGATTTATTTATTTAACATTGTGCATTTGGAAGTGTAGTTAGCCAAGCTTCTCGGAAGGCCAAAATAATAGCAGAATAAATACAAATAGTAATATTTTCATGGTATATTTTGTATGGTCCCTTTCTGCACTCATGACTACCATAAGATACGTTTTGAGAGGAGTTTTAATGCATGTGGGGGTAGCCGCATGGACTTCACAATCACTTCACTATGTGATTTTTATCATTGCATCATTGCACTGTTTTTCATCAATGCAATACTGGCCATTTACAGTTCTATTACAGTTATAACTCTGTGAAAATTGCCTTTAAAGTACCATTTCATAATAACTTAATTTGCTACTTGAAAGTGAAAAGTTACATTGACTTTACAAGTTGTGTCAGTTAACTTTGTTTGAACTAAAGCCTCAAGACAACAGACCTCAAAGTTTTCCACAATATTTAGTGGTTCAAAGCGTAAGCTATGTGCTGTCACTGAAAGATTGAGCTATTGCACAGATCTAGAACTTTCTGATTAATTGCTAGCAGTAGAGGAAGAATTATGCATACACCTGAGATCCACATGATAATTCAACTCCATGCATTCTACACCTGGCTGAGATGAATGTGAATGTCTTTGTGCTTTCATATGTTCTATTTGGAATTGTCATGTGAGTCTCGATACTGCCCTTTGATGCATGTGTCATACCTCAGCACCTCTCAGGCTTTTCATTTCTACATGTTATTTGTCTTGGCTGTAGTGTATGGATACCTTGACTTTGTACTTGAAGACAATCGGATGGTGTTGCTAGGCACAGTTTTTGGGGTGGACCCATAGAGAATTTTCATGTTCAAAATGTGTTCTCAAACTGGTAGCGTCAGGCTTTCGTTCTCATATGGTAAACGTGTTTATCCTTGGGCTAGGATGGACACTGGGTTGGCAGGGCCTTTTCTATTTGTAATTCATTCCTGATTTTACAGTGGTTTTATTCAAACAATTTTACTTCCATACCCTTGCCGCCTGTAACCAGCAGCAGTGAGAGAGCGAGAGAGAGAGAGAGAGGAATAGCGAAAGAGAAGTGAGTGTGTGTGTGTGTGTGTTTTCTTTCAGTTGCAAGATGTGGTCTGTTTTCCATTTAAAACAGTTGAACTACTCAAAGATTTTTTAACTCTATTCTTTAATTGACAGGAGCAACACAAATTAAGAGTAAATGATTACACTATTTGTTGTGGTTTATGATTAAAATGATTGGAATGGACGGAAAAGTTGTATCAACACAATATTTCATTAACATTACCATATATCCTGCCAAGGTTTGTTTTGCTCTAATGCTGCCTATTATGTTAGGGTATCGCCTTTGTTTTTCACATCTGAATACTTATCTATAGACAAGGACATACACTGAATAATCTTTGAGGATAATCAAGTGTTATGTTGGACAGGCGGGAAGTGGTGTGCTGGAAGTTAAGCTGTAAGCAGATTTGAGTAGATTTATCTCCAGTTCCTCAAATCCACATATTTCTCTCTTTAGGTTGCACTGAACCTTACATGTTCCTGTTCCAGATAAAACAAAAATCCGTGAGTGAAATGCAACTGGAAAAGCAAACACACAATATTATAATATTACAGCCTCCAGCCTCCTTTGGCCTCAGCCTAGATTTTTGTAAAAGATGTTGAGAAAATTGCTGTGCAGGCATTTTAAGTTTTCTTCTCAACCCCCACCCACCCCTCTCCCCCTTTACCCTCTGCGTTTTATGGGGCTGAGGTTTTCTTAGTACAATATAAAATCTATATAGGCTATCTACGAGGTTTCTGGAATTAATAAATGCAGAGATTATTTTCAAAAAGTGGCTGTACAGCAGTCTGAATGCTTAAACAATGAAGCTCGAATTCAGCGCGAGATTTTTTCCGTTAATTAAAATTAATTGACAACAGAGGCCATCAGAATGCGCACGTGGCGCACATATGCAGAAACATGGTGTCATATACATTTGACTGCACGTCAGCAGTTTGAAGTTGCCCTTAAACATGTTGCTGTCTTATCCATCCATAGCCTACTTTACGTTCGGCTTACAGAGGGCCAGAGTTCGCAGATGGGATTTATGGGTCTCATCTGCGCAAGATTTCTGCATTCCCTGTTGCACGCTAGGAATTTTGACTTTGGCTACATTTTTGTTGATTTAATTGCAGTTAATATTTAAAAGCAAAATTAGAGACGGGATCATGTGTAAACAATCGAATAAATTATTAACTATGATAAAAGGTTTTTGCTAGGGTATGTGAGCAGTGCGCGGACTACGGGGAATGCGTGGTAATGGATACAAACTAAGAGGAGCCAAAACTTCCATTTTGTAAACTTACATAGTAAGTGCATTATAAACATTATAGACAACACTGACTAACATAGGTCCACAGTTGTCTGCATTAAATATTCATCATTTTTAAAGCCTTTGGACATCCCAGACGAGGAATTGTGCGTTCAGATGAAAACGCAGCCTTGTGTAAGTATTGCAATAAAGGCTAGGCCTAACTGTTTAATTCATAACTACTACCGTTACATCTAGCCTTAACATTTTCTGTTATATATTACGAATTCTGGGGGGGGGTTTAATGCATTGTGCTTAATGCGCATAATGTGCCCTTTGTAACGCCTGGTTGCATCTTCCCAGATGCTGCAGAGGAATCAGCTGGACAACACACTTCACTTTAGAGTGGCGGGAAGCATTTGCCAAAGCTCTCCTTGAAAGAAGTTATTTTAGTCATTAGCCAAGTGTATGTGTTAATACTGGGCAAATTATGCGTTGCTTGTCAGTATATCAGTGTAGTAGTAGCCTACTTACTCACCAGCTCGAATGACAGGACCCTGAGCCAGAAATACGGCCTGTCATTCCGCACTCTATATCATCATGATCTATACAGCGTTTAAGGGCAATTAAATTAACAGTTTATGGTCGGACAATTTTACAAATCACGATGGGCAAAAATGTTACCAGCAGGCCTCAGAACTTCAAAGGTAGCGTGAGTTAGACACTAATTAATAGACAATGAAACACCCTTGTGTATCCCGATACATGATTTGGTTTTCGTGACATGGAGGAAGGTGTTTACCTGGACATTCAAAAGTACAGGCCTACATTCGGAGAGTACCTACGCTAGTGGCCTAAATTAGGCCTCATGCAAAGTCGAATATTTCGGTTGACCACAATGTCAAGTATGCTTTTAAAGTAGGTTAGTGGTTGGTTAGAATTTTGTTCGTTATCTGTTTAAATAATGGCTGTAGCATAGTCCGTGATATTTTTTTTGTTTTGTTATCACATGCTTGTCGGAATGAAGTTACCAATGTCTCCGTCGAACTTCCAAAACGCTATAATGCATATCAGTCCCAATCAGCGGTAATTGCGTAAAGATATAGAATATCTAATCTTGCCTTGCCAGCGCTTTTTGTCTGCATTTTTCATCCTTTAAAAGTATCATTACACTCTATTGTCAAACTCACTGATTAGAATCATAACGGCAAAGGAGCCAGGGCAGACTGACTCCAGGAAAGCGAGTAGGCTAAGGCACATAAAAGCATTATCCTTGTGGTGATTTTATTATTTTCAGCCGAGGTCAGCCGCTCGCTGGTCTTAACCCCTCTCCCTCTGAAAATGGCATTAAGGCACATTTGTGCAGCAGCCTCCCAATCTCTCCTCACCAGCCCTCCCCGTGTCTCTCTCCCCAGGCCTGGAAAATGAGTTGGAACAGCTGTTCAGGGGATTAAAATCTGATGGAACCGCAGTCTGAATAAACAGAAATGTTGAATTTTTTCGAATTAAAGACACACACGCACGCACACATACACACATGCGCACGCACACACACACTCACACACAGACACACACACACAAGTAGTGCCCTTCTAGTCACAACCACACACCAAAAATCAGTGGTCCAATGTCTTAATGCCGATTAGTTGTTATCACTGGATTAGCCAATGTTCTGGGATCCCAATTTTTTGCCTGGAATGGCAATTACACTGGCCTGATTTTTTTAGCAGACCCAAAAAAGAAGAGAATTAGATTGTGTTCACAGTATGTGATATTTACAATATCATCATGAGGCTTAGAGTTACTTTTAGGACGTAGTTTGCATTAAGCTTCAAAAATCAACAACATAATTTGCTTTTATTGAATTTCTGAAATTGCTGTATTGAATTCCGTGTAAGGGAGTGCCAGGGCAGAGGGAGTACTGAGGCTGTTTGTGCTTGGATGTGTATGGCCCAGAGGAGGCCCTTATTGTGGTTTGCCCAGACCATCCTAAAGTTGGACTAAGCTGCCAACCAGGCCTGACATACACACCGGAGACACATGGATTCCTGCTCCACGCCGGCCGAGTTGCTCTGAATGTGGAAGCGGGGTGTTGAAACCCAATCCCTCCGTTGTCCTTCTCTGGTGTCCAGTGGCAGTCTCTCTCTCTCTCCCTCTCTCTCGGCCCTACCAGAGCTGGGGATGCGGGAATGGACCTGGTGCCAGCCCTGCCGAGCGGCAAGGACGTTGTGTTCCCTTTACTTATTCATTGCCACCAGGCTGCTTACCAGCACCTTTGGCGCCCAAAGAGCCAGGGTACAGAAGTGTGTGTGTGTGTGTGTGTGTGTGTGTGTGTTTGTGTGTGTGTGTGTGTGTGTGTGTGTGGGGGGGGGGGGGGCTGTGGCTGGTATTGACAAACGCAAACTCCTCTAAAAAGCAAAAAACAAAGGATCACTCCAAGAGACAGAGCTTTACTAAGTTGTCAAACAAGTCCTCTTGGCCACATGACGGAAGTGACTGTGCACCTTTCTGTGATTAAAATATAGGGTGAATGTGTTTCCTCATTCTGGAAAGCTTCATATTGATGTGCTTAGAGAGAGAGGGGGTGAAAACACAAAAACACACCAGGTTATTATAGGTGTGCATTCTCTGCACGTCATTGAGAGGAGAATAAAAAGGCCACCTCACAAAGAGAGCTTTGGGGGCCTTTTGTCTGACTGTGGGTATATTAGGTGGTGGAGGGCTGAATTAGATGCGTCTTGGCAAAGAGGACTGTAGCTTAAAATTAAATACCATGTAGTTTTTATCTGGGGCTGTAAGCAGAAAAACCAACTGCGTCTCATTCACAATCTGCGCAGCTGTCCCAGTCTCCGTGGAGAATGGATTCCTATTGCCATGGGAGTCTCCAGCCAAGAAGAATAGGAGGATATCCAGCATGTGTGTTTGTGAGTGTGTGTGTGTGTGTGTGTGTGTGTGTGTGTATGTGTGTGTGTGTGTGTGTGCGTGTCTGTGTCTGTGTGTATGTGTGTGTGTGTGTGCGTGCGGCATGTATATCCGTGTGTGGGTTGGTGAGCATGGGTGTGTGTATGCGGGAAATAAAGACAGAGAGAGTGTGTGGTGAGTGTGTGCACGCAAGTGTGTGTTTAAGTGGGCTTGTGTGTATGCAGAAAATAGAGAGCAAGAGCAAAAAAGAGTTTGAGTGTGTGTGTGTGTGTGTGTGAGAGAGAGAGAGAGAGTGTGTGTGTGTGTGTGTGTGTAACCTCCTCCCTTTTTCCTTCGCTCATGTCTCCCCTGGCATGGATTATGCCTTGGCAGAACCCTGACAGTGCCTGTAGCTCCAACGTGGTTCTGTGGTCGCTGATATGTTTTGCTGTTGCCATGGTTATGGAACACACACTCTAGTTGTCGTGCAAATTACATAATTGTGCTTGCATATACATAAGCAGTCAAACATATTTGTGTACAGTGTTGTTTTTTTCTTCTTCAGGGGGTGACTTGGTGGAGAGGGAAATGATTGGGACTGATCAAGTCACAGCCCCTGAGAAGAAAATGAAGTTAGGCCCTTTCTTATTACGAGAAAAAAAAAAAACGCTGGAAAATTCTCCCGCTGCGCCGCTCTTTGGGAAGAGGGCAGGGCCGCCGCTGGGGACCCGCGCCATGGCGACATGTTCGTTCAACCTGATTGGCTAGCCATGTAAATAGCGGAGGGCACTTTAGACGGCTCTTCAGGCCCGTGAGCGTGCGCAAAGCCTCACGTGAGGTAGCGTGTGTTTTGATGCACGTCCTTTTCTTTTTTTTCTCTTTTATGGTCTGAGGGTGTTTGAGGAGCACTTAAAAAAAAAGACAGATACGTTCAAAACACACAGACACACTCAGACACAAAAGGGATATTTCAGCCATGGTACCTTTCTGTTACTAGGCAGATTGTACCTCATTCACACAAGCCGTTCCAGCTTTGTTGTGGAGGCGCTGGCTTATCCTGGTTTCCCAACCTAGCGTTCCCTTCCAAGCGATTTACTGGCGTGTACAACTAATGCCCATTCTGTTTGTCTGGACAGTGGTCATTGCTGGCTTGTAGGAGAGACAAACTGGTCAAAAAATCCTGAGATTTTGTAAAGTTCGACCTCTAAATTAGTTAGGATATGACATCTCTGTTATTGCAGAGCTTCATATTTTGGATGGCTGCTATGCGTTGGTTGTAGAAGACAGGCCTTGTGTGTCTTTGCGTAATGTTTAATGAAACAGTCATACCAGTCCCATTTTCAGGTCTCTTTAGTATCCCGTGTCTCGCTGGTCTAATCTGCTGAGCAGAAATCAGTTCTTCCAAGGCTCAGGTTTGGTAGATTGAAGGCTAGATTATGTTGCTCCAAGTCATAATGGCTTTGGTAAAGGTTGGATCTAGAAGCTTTGGTCCCACATATTGTGTCTTGGCTGATGGATAAGAAAACACACTAGTTTCTGTTCAGACTGTTCTGATAGCGTCTATTATCTCAAGCATACACACTCATGCACACTGCAACATAATGCATAATGGATTTTTACATGCATAGACACAGACTGACGCACGCATACACACACACACACACACACACACACACACACACACACACAGACACACAGACACACACACACACACTCCTCCCACACCTGCACATACTTAAGCACACGAGACGCAGGTGTGCATTCTTGACTCATCCGTGTCAATCTGGTGGTGAGTGCGGAAATCACGCCTAGCTCCACTAAACCGGAGTGACTGAGTGAGTGTGGGTGTGAGAGCAAGAGTGTGTGTGAGTGTGTTAGTTTGAGTGGGGGGCGAGACTGTGCCAGCGTGCCACGTGTGCCAAATCCTCAACTGACTCTTAACCCATATGGCTGTGCATCACACACACACACACACACACACACACACACACACACAAACACACCCACACACACACACTCACACACCCTGAACATGCTCACAACTGACAAAGTGAATTTCATTAGCATGTTTTACCGTGCACCTGGTTGAAGAGATAATTCCCTACATTAGCAGACAGAAGCTAAAGACTATGCTTCCCCAAGGCTCCATACACCAAAATCCATGGCAGGCCCCAAAACTGGTCAGGTCAGTGGTGGCAGTGTAATATGACTGATCTCCATTTGGGAAAGCCCCGGCCACAATATTTCAAGCTGTGCTATGTCAACTATTTGTTATTGTCAGTGTTAATAATAGTATTATGAGTGCTCTTAGTAGATGAACTCCATTCATTTATAAGTGTTAACAGTCCTTAACACTTGTTCACGAAGTTAGAAAAACAGCCAAGCCTAAATAAACTCAGGCAAAAGTCTTTGCTAGAAGGCACTGCTGTCATGGTCATAAAGTTTGATCTCTGATAAGATAGCTCAGTGCCAACAAAAGAATTAGCCTAAGACGTAAAAAAAAGGTGACATTTTGCTCACACATGGTTTCAGAATGTTTGTTCCAGAGCTTTCAGCAGCGACTGTATGGGCCACGCTCCGCATGTGTGGGAGTGGGAGGTTGGGGAGTGGAGGGGGGGGTCGTGTCGGGGTGCGTGGTCAGACTTTACTCCCTTCGCCGGGGTCGCACTCGTAAACAAAAACAACCCGTGCCCTTATTGTAGCCCCCTCTCAACTCTGGCCCTCTCTCTCTCCAGACTGGGTGTTGAGGGGAACGGAGCGAGCGAGCGGAGAGAGAGAGAAAAGGTCACGAAAACAACTAGGAGTCAGACGACGCTAAGAGCTGCAGCGGGGCCCGCGAACAACAGCATGGATAGTGTGTCTTGTGCCGTGTGGTGTGTCCGTGTGTCTGTCCTGCCGCGCGGAGAAGGGGGGTTTCCATCCGCCCTGTCCGACCAGGAATGTCTGTTGCTGGGAGGGAAACAAAGCAGCCGTGGCTCTCTCTCTCTCTCTCTCTCTCTCTCTCTCTCTTCTCTCTCTCTCTGTCTCTCTGTCTCTCTTGTTCTCTCCCTCCCTTCTCCTCCGCCTTCTCTGAGCAGGAAGTTGGCCCTGGGCCAGTGCTGGAAAATCTATACACCGTTGCATAATATAACATATCTTTACCTCACATGAACCCTCGGCCTGGGACCGGCAGCTGTGAGCAAACAGAGGGAGGGAGTGTGTGTGTGTGTGTGTGTGTGTGTGTGTGTGTGTGTGTGTGTGTGTGTGTGTGTCTGCCGAGATTCTTGTGAGCTTCTGCTTGCTAGCTGTGGCTGGAGGCCTCAGGCTGTAGGCCATACTCAGTGAATCTAGTTGCAGAGCAGGGTGGTTCTCTCTCTCTCTCTTTCTCTCTCTCTCTCTCTTTTCTCTATGTAGCAAGCTCACTGACAGTTTTGCAGCCATGCAACTGCGACTGTAACTGCACCCAGGGGCCTTCTCAAGTTTGAAACTGTGAACTTTGACAAGGGCACCGCACAGTTTAATTAATCAGACTTTGGTTTCAGCTGGTACATTATGGTGTCATTACATGCCCTTAACAGACATTATTTGTGACGACAACCACTAATTTTCTATTATTCCCCGTCTTACCCTTAATTGCCTCCAGAACGGGACAGTACTCAGAGGGTGCCTTCGGACAGATCCCTCTGTTATGACCGTTTGAATGACAAGAAGTTGTTGGCACTGTGCTTGTTCCTTTGTTTTCCTGTTTGTCCAGGTTTCAGACCACAGAGCTACTGACTCTGGATCAGCCCACTTAGGGAGCTTAGGGTGATGTCTCGCTGGCTTCGGTTTTACTGTACCTCGTTTTAAAATGCTTTATCATGTGACCCATTTCAGAGGAACAATGTGGCCCTGTCTTGGTAGCACGCTTTTAAAAAGCTTGTTTGTGTGTGTTCCTGTAAGTGCAAAAGAGAGAAGGAGAGGGAAAAAGAGAGCGAGAGAGAGAGAGAGAGAGAGAGAGAGAGGCGGGTAACCTCTCACTTTTTATCTAAATCCTCTAAAGCAGGCTTGGGACTTTTCAAGAATAACATTCCGAAACCAAAGAACAAATCATGGCCGTCATCAACTGGGGGAAAATGACAATTTTCTGGATTGACATTTACCACTGAGAGAATTTCAAAGGAAGAAGCCAAACATATGGCCGACTGTCCCAGAGAAGGCCCATAAATGAGTCAGTAGCATATTACTCTGTGCCTCCTCTCTATTCTGCATATGCTACGCACACGCTCGCAGTGACTCTGGCCCAGCAGAGAGTGTTGTGTTTGCAAGTGCATGGTGCTTAAGCAGTCAAGTCGCATGTGAATCTGCAAGTATTGTGTCTAGGTGGTGCGTTTCTGTCTCTCATTATAGTGTCTTATGATAATGAGATGATAATGTGTGTGGAATTGTGCAGATACTGTTGCTATTATCGCTGGAGCTGTGGTTATGTGGCAGCCTGGTGTGGGAAGCCGTTTGATAAACATCCCTTTCAGTGCAGACCAGGGCTGTTCCCCTCGCTGTCTCTCTCTCTCTCCTGCACACACACACACACACACACACACACACACACACACACACACACACACACACACATACACACACACACTGACATATATACACACACTAACTCTGTCTCTGTCTGTTTCTCTCCCCTCCCCAGTCTCTCTCTCTCTCTCTCTCTCTTACTGTCTTCTTTCCCCTTTCGTGGAGCCCAGCTGCGTGGCGCCTGACGTAGCACTGATAAATACGTCTGAAATAGGAGCCATATGTGCGCTGTGGAAACGCACACAGCGGTGAAACAAGTAGGCTTTCAGCGAGAGCCTACGAAAGAGAGGGAACGAGAGGGACAGAGAGAGAAAAAGGACAGCACAGAGAGAGAGAGAGAGAGAGAGAGAGAGAGAGAGAGAGAGAGAGAGAGAGAGAGAGTGAGAGAGAGAGAGAGAGTGAGAGTGAGAGAGAGACTCTGCAAAGCCTACTCTCAGTGAGCAGTAAACTGAATCTATGTCCAGCGCGGAGGTTAAGGGGGTACCATGGCAGTCTTTTCTTTTCTAAAAGGGGGGAAAGTAATTTGTCAGGGTCTTGTCTGTCCATTAGCCTGCTACATATTTTAAGGAACTCAGTGTGCATGGTTTGGGGGGGGGGGGGGGGTGGGGTGGGGGAGAGTGGTGGGGGAGGGGGGGATTGCATTCATTTTATACACAAGGCAGTTTGTATTCTCCCTTACTCTCCCTAGAAACACGCTGTGATTAAAACAGCTGATATGGGCATATTATATTTCCCACAGGGGGACAGGGAAGGAATGCGAATGCATCATAACCATATTGCGCCCACTTTTGGGTTTCTCGTTCGCGAGGCCTTAGATGCCAGATATCAGGAGGGCCAAGTTACAGTTATCACGGAAGTGAATGTACATTTTAACCCATTTACAGCAGGCGAGAGGCGGCCGGCCCGGCCTCAGTGGCAACAGCAGCAGTGGTGGGCAGAACCGCAGCAGGGAAGGATGTGTGCCTCCTTAAAATGCGTTTGTTGTGAGCCGGGGCTTGTCGCTGTTGGGACTTTGGCCGGCACAATCCCTCCACTGTTAAAACAATGATGCGGTTGTGTTCTATAACCCAATTACTGTCTCCAGGGGGAGAGAGGCAACAGCACCAAATCCCAGAGTTAAGAGCCCTGATCTCTGTACTTAGGAAGGGAGAAAGAGGGGAGGGGGAAGAAAAAAAATACATCCTATTAATTTCAAGGCCAGGGTACGGCCAGCCAACCTGTCCACGGCCCGTGTACCTTGGTGCTTAACTTGCAAAATTGGTTTGAGTTTAAACAAAGAAGAAAGAAAAGAAATAGTTTGGTTGGTGGCGTAACATTATCGGGGCATTTGGTACAGGTTCGTACTCAGTGGCCGTGTTTATGTCAGACTCTCCATTCATTGTAAATGTTTATGGCTGGAAGGGGCAGCTGCCGTGCCGTGCCGTTGGCAAACCTAGTGTTCACCTAGCTGCAACTGCCGTGAAACACCGGGGCCGTTTCAGTGCATCAGCTCGCCGTCCCTCCAAGGGTCTCTATAGAACACCACGCCACCACTCCCTCTGGCCAGACTGGGCCTGTGTTTGTTTATTTACTGACCCCCTGCTGCAGTCTGTCGTCAGAGGTGGGTGGGTGGGGGGCTTTCCTTGTGCTGGTATCTTTATTAGTTGAACACAAGGAAGCTCAAACAGGAAGAGGGGAAAGGGATGTGGGCAGCAGTATTTACCGATAGGAAAAGGGTGTTCTTGTCATCCTCCAGCAACCTCCCCTTACTGTTACTGTTCTTTATTCCTGCTCGCTCACACTCCTTAAGATACTGGAGCAGGCCAGCTTTGTGAAGACTTGATCTTTGGGGAGGTGAAGTCATATGAAAATCATGTGCAGTTTGGGAAAAGTGGTCGTGCTTTATTGTGTCAGGTTACCAGGTGCTGTTCAAAAAAAAAGTTTTCTCTACACTCTCTCACTCTCTCTTTCTCCATTTTTTTCTCTTCTCTCTCTCTCTCTCATTCACTCCCGCTCTCTCTCCCACTGAGCGTGCCAAAAGCCACGACTGTCTGGACAGTGCCAGTAAGTTACAATCAGGCGAGGGGAAAGCTGTGACGTGTATTTGATTTGATGGGATATATGAGACGTGAAAAAATAACAATCTCATCTTCATGGGAGGCTTGCTCTCCAAGTGTATACAACCAGTTTTATTTCTTTTCACTTTTGGCAGCAAATGCAGCACTGCCATAATACCGCAATACTAAAGTTACTTTAGTTTGTTTTTACTGTTCACATTTTTAGTTTTATATTCACATTCAAACAAGCACACAGACTTTCACAGATGCACTGTGTGTGTGTGTGTGTGTGTGTGTGTGTGTGTGTGTGTGTGTGTGTGTGTGTGTGTGTGTGTGTGTGTGTGTGTGTGTGTGTGTGCGTGTGTGCGTGTGTGTGTGTGTGTGTGTGTCTGTCTGTGTGTGTGTGTGTGAGTGTTAGATATTGTATATTTAAAAATAATCTATAGACTAGAATCTATAGAACATATAAAGATATGCATGTCTATGTGTAGGAATCACTACACTGTTGTAATGATATTCTTGCAGCCATATGATACCAATGAGATTTTAAAGGATTTAAACACTATGCCGCTAAAGCGAAAAGCTAAACTCTTCCTACAGTAAAAGTAAAAATGTACTTTCTTTAATTAGTTTTCACTCAGTTCATCTAACTTAAAATCCCTCAGAACAGTACCGTTGACTTACTATTAAAATGTTTTTTTTTTTGGTGAGATATAGAACAATTAAAAACAAGAGGTTGACATTTGTCTCATTTTGAGACGTCATACTAATGTCATCAACATAGAGATAAAATGAAAGAAAAGTTGGAAATTGTTGCCACATAATGACGCATTTGTATCCTTAACTATGTTGTAGAATACTCTTTCTTATTTGTTATATATCATTTATTAGACATTATTACAGTATAATAATATTAAAATAAAACTCCAGTATATTACTCTATATTTATATAGTCTGTGTGTGTATGTTACATTTTCTTTGAATGGGTGTATGATTGAAACATTATTCCAACATCAACCCATGCAAAAATATGAGTCTATCCAGCGTTAGAGCATGACATTTTTTAAAGGAACAGTGGATGTATTTGGTCAATGTTTTTAATCAGGCCACGTGGAAAAAGACAACGAGAGATACACATAATGGAAGCAATAAAACAAGCTATAGATGAAGCACCTGGGAAAAGCAGTGGATCTGTGGCTTACTGTTGCGTCACAATGGCCTTGACCCGAGTGTTACAGAAACTACGTCTGTGGGTCTCTGAACCACTTTCAGTGCTGCTGAGGACATAAACATTCTGTGTGCACATATAGGCTACGTCATACCTTTCTTTGTGGACACGAGTCTTTTTAAAAGGCAAGGTATGAATTTCTTTCCACTGACAGTGTCTACACATTTATTTGCGGGCCATTTTAGGTCTACGTTTGAAAAAGTAAATATACTATTTGTGTATCTAACTCAGTTGACGCACCTGTGTGTGTGTTTATAAGTGACTGTCTGTGTGTGCCTGTGGGTGTGTTTGTATGGCTGTGTGTGCCTGTGAGTGTGTTTGTATGGCTGTGTGTCAGAGAGGAAGTCCAGACAGGAGGGTGACCGCCGTCCGTGCCTCAGCATGACTTTGTCTCCCCCCAAAACACACACACACATGCACAGACAAACACACACACACACACACACACACACACACACACACACACACACACACACACACACACACACAGAAGCCCCCCTCCCTTTCCTGTGTGGCGCGGCGTGTGCAGGACCCCCCTCGCCCTCTTTGTTGGGAGCCGGCGTTGCTCTCCTCGCTCTTCCGGCCAGCCGAGGGCCCGCTGCAGGGGAAGCGCCTCTTGGCTTCCCTCCTCAGACACCAGCGCCGCCACCGCCACAGCCGTCGGCGGCAGCGCTGCTGCTGCTGCTGCTGCTGCTGCTGCTGCTGCTGCTGCTGCTGTCTCGTTAACCCCCTCACTCCCAGCTCCTGCCCCTGTTAACCCCCTCACTCCCGACCACTGGTCAGTCACCGACTCAGGCACTGCGATCCCCGTCTTACTCCTGTAAGAGGAGAGACAAAGATAGCCTGGTAGATCATACAAATCGTGATCCTCTTCAAGTCTTAAGGTGGGCAGAAAGAGAAAGGGGAAGAAATTAAGGGTGATTACGAGAAGAAACCGACAGTGCGGCTTAAGCTATTTGGCTGATTGTACCACTGGAATGACTGTACTACGATCGCATGCTGGCCTCAGCTAGAATTTATAATAAGATGTCATATAAAGGTATCTTTACTGTCACGTTGACACAGACATTTTCACACACAAACACACACACACACACAAACACACACACACACACACACGTATGATTTTTTCAGTTTGTATTTTTTTTATCAGGCTCAATGCAGGCTCTATCCACAGGAGATTCCCTGAGCCACACCTCTTTGGAACGTCTCCTTCTCTATGGCGTGTGCTGTCAGGGGTTCTAAAACAAAAACATAGGTTGCTTTTCTCCATCTACTCAAGTGCTGAATACCAATCTGAATCCATAAACTATAAGATACTCCATACTGAGAGCGGAAAGAGATGGAGAGCACGGTAGAGACTGTGAGAAAGAGAGAGAGATAAAGAAGAAAGAGAAAAAAGCTAGCGAACGAAGCACAGACAGAGGCAATTGGAGTTGTGAACCGATGATGGCGGCACAGAATTTGCATAAAGGGCAGGGCACCGTGCCCGATGGTGGAAAGGGTTGGCATCGCGCCTCGCCGACTGGCAGAGGGAAGACTGAGAAGAGAAAAATAGTAGAGGGAGAAAGACATACAGAGAGACGGGGAGAGAGAGAGAGCAGGAGGGAGGGAGGGAGGGAGGGAGGGGATTTACTCAATAGTGGATCCCTTGTTCCGAGCGAGGAGGGCCCTGGAAGTTGGCAGGAGTGAAGGGGAAATCTCTTGTTTGTGTGCTAGATTGTCCCCTTTATTTTTTCATCTGCGCTTTTTTATATATGGCAAAAAAGCGCTTGACACGGTACAACGGTGGAACTGTGGAGCAGCAGGAGGCACTGGAGTGCGTTTGACGTGTTTGCGGGGTCCGGGGGTGAGTCCCTCCTCTGGCCTCGCAAAGACTCCGTGCTGAGCTGTGTACAGTGTCTGCGTGAGATCCTGAAAGGCCCAGCCATTTTGTGTGTCTCCCTGCGCGATGGATAGCAACACTAGCTCTCCACTACAGGGCCCTCAGCTCTCTGCTGGCTCTCTTACCACCAGTGTCTGTACCAGCCACAACCTTCAGTAATGACCCCCCCCCCCCCCCCCCCAGTCTCTCCCCCCCCCCCCCCGCCCACCCCCATTATATACCCACCTCACCACACGCTGGGTGTTGGACCAAGATGCACTTCCCAAAGGCAAGGGGCACAGCCAAGGGAAGCCAGGCATTGGCTGCAAGCCCTTCAGGCGCCCTCCAATCACAACTGCCGCATGGCTGTGTCCAGACAGAAGAGCCCTCCCCCTTGTCCCAGAGTCTCTCTCCCAGGCCTGCACTATCACAAGGCAGACACACTCTGATGATGTCATAGTTACTGGTGAGTGATGGGGCGCAGCTATAAACAACATCAACAGCCTTCAAATGCTTGTTTACTCTTGTGGTTGTGTGTGGGGTTTTTCGGCATCATTTTGATCCCTTTGCTAGCTGGTAGTAATAACAGAACTGGTCTTTATTCTTTTGTGTTCACTTTGCAAGTGCATTTTAAAGCCTGTGCCCTTGAAATGAAAATGGGCTCCCTCTCAAAAGTTTTATTCTCTCTCTCTCTCTCTCTCTCTCTCTCTCTCTCTCTCTCTCTCTTTCTCTCTCTCTCAGCACTTTCTCAAAAGCAGAGTATAGCCCTTAGGTGCAGTATAGCGACAAGTTAACACACGATCATTAAACCAAGCCTTCAAGGTAACAAAGCTGTTCCCAGCTCGCTGGAATTTTGTGACGGCTCCGCTCCTCGACTCCATTTCTCCGCTTCTAATCCCATCCGCTCTGAGCCCAGGGCCCCCTTCTTCCCAGCGAGCAGGAAATGCTCTTGCGTCGTTCCAAACCGTGTGCATCGGGGCCAATGAGATAACCTTGTGGTATGCTGAAATCAGACCCAATGTGAAGTAGGCTTTAGATGCGTGATAGTGCCACAATGGCAATGCTATCGGTTGATCAAAGGGAGCCCCATGGCGCGGGGGGTTTTAAGTAAACATGCAGCCGCGGCGAATGCCAAGGCGGAACCATTTTGAGTCGGGCGCAGACCAAGCCGCTCCTGTCACAGGACCCGGGGCAGACTCTGGTGTGTGCGTGTCCCGACTGCGAGATATAGACTAATCAGGAGCACAGCTGCCTTTCAACAACGGACTATTTATGGAGAGATGACATTCAGTTATGCCTGAAATCACTCAAGGCGAAGTTCTTGTGCGCACACGTAGAGTGTTACTGACAAAACAGTTACTAGTTACTCCGACACTCCGAGTCGGAGCAGGCTGACTGTGCAGAGGAGGGGGTTGATATGCTTCTCGCCTGACCTGTGAGCACTGGGGGGGGCTGGCCTTTTGAGGAGACCAATGGGGGGGTTTGGCAAGTCAAAGTGGTAGACACTCCGTTTGCTATGGCCAGCCACTGGTCCTGACACACACACACACACATACAGTGCGACTCCTATGAGCAGGGCGGCATCTTCCGTATCAGAAAAACACATTCTTATTTGACAGGATTGAGTGGGCGCAGATGAGGGGAGAAGCCTTCTGATCGTGGCCCGGGGGTGCCACCACTTCCTCCCACCAAAGAGTCAGAGTGAGCTCCCTGTCACGACAAATCCCTCATGCAGAAGCAGCCGTCGCCTGACTGATTCATTAGTAATGGTGAGCTGGCACTGTGCTCACAACAACCCAGGGTTTCGACACCAAGGGCCAGGGCCCTTTTATGCCTGAGCGACGTCAACATCAACGCACACAGACACACACACACACACACACACACACACACACACACACACACACACACACACACACAGGTAGCCATGGGTTGGGACATTACAGCAATGGATCAGTCCAAAAAACTCAAAGTACTAATTTCATGACATCATAAGTAATGTGTGGCCAAATATATATATATATGTATAGGGATCAATGACAATGTGAAGCTGCAATTGTTGCAGTGGCACCTCCGGCCTTGTAGTTCAGCTGCGAGTCGCTGGCCCTGTCTGAAGTTGCTCTGAGGCTGGAGAACACAGATGGCTGTTTGATTTCATGTCAGCCTCGCTCACGCTTACTGTACGCCCGTACGCTGGAGCCCTTATGGGAGCTATTGTAATCAGTGAAGGGGGGAGGCGCTGTTGCGGGCAGAGGGTGGCACTGTGCCGTGGAAGGCGGCCGGCCGGCCTTGTGTTTGTGTGTTTTGTCGGAGGACTCCTCCGTCTTCGGCCCACCGTAGGCCTGCGATGAGGGATGCTGTGCCATGCTGCACCACTGCCACCACAAATTGCTTGCAGATTTTTTCACACGTAGTAATGCGCTGGTTTGTAAACTGAGATAATTACAAACAATGGCCAGGCCCTGCTTCAAAGATCGCCATGCATCGCTTCCCCACCGTGTGTGCGTGTGTGTGTGTGTGTGTGTGTGTGTGTGTGTGTGTGTGTGTGTGTGAGAGAGAGAGAGAGAGAGAGAGGGGACATAACTGTGTGTGTACTGCATTCTCCCCCTGTACCGTATTCCCTAAACCTTTATGATTAGCAGGTATAAAGATGTGATTAAGCAGAACAGAGTGTACATTTATGAGTGTACCTCCACATCTGCACCAGCTTGTGAATGGCGCTGTGTGTGTGTGTGTGTGTCTTTTACACACAGATATGAATGAGATGACTGACGGAGAGGTTTTCGAGGGGTTGAATGGGTTGAATGGGTCATTCGCAAGGATGGTCAAGCTCATAAAAGCCAAGATTGTGCCTTGATAGACAGCTTTAGAAATGAGATGATTGAAGTGATAACGGTGTGCCTGGATGTGGGCGTGTGGGCGTGTGTGCGTGTGTGCGTGTGTGCGTGTGTGTGTGTGTGTGTGTGTGTGTGTGTGTGTGTGTGTGTGTGTGTGTGTGTGTGTGTGTGTGTGTGTGTGTGTGTGTGTGTGTGTGTGTGTGTGTAGAAGGAGAGAACTGATGTCACTGGCCCAGCTTTTTAGCTTCAACACAATTACCCATTGTCCTGGCTCTGGACCACTCTGTCTGCGTGAGGCAGGCAAGACAGACATGGAGGCTGTGGATGCCAAAGAGAGGAGCGGCAGCATTTACCTGGACTTTATATGTCATGCAGTCATACACACATGCTGGCTTATCCTCTTTCAAACACACACACACACACACATAAATGCTGAAACTTCATCAAATCTGTAGTAAATCTTCATGAATGCACGCATTTGAAATGTGAGTGTGTATGAGACTTGAGAGAAATGGAATGTGTTATTGCATACTTTTTCATCAATGAAAGCACCTCGTGCTTCAGTGCGAATGGGCTGCGGCGATGCCTCTCTATAGCAGTGCATTGGCACACTGGTACTATCTGGCATGCCTCGACCAGCACCCTTCTGCGACCATGCATGGGCACATGTCTCCAAGCCCCCCCCCCCCATCCTTCAGCCTTATCCTTCACTCTTTTCATGTCCTCTCCCTCTTTTAATCTTCTCTTTTCCTCTCTCCCTATATGTAGATCTACATATCCTAGAGATCTGTCTCGCAGTCTCTCTCTCTCTCTCCCTCCCTCCATCTCTCTCTCTCCCTCCCTGCCTCTCACCCATCGCCTCCAGGAGAGGCCATGTCAGCCATGCCTGAGGAAGGTGCCAGGGCCGCCCAGTGTCCGTCTGCCCCCTGTGGTGCAGCAGGGTCATGGTCACCTCCCTTCAGGGTCAGGGACACGCAGCAGGACCCCCCCTCACTCCAAATCTCTCTAATTAAGATCTGGCTTCCCTAATCACGCTGCCCATCACCTGGGCCTGATGCTGTCAACATACACAGACATACACCGCCATCTTACCAGTTCTGGCTCGAGATAAAGACAGAAATGCAGACAAAGATTATAGAGCATATCAGAATTTGGGCTATTATCTGCAACCACTCACAGATAAACATAGCAAAACCTTTGGTCCTTGTGCCTTAGATATATTTGTGAAGTACAGTGACATTATATCCATAATGTTTGGAAAAGTAGGCAGTATTGCAAATGCATTTTCTCACTGTGATTAATGTGTTAATATTTTTTTGTTCTGTTTGTGAAAAATGCGAGATTCAAGATTTTAGACAAGGGGGCATAACAGGAAAGAATTTTAAGAGTAAATTGTTGCACAGTGATCATAATTATTTTTTTTTTATGAAGGAGAATTATTTATCTTCATACACACCTGATACCGTAGGCCTACACATCTTTTCAAAAGGCTGAGACAGAAACTCTGCTGCACCATGCTGGCAATACAACCTGTTACGTTTTTATTATTATGCAATGCTTTATCTCCAGATGAAGCAGAGTTAATTAATACATCCGTTTTGCAGTGAATACAACCTCTCTCGCATTTCCTCCTCTTTCGTCAAAATGAATGTCTTGGGACATCTCCAAGTGAGCTGTTGCAGGAGTGTGCTGTCAGATACTGGCCGTGAGCATTAATAACACCGCGCAATTAATGCCATGCGCACCGTTAATGTCATGGGAACATGCTAAACAATTCCCCAGTAGTCTATTTTGTTAAGTAAGTGGCCTTTATGATATTATTAAGATGCACATCTCGTTTGGTGCGCGGACGACTGGCGCGTTTTCTAAATGTTTTATCTGTGAAGAGGCTCTTCCGCCCGACACTCCTGCAGCCTGTAAAGCGGGCGCGAGGGATTCCTCTGAGACCTCTCTCCACGTTAGTCTCATTGTGAGGAGAATAAAAACAAATTCCGACTTAAGAGGACGCATTATAATCCGTATAATAACGGGAATAATTGCATGTCCCTTGTGAGTACCGGCGAGGCTGTGTGTATGGTTGGTTGAGAAGTGTATTTGAGAACGCTTTGACTTGTTGGCACCATTTATCTTCGTTCCGTTTTGGCCTATAGAACACGAAAATTAGTTTGTATGTAGGCCCATTAATTCTACGGAGCCCCACTCTTGCTGCAGGCTTTTTAGTTAAAATAGGCAGCACAACTTCATGCAGAAAGCCAACCATTTCAAATGATGTCCCTAAAATGACTAAGCCTGTACCATTATAGGCCATTATAGAGCAAATAGCCTGTTATTGCAATATCAATACTTGAAAATAATATTCCAAAAGATTTACTCAAAACATAGGAAAGTTTTCTATTAACTAAAACTTCTCACTGGAAAAAAAAGTTTCAGTGAGGCCGAATTATCAACTGGAAGAGGAGCATAACGCTAATATTCTTATATTGATTTCCTCATGTATTGGGATCGAATTTGTGGGTGTTGGATATATATATGTGGCAACAAACAAATGCATGTAGTTATTGTAGCTGTTCCGTTTTGTGAAAAGCAAAAGAAGTAAAGGTAAGAGCAGAAAGTAACGAATATAGACTCCATTTGACTTTTTCAAAGTCTACTCGCAGAAAGGAAAAGCAAATACACAAGAAAGGACAAACATTTTTTAAATCAAAGCGTTTAACCATTTAAATGAATTGTTTGCGTGATCTTCACTATATCACAAGGCCTTTTTGTGAGTAGACAGGACCGTGCAGGTGCGTGAGAGACCGCAGGTGTTTCAGACTCTGCCTGGCATCGTAGACTTTTAGAACCTATCGAAATGTTGCATCTGTGTTTTGACGTATTAGAGAAAAGGCTTCAATGCTTCAGGCGCTTCAATGCTTCAGGCACTTCAATGCACCTTGCTGGTTGTGATTGTTGGCCTTGACAACATTTTTGTTTTATCCAACGGCTAGAATATCTAGCTCATTGTTTGAAATTCAATTGTCTCTTTTCACAACTAAGGACTCTTTTTATGACCTTGTGCCACTAAAGAATTAAACCTACTTTTGGCAGGCTGTCCTGTTGTTTCGAGCGTATGCCCCTAGAATCTAGAATAAGCAATGTCGGACAGAGGCGTTTAGTCTCCGTTTGAAGCAAAGTGAGACCGTTAGCATTGTAGGCCATTTCACAGCGTCCTGCATATTTATGTTAATTGACAGAGTCTGGTCATCTCTTTGCCAGTGCTGTACCTAAGAGTTTAGTTTTCGTATTAATAGTTGCTACTGGGGCAGTTCAGGACAAACTTTTCACTTTTACCTACAGCAAAAGACAGGCTTCTTACAATAAATTATAACAAATTAGGTATTTATTTCACTGAGATAGAAAGTAGATATTCTCCACGTAGTCTATCCTTAATTTTTTACATTTTAAAATATTGCCCCTACATTGCATAGCATGTATGTAATTAATATGGAAGAAATGGATGGCTGAAACCTCTGCTCAGTGAACTCCTGGTGGATACAGGCTAAATACATTCTGTAGCTGCAGAAAGGTAATAGACTAATGCCTTAAAATAAGTTTAAAAAATGTTCATTCAGCATCATTATTTGTTAATTGCGACGTTTAAGGCTAATTAATACATATACTTATGAATTTCGTTTATAATCACTAAATTGAAACATGCATATGAATGTAGTGCTATTCACTGAAATTGTAAAATTATTTTGTTTGTTATTGCTTGTATTGTCTTGCATTAGATGGTGTTTTATTTCAGGGTACCTGAATGGATTCTTCACGGTATAATGCACCTCCATGGTGTGCTGAAATTGTAGTAATGCTGGCAAATTTCGGAGTTTCTCAAAGAATACCTACATCTACTAATCACTATTTTCAGAGACGTGTGTGATTTTGGTCGTTGGATACGAATGGCAAACCTTTTATCCCAGGATAATATATTTTCCTAATGAGTTTGGCCATGTAACATTTTTCAGGCCGCGAAATTACTCACTCTGTATACATTATTCATGCACGGAATCGGTGTTTGTGAGACGGGTGGGTTTTTAGCCAGCCAAATTGGAATTTTAGGCGCATTTATTTGTAGGTGTCTGGATTTATTTCTCTCGTTATTAATTGGTGCAGGATTTTACCGTCGGTGACAAAGTAGTCCGGCACAAACGGCTGGCTGCTGGGTGCTGCCAAAGCGCCTTTCCAGCTCGTTCATTTCCATCGGGCGCCTGCCTGGCAGACCGCTGCGGGATGATGTCTTTCCCCGTTTTTAGGCATTAATAGTGTAAGCATAACAAGGGAGAAGAGAGAAAATCGTGGCCGACTCTTTTTTAAATTGTGTTGGCTGATTTATCTTGTTCAGTCGTTGGCCAAATGGTTTGTCCTGATCTGACTTAAGACACGCACATTGCGAGTAGGCCTGTATTGAAGCCTAGATGTTTTGCCCAAGTTCATTAAGGTATGGTTATAAAACCAATACAATTCATTAATTGAATACTTATGATTATCCTTTATATTGATCAATTTGCGTGCTGTTAAAGTTTCGTGGCCTTGGGAATTGAATTGATTTCGCTCACACTAGAAAGACAACAAGCGACTGATCAGAATTAGATTGTATAATGACAATAAAACTGACGTAATGGACACAGAAAAATAAGACCTGTTAGTGAATATCTGATAATATCTGTTGGGGAAATCATGATAAGAGTCTGTTCAAGTCTGCGGTTATGGTGCACTTGAAGCTTGAATGTGGGACTAGTCCTCTGAGGTCAAGGCGATAGACCTAGTCTCAGCAACAAGGTTCTAAATGTTCATTTTCATCTGAATACGCTCGAACTCTGCCCCAAGATTTCGATTTAAATATATTTGTATATGTTACATGTGTCAGCGACATAGCTTTATTAAAAGCATATTTTCTATGTCGGTGTCAGATGGGCGGTGCTGCTTAGCTTACCTGTAAAGGCTGAAAGGAGTTATGTGACACAGTGGACTGACACGGTTTTTGACATGGTTTGAAAATTCTCTGTTCTATGGTCTTTTAGGCTTAGCTTACTTTTTACAGATGAGATTTACATAGATATGTTTCCTTTTGTTTAGTGAGAAAGCCTCTGTGAGGCGGTTTGTAAACAGTTAAAGGGCAGTATTTTGAAAGTTCGTGATTTACTGAGATATTTTCAATATAGGGATGTTCCTACATAGATCGAGCTGTTGATGGAAGCTTTGCATTACATGTTGCGTTTCATTTGAATTAATTCTGTGCCGCTTCTTCCAAATAATAGGCCTGCATTGGAAATAATTCAGCCAGAAACTTTCCAAAATTGGGAAATGTAACGTTTAATGTTGGTGTTGTGTAGAATATTTTTTCTTCTTCAAAGATCCAACGTGGATTCTTATTGTAGCCTATGCTCTCTTTCTCTTTCTCTTTCTTTCTCTTTCTCTTTCTCTCTCTCTCTCTCTCTCTCTCTCAGAGTGAGTATAGGCCCTGCTCTTGGCTATCTGAGCCTGATGCACACTTAGGGTAAGGCTTTGAGCCCGACAGAGTCCCGCGCATTTTCAGTCTGTTTTTGGCAGCTCCCTTACAAACAGTCGCGAGTGGCGGGCCGAGGTCAGCGCCTCTCGTCTGCCTGAGCGTCGCCCAGGCGTCCACCCTTTTAGCGCTCTTCCCTCTCCTCCATCTCAATGCTGCAACGCGCGACAACAGCAGGGAACGAGCGCTTCCTTCCGGCTTGAACTCCGGTGCAGTGTATAACTAAAGCACAGTGCGCGTTTTGTTAGCTGGACTAAACCATATAAATATAATCAGCAGCAGAATATGATGGCATGCAAATCACAGATTGGAATGGTACTTTTTTATCAGGCAAAACAGTGATGTGGAGTTTTTTGTTGTTGTTTACAGTTGCGCTGCGCCGTCTATACTTATTGTAGTAACGTACGTAATTATTGTAATTACGTATTCTGTAGCCAGTATACCAGATCCTGTAGTTCTAGACCATTTTATGGACAAATCGTTTAATCAAAACACCAGTAATTTTAGTGCTTCCTTTTACTAGTGCATTTGAATGTTCTGACATATGTGTATTGTAATTGTTCTGCAGAATGGTTGACCCTTTGATAACACACTTATATTAATATTAGTTGCACTTAATATTTGAGAGCAATGTCATTTTCCCCACAAGATATGAAGTATTGGATCAACTAACTGAGATTCAATTATTTAGTAGTAACTGTCAAGTAGAAGTCTAACCTGGGGAAACTTCCATTCCATTAAGAGGGTTCTTTGCAATGGAGAGCTGATAGAGTGCTTTACATAGAGGTTCCAGTGTCATTTGTATGGATTGTTTTCATAACCAAATTTCTTCCTCGCCCTAGGTAGTGTGTTCCAATGTTTGCATGTCCTTTTCGGGACCAAAAGAGACTAATAGAGCTGGTACTTATACACACTGAGCAAGCCTTCTGCTAAATAGGATGTATTCTTTCTTTCTTTTTTTGTTGTGTGTGTGCGGGGGGCGTGGGGCCCACTGTCTGGGTGTTGCAACTAGCTGTTTTCGCAAACCAGCACCATTTGCACACCTCTCTATCCCAATTTGTGTCAGATGGGCATGCAAATAGCATCTCGCGTTTGCATACGTTTGATATCCTAGCTGCAGCTTGAAAAAATGGCGGGGATAAAAGGAAAAGCAGAGTTGTGGTTGTGACTGAATCTGTTCAACAGCGATGAATCTGCGACCACAGAATGTCAGCGCGGCGGTGGCGGCGACGCTAACCATCCTCAGAGCAGCGCTTCCCTGGCTCTCTCAGGGAATTTCCTCTGCCTCGCTCCGCATTCAAACCGCCCTGGACCTTCATCTCCAGAGAACATGGTTTCTGTTCTCTGTTCACGCTGCATTGTGTCAGGTTTTATTTGCTTGTCACGGTGCTGATTGTTTATTTGCGCTCATCTCGAAACGATGTTGGTTAAGGAAGAGTGAATCGAGGGCAAAGTCCGGCCATTATCCTGTATGTTTTTTTTTTCCAAATGAATGCCAAATCAAGCAAAGCAAGTTTTGATTTTTCTGCCCTTGTTGACAGTTTTTTTTAAAATATAAATATATATATTTTATATCCATGTGTGTGATATCCTGTGTATGAAAAAAGCAAACTGTCTTCTGTTGTAGTGTTCTGCCTTTCAGCACAGATAACAGGGCCTGTCATCCCTTTCATCTGAATATCTGAGAGTGATCTCGTATATGTTGACGTGTGTATTTTGGTGGTTGGTTTGTTTTTGAGACTATCCAGACATCCATCATGGGGATGAAGTGGCCATTGTGAAAGGCAAGCATCTCTCCCTTTCCCTATGCTGTGCCTCATGCAGGGAAACTGGGCACAGACGCGTAGACATGCAGTCTGCTGCATCCTCCTGCTGCACCCCCGACACCCAGGTGTGGACGGCAGATGAAGTGTGGCAGCATTGGCTTCGGCGCCCGCTTTGGCTGGTGGATTAATGCCAGTCACAGCGTCACATCTAGTGCCCTGCCTCTGTCTCTGCCCTGTCATCTGATGTGTCAGACGGGTGACCCTCGATCGCACGCCCCAAACGTTGGAGCTTTAAATGAGACGTCTGTGTTGGGGGGTGGGGTGGGGGAATGGGAGTGGGGGTGCATATCTGAGCAAGATGGTGTGGTGCAGGACAAAGACGGAGACATAGATAAAGGGATGAGAGAGAGAGAGAGAAAGAGAGAGAGAGAGAGAGGGAAAGACAAGGAGAGGGAGAAAGGACGAGAGCCACCGGGAGATATAGGGGTGTATTTGTTTCCCCTCCTTTGTTGGGCTGGTGCATGTGAGAGCAGCTGCTGGTGGCGGGTCTGGTGGGAGTTTGGAGCCGTGCGTTTGCTCTCGCCACCCGGTGCCAAGGTGGCATTACGCAAGTGGTACGAGAGAGGGAGAGGGAGAGGGAGGGTGAAAGAGAAAAGAGGGGAAGGAGGAGGTGAGGGGGAGGTGGGGGTTGGAGGAGATGAACGGCCATGCCGGAGCTGGTGGCAGAGGCGCGTGGTGGCTTGTGGGAATTGTGCGGGAGGAATACACGTCCCTCTGAACTTTGCCTCTGTGTCAGATAGGAACTTGTCGATTTGGCAAATTGTGCCCCGTCGGACTGGACTGCGTACTCTCTCTCTCTATCTCTCTCTCTGTCTCTCTCTCTCTGTCTGTCTCCCTCACTCGCTAGCTCCCTCCCTCCCTTTCTCTCTCTCTCTCTCTCCATTTCTCTCTCACTCCCTTTGCCACCATCCCCCCTCCCCCTCTCTTTTCCCCTCCCTTTCAGCTCTTGAAGCTAACGCATTGGCTGGGCTACAGGCGTCTTGTTGCCAAATAGGTGGGCCCTACTAGTGTTGGCAAAGGCTCAGGCAATGGTTAGAGAAAGAACGCGGCGTGCGAGAGAGAGCGAGGGAACGCGCGCGAGAGAGAGTTGGAGAGAAAGGCAGGAAAAAAGAAGCTGCACTTGGGTTTGCCAGCGGTCGTACGCGCTCGTCCAACATTGATTCGGTTCTCTTTTTTCCCCCCATATTCTGCGTTTAGCTTTCGCCAGCCCCCCCTCCACCCCCTACCCTGTGCCTGTGTGTGTACGTACGTGTGTGTGTGTGTGTGTGTGTGTGTGTGTGTGTGTCTCTCTCTCTCTCTCTGCAAGTCTTATACAGGACTCAGAGATCTAAAGCAAACACCAGTACCAATTACGCTTTGCCAAGGATTTTTTTTGCCTCGTTGAATTTTTTTTTAGTTTTGGAAAAGGCGCAAAAGAAGTGTGTTTATTTTAAGCGCCGCGATTCCACTCATATTTTTACGTCTTCCTTTTTTAAGGGGGCGCAGATACTACCTTCATAATTTTTTTCTCTTTACCAATCTTCCTGGTTTCTGTTTTGAAATTTGGTCTGTCTTTACACTGCTTTTTTTCTCCATATCCTGAGGATGCACTCCTAATTTTTTCCTTTTCCTCAAAAAGACTTTGACTTTGCTATTTTTGCATATTATTCTCATATTTCATTTTCTGTCAATTTTGCATTTGGGCCAAAATTGCATTTTTTTTTTAAACACCAGAGAAAGCGGCAAAGAACTTGTGTGGGAGATTCCTGCTCGGTCTTGAACGGCGTGCCAAACTTAGGATGAGAGTGCAAAATGGTAACTACCTGGCTGTCTGCGACTGTTTACTGGAGCTCTGTTCCTCCGTGCTCATGCCTCTGTTATTTTTATTTTTATTATTATTTTTTTTTTACTTAGACCAGGAGTTGAGGCTTCAGGTTTGCATGACGTTTGGGCAGAGAGGAAACTCTAGGGCCAATTTGTGTGCTGCAAGGGCTTAAGTATTAACTTGTGGGTTTGCGGTGGCAAAAAATTGGCGCAGAGAGTCCGGTGCATGGCAACCCTGGCACAGGGGCACAGCAGCAAGGTCTGGGCATTGTTGCGATGTTGGGAAAGTATTATAGGATGGCTGAATGAGCTCTCTGTTGCCGAAGGAGACGGCCAAGCTGCTTTATTTTGGTCTGCTCCCACCAAATGGATTGAGTGATTGCACTCTGTGGTTTAAGCCTTGTAATAAGCTCTGTTATGCAAATTTATTTAAAGCACTGCCTTTTAAATGTTGTTGAATTTCTAAAATATATTTTAGGGGAAGTAGGGGAAGATGGTAGAAAATATTTACATGTGTTTGCATTTGTCAGTTGGAACAGTTTGCTCTGGTTAACATGAAAGTTCTGATAATAATCATTATTGTCATTGTTCCAGTTGTTACTACTGAAGTCACAGCACGTAACATTTATTTATTCGTTTATCTTGATTTATTACCACTTCAGTTGTGGTCAGGGCTGAAAGTCATTTTTTTAGGTGTTATTCTGTACCACAACTTGCAGCTGTAAGCACGGTGGAACTCACGTCTTGCTTTTCCCTCTCTCTCTCTGTCTCTCTCTCTCTCTCTCTCCACAGGATGAATTCCATCCCTTCATCGAGGCCCTGCTGCCCCACGTCCGTGCATTCTCCTACACCTGGTTCAACCTGCAGGCCCGCAAGCGCAAGTACTTCAAGAAGCACGAGAAGCGCATGTCCAAGGATGAAGAGCGCGCGGTGAAGGACGAACTGCTGGGCGAGAAGCCGGAGATCAAGCAAAAGTGGGCCTCGCGGCTGCTGGCCAAGCTCCGTAAGGACATCCGGCCCGAGTTCCGCGAGGACTTTGTGCTGACCATCACGGGCAAGAAGCCGCCCTGCTGCGTGCTGTCCAACCCCGACCAGAAGGGCAAGATCCGCCGCATCGACTGCCTGCGGCAGGCCGACAAGGTGTGGCGCCTGGACCTGGTGATGGTGATCCTGTTCAAGGGCTCGCCGCTGGAGAGCACGGATGGCGAGCGGCTGGTCAAGTCGCCACAGTGCTCCAACCACGGACTGTGTGTCCAGCCACACCACATCGGCGTCTCGGTCAAAGAGTTGGACCTCTACCTGGCCTACTTCGTCCACACGCCAGGTGAGTTCACTCATTACAAATACACACACACACAGACCCCCATACACACACACACACACACACACACACACACACACACACACACACACACACACACACACACACACACACACACACACACACACAGACAGGTATGATGTTGCAGACACTTTCACGCACACCATTAGTGTTAACCTGGAACATTACATGTAAAATACAGAAATTTCATTTTTGGATGTAAACGTCCTCTGCTATCCCTGAAACTTGCATGCGTAATACTCACACTCATAATTACTGTCACAGACATAGATGTGACTAATATTCATTACGCCTGCTACAGGTAAACACACCGACTACAGCTCTAGTGCTCTCTCAAACGCTTCATGTGTGTATGCAATCACAAACCTATACGTCATAATGAAAACATACATGCGCCCCTCACACACATTATACTGTTAAAGGTGTCCACCAGCATGTCCAGCAGTGTGCTCTTACTTTATACACACTTTCACAACGAAATCCTTTTCCTTGGTGCTGTGTTGCCATTTTGTGGTGTGTTTGAAGAAATTGCGGTGCTGTATGAGTATCATCTGTGTCCATGTTTATGCGCATGGATTAATGGACAACATGGCAAGTGGCCTTTGTGTTTTTTCAGTGTGTGCGTACATGTGCATCTGTGTCTGTAATTATTTGAGCTCCATTATATGGTTGATAATATGCCACTATTACAGAATAAAAGTGCTGCATGAGTATCTTTTGAATGATTGTATTAGCAATGTGTGTGTGCGTGCACGTGTACAGTGTGATAGTGTTTAACGGCTTCATGTCAGTTAATTTTTTTTTTTTATTTGTGTTTTGTGTTTAAATGCTGTCCACTTGTGTGTTGTACTGGCAGTGAGTGTGAGTGTGTGCGTGTGTGAGTGTGTGAGTGTGAGTGTGAGTGTGTGTGTGTGTGTGTGTGTGTGTGTGTGTGTGTGTGTGTGTGTCGTGACTGGAGGTCTGTAGTGTCAGCTGGCCTGATCCCAGCCTGCTTAAAAAGGAGAGCTGTCCCGTCTGCTTCAAACTGAATCCCGCGAATAATGCAGCTGACACACACACACACACACACACACACACACACACACAGACACACACACACACACACACACACACACACACACACACACATGCATGCACGAGCACACACAAACACATGTGTATGGTCCACTCACAGTGTTGTCCAGTTAATCCATGCATGCACAAATACACACGACCACAGAAAACTAAAATATTAATACAAATTAAGAAATGAGAAATTATACAATTTAATTACTACTTTGCATATTGCAAATGGTGAATTTCAGAATGAATTATGCAAGTTTTTTTGTCCTGTAATTAATTTCAAGCTGACCTATTTCACCTCATAAAATATACAAGGTATTAAACGCTCATACACTATGCTTTTATATAAATATATGACCAGATGCAGTAGTCTTTTCAAAATGAAATGATTAACTTTGTACATGAAAAATGTAAACCAGTTTCATCATTACCTATCATGCATCTTTAAATATGCTTTTTATATTTTATTAAATTACATTTTGTTGGGGGGGAATTTTGACACACTAGATGCTGCATTGCAGGGCATGACACAAGGTAGCACAACACAACACAACACAACACAACACAACACACAAGTCTGTGAAATTTCTGGTATGTTTGTAAATGCAATGTTTGGATGCCAGCTCTTTAAATTGCCCATCGCTTGAAGCAATGGATCACTGTAGAATAGTTTAAGCACACGTAGGAGGAATCCTGTAATGGTCTCTCGGAGCGGAGCAGGGGAAAATGAAAATGTTCCTGTTTTTCGCCGCGCCGCTAAAAACTCCCGGCTACTTTGGCTGCCGGATCCTCCACTGCTGGCTTCTCTTCCGGTTGCCGAAGAAACGTGTTTGGTTTTTGGCAAAACCAGGGCATGCATGAGCCAGTGCCACGTATAACGCTGCCTAGGGTCAGGGTGTGTGTGTGGCGGCAAAGTGTTTGTGTGTGCATATGTGTGTGTTCGTTTATGCGTGTCTGTGCGTGTGTGTGTGTGTGTGTGTGTGTATGTGTGTGTGTATGACCGTGAACACTTCTGCATGGTGGCCTGGACACGGGTCATCCAGGGGCAGGCGTAATGCTGGGCGTCTCTGTCCAGTATGGTGCAGAAGGGCTCAATACACGACCAGCAGAGCAGAGCAGACTTACCCACAACGCACTGGGCTCTCCTACCACAAGCACCCAGCTGTAAGGCTCTAATGCCACTCCTTGGCAGGGTATAAGGGAGAGAAAGAGAGAGATAGACAGCAAAAGAGCGAGGGAGTGAGACAGAGAGAGAGGGGAGAAAGAGAAGAGACAGGGCTTTTCTGCCCCATGCCGAGTTCTTTTCAGTGTGGTGCGTACCGCTGTCTCCATTTGCCAGGCCTCACGGCGATCGCTTCCCTCTTTCACAGCACTGCCTTGCTACCGCGCACTCGTAGTGCTTTCCAATGAGTGTGTAATGCTCATTTCTCTATGTATACATATATATATATATATATATATATATATATATATATATGCATGTGTGGTTTAATGTCTGTGTTTGTGTGTATTTGTGTGTGTATGTGTGTGTCGCCTTATAGGTCTAGTTAGCTAAGATGGTACATATTGACCACTTCTAATGCTGTGTGACAACGTATTTAAATATTTTAAATTCAATTTCAGTAAATTCCTTGAAGTTAGATCTCATTGCCTAGAACCATTTTAAATGACCACGCAGATTTTTCTCCTTTGTTAGTTGGAGCCGCTCATATCTCTCTCTTCCCCCTTTGTGCTCCCTCGCCGCGATCTTCCTTTTGGCCTCAGTAAATCTGAGCACTCTGTGCAGGTTACATAGAAATGTCTGCATGGACACGCCATTCGGCAAGTCTTTGTCATGTCGAAATAGCCGACACTGAGCTCCTTATGATCTCACTCGAGTGCAAAAGTCCCTGGAGTAAAGAGTAATGAAGAAAGGGTGCCGGGGTGGGGTAGATAGACAGATAGATGGATAGATAGATAGATAAATAGATAGATAGATAGATAGAGAGGAGGTTGGGGGTTGGGGGGTTGTTTGGACCCGATGAAGATCATTTTGGGATGATGGTTTGGGAGCCTCAGGGTTGGGGGGGTGGTGAGGGGAGCTCGCTTCTCTCTGTGTGTTTGTCAGTTTGATGAATGGCTGTTTAAGCGTTAGTCATATTTGGAGAGCGCGGCCTCATACGGCTCTTATTATGGCTCAGTAATGATAAAAACGTGTTATGTGCTCCCATCTCACGGTCGCTCTGCCAGCACGAGGAGGCTTCCCTCTCCCCCCTCAAGGTCTACGGCGTCGGGGCCCAAGTAGGCCGGTGCCGGCTCGGGCGCCGTGACCCGACTCGGCAGGGGGGGTATAACGGTAGAGACGCGGCGCCAGAGTTTGTGGCGGGCGGGCCAGAAGGCACTGCTGCCAAGAAGAGAGGAAGGCGCGTAAGCATTTAGCAGTGTGACACACAAGCTTTCATTCCGTGCCACTTTGCCGTGCCGTTAGCGGGAGCTGCAGGATGCGGAGGGTGGCTGGAGGCCCACAGTGTGATTCCGTCAGCAGCCACTGGCCACTGGACGTGCACGAGTGGCTGCTGGAGATACTGGGGAGGCTGACAGTGAGGGAGAGAAGGAAAGGTGATGCATCATGTACAGGTTTCACAGACAAGTGTATTGTGGTGATTGATATCTGTAGAGCCAGGTCCAGGAAGGGGTCCGTTGGAAGTATGCCTTTTTTCGTCAGTTTGATTGTGTGTGTGTGTTTGTTTTATGCCGAGATATGGAAAGAACCTGCAGGACACTTCAAGCAAACCAGCTTGTATCAGAAACAAACTGTATTTGCCCATTCCGTAACACTCTCACACACACCTGACACTGCCAGGGTTAGATGAAGGAGGAGAACCAAGAGACATGATAAGAAACATTTTTCAAAATGACTTGGTCTTTTACTAATTACTATTACATTCAAGCACAAACAAGCAAACACACAGACCCACACAAGCACGGACGCACACACACACACACACACACACACACACACACACACACACACACACACACACACACACACACACACACACACACACACACACACACACACACACACACACACACACACACACACACACACACACACACACATACAAACACAAACACACACACACATATCACTAATAGGTTGAAGAGACATTTTGACATGGCGGTCACCTGAGCTGAGTCCAGTTGGAGGCAGACAGGGCTGGAGTAGGATAGGAGCGGACTGGGGGTGGGAGGTGGAACACATCAAGACGGGGGTCACCGACACCGCTGCTTTTTAATAAGCGGAAAGTTCGCAGCTCCAGCCAACCGCAAATGGACCATATTGGATCCGTTTCAGAATGTAGAATTTCTTCCCTAATTTACCTCTCTCTCTCTCTCTCCATGCCTTTTTCTCTCTCTCTTTCTCCTCTTTTTTCCTTCTGTCTCTCTCTCTCGCTGCGTGAGGAGAATATGGAAGGAACATACGAGAATACCTGCTAAACAGATTATTCCAGGCCGATTGCCATTTCGAGGGATCAATAAAAAGATGCGTTTTGTTCTGCAATGGGGATTTGAGGGGAATGTTCTCCGTTGCTTCATTCCCTGTTCAAACAATGAAATCGGTGGAGCTGAGATAGACAAATATAGACACAGTCATATTTACAGAACACAAGCTGTCAGAGACTGACCTTATTTTATTTCGAAAGTGATCGAAATAGTTCATCTAAATAAAATACTTTGTTTAAACTGTCAGAAATATCTATTAATTTGCACTAATGTTTTCATACTCTTTTTATATGCGTTTATATTTATGTATTTCTAAATACACACTGATCAGTAATATATTTCTTATCATTTATGCGTTTAAGCTGGCAAAATGAATGCTCTTTGGAATATTGTAATTTTAAATTACTTATTTAAAATTGAAATGATCAGGGAGCCACAAAAACACTAGTATTTTCTTATGATACAAATATAGGAAAATGTGAACCGAAATTATAGGACCAATTACTATAATTATTCCTCTGAATGAAGGTGCTTGACCATAGGGGACTTTGCAAAGACCATGGCCAAAAATGTACTTTGAAATCCAGCCATTAATGAATATAGCCTTTTAAAAAGAAAATATTTGTCAGTAAGGCATAAAAAGAAAGCAGATTATTATTCTTAAATTCCGTTTGATTGAAAAAAAAAACATGTGAAAAAGGGAGACTGTATGTGTGATGGGTCTCCTTGTCAGAGTGTAATGTTTTGAGGTCTGGTTTCTGTCAGGGTGTAGTGTGTAGCTGACTGTACACATGCCAGGCCTGAGAGCAGTGTGCCCTGAGAGGCCATGAAGGGGTGCTGTGTGGTGTGGGCTGCGTTTGAGCTGGAGCTGGAGCTGGAGCTGGAGCTGGAGCTGGAGCTGGAGCTGGAGCTGGAGCTGGATCCAGCCGGGCCAAGGGTTGCTAGAAGTGGGGTGCAGATTGCCGTTCGGCTCCTCTCGTCTAGGCTCCTCTCCTCTCGTCTCCCCGCTCCGCTCCTCTCGGCTCCGTGGGCCAATCCCAGAGCCCTCAGCTGCACTTGCTGGAGCTGAGCCTGAGAAAGCGCCATTGCAGTGTCGTTCATAAATGTTTGGAGGCCTCGCCGTCTGAGCGCATGTGCAACCAGTCCCAGTGCCAGCCGTGCGAGCCCTTGCAATCCAATGATTTAAACCTCCTCTCTCGCACTTGAGCAAAAATTGCCCGAAATCAAGCATTAAGCAACACAACAATCAAAACTCAAATATAAAGGTAGGACGACACAAATATATAAATAACAACATCAATAATCATTTTATTTATTTAATCATCATTTTATTTATTGATTCTCCCAACTAGCTTTCATTTCACCATTATTTAATTGTGATGTACGTTTTAATAATAACGTATATATTTTTTCAGTGGGAGAAAAGCCACCAAATGTAGCCGTGTGTTGCCTGGAAATAAAGATGGTGCGAATTGCCAAGCGGGAAACAAAAGGGGGCTGAGGGAGGCGAGAGCTCACAGTAGTGGCTGCTTGGCAGAGCCGCACGGAAGCTGCCAGCTTTTCAAAACGGACCCACACTCTCTGCCAAAGCTCCCTCTCCTTCTGATCCTTTCTTTCTGTCTTTCTGTCTCTTTCTGTCTCTCTCTCATTTTAACCCTATTTTTTTTCTGTCCTCCTCTCCTTCTTGTTCTCCGTTTTTTCCGATGAACACATTCCCCCCTCGGCGCTTTCGTCCAATCCCTCTGCTATAGCTCACGCCTCTGTCTCTGTTTTTTTTTTTTTTGTCAGTGCGACGGACATGAAATTGAAACGTATCGTCTGTGTGAAAAATATATCCCTCCAAAAAAACATTCTGTTTGTCTTGAGTTTTTTTTTCGTCCTGCGCTTTTCTCAGTGCAAGACTGATTCATTTTGTTTTGCGTAGCGATCCTTGCGTTGGTCTGTTTCTCAGACTCTTACTGCCCTCCATGAAAGAGAGACCGTGCCGCTTGGCCTCTGTCGAATATAAAGACCATGCCAGTTCTACGCTTGTGCTCATTTATGCTGAGAGGTTGAAGAAGAACTAAGTATAGACCCAAAATAATAAAGCTTTCCTACTCTGATGTCGGTTACTTGTTTGTCCAAATCATATTTACGGGTTGCTCCGTTATTGCTGTGTGAAATCATTATTTATCATTTCAAAGGTATCCTCTATGTTTTGTGTGTCAGCCATGAACAGCGTACAAACTGCGGCGAGTTGTTTTTAATCCTTCCACCACAAGCCAGAGAACTGGAGAATCAGGTGATGTGGAAGATGTTTAAAGAAAATTATTGCCAGAAAAAATCAATTTGAGACCATAAATCGGCTTTGATTTGGTATTGTGTGTGTGTATGTGTGTGCAGACTGATGTGTCTGTGTGTGTCTGCGTGCTTATGTGCGAGAGCGCGGACTTGGCTAAGCGATCGTCACGGCGACAGTGCAGCATGAGTGACAGTGCGGGTGGCGTAATGGCGCGGCGGGTCGGAATGACTCAATAATGATCGGAAAATGAGGCCCATTATTGAGCTAGAGTAAACAGGCTCCTCGGCGCGTGAAAAGGCCCATTCAGGCCAGAGCAGGAGCCTGCCTCTCCCAGCTCCTCAGGGGTCCGGCTTGGGGCCTTCAAGGGCTGGCCCCCTTTGTTCAGGCTCAGTCTCAGGCAGGAGGGAGAGGTGGAGGTATGCTGGAGGGAGGCCGAAGGTGATGGGCGCCAGGATTTGGACTGCCGCAGCTTATGAGAGAGAGAGAGAGAGAGAGAGAGAGAGAGAGAGAGAGAGAGACAGAAAGAGAGAGTGTGTGTGTGTGTTTGGTGAGGCATTAATCTGATGGTTATCCTCTGATCTTTGCCCTGTCCCTTTGCTTCCTGCTTCTAATCCAATCGTTTGGTGATAACTATACTGTAGGACTGTAGCCTTCTACTCTGGTTGTGTGTGTTTGAGCGTGTGTGTGTGTGTGTGTGTTAGGAAGTGAGCGCTGGGTCTCTCGATGTGTTAAATCCTGAGCCCCATCCCCGCGAGCAGAGCCAGGCAGTCCAGGGACCCGGGGTGTGAACTAGGTGCTAATGCCTCCTTTTGCCTGTTTTGTCAGCGCAAAGCTCCCTAATTAATGGCAATGGAATAAATCAATTAAGCTGCCACATCTCTAAGCAGCTGAACAACACGCAGGGAGAGACTGGGAGAGAGAGAGAGAGAGTAAATGAGAGAGAAAAAGAGATAGATGGAAAGAAAGAGAGGGAGAGATGGGAGAGAAAAAACGAGGCAGAGAGAGAAAAGGGAAGTGGGAGGGGGTGTGAAAAAAGAGAGGGGGGGGTGGTGTAATGAGAGATGAGATGGGAGACGAGAAAAGCAGATTAGAAAATCTCTAAAGAAGAGAACAGGAGAGCATTACAAACTAGAGATGTACTTGCACCCTTTGCAATAGGATGATAACTATATTCTATTTTAAAATAATCAGCCATTGCAGTTTAAAGGTGACTTTCTATGTGATGATTTATGGGCTGTCTGTTCATTGCCAATCAAAACGATAGTGACAGACACGTTTAGGTTCATAACTGACCTGTGATGTAATTTGTAAAAGGTAAGGTATGAGTAGATGTGTGGACACAAACGAACATTGATAACGTTGTTATCGGCTAAGTTAGCTAACGTTAGCTGTTGGCTGGCTCTGCTTAGGCCTACTAGCTATGCTAGCTAGTAAATTAGTGGTTTGTTATCATAGACATTAACGTACCTTGCCACTGTGAATTTACACAAGCAGAACAACATCTGGAATGTAAGATGTAAATAAATCCATAGTGGTTTCTTCAGTTATTTAAAAAAATACAACAGAAGTCCGTTGAAATGTTAGGTGCAATGTAAGCTGTAAACGTTAATGCTAGTGCTGTTGATGTAATCTTTGTTCTCCAGCTATGGCAGCTACCATGTGTACAGTACCACTGTAGCCTACAGCTGGCAGAGCAGACAGACATCAATCGGCAAACATTCCACCATTCATTTCAATGGGAAAAAAGAAAGACAGGGAGGAGGGAGACTGTTTTTACAAGATCACTTCACAGTATCTGGACGGATGTGTCTGAGTTGAGGCGGTGTCAATATCTCAAAAGCGCTAGGAGCAGAAGGGGCACCAAAAACAGGTGGAATAAAGAAAATAAAGAAAAGTTAAGAAGAGCTTGCACAACCACACATTGCGCATTGAGCAATCACACTAATTACAACAGAGAAAAAAAAAAACACAGCGTAGCAGAGTGATTTAAGTACAGTCGACTCAAGCTCAGCGTCCGTCAGATGACTACGTGGCCGTGTACGTTTGATGATTTAAAGCTCCTCTATTTACATGCAGCTGCAGCACTCCGATGTTACGAAACAACGTGCAGTACCAAAAAGCTGACGGGAATAAATCAACACGGTTGTCTTGGGAGAACGAGAAATACACTCAGTTACTCACACACACATGAATGCAGGTGCACACGTGTACACATGAAGACACACTCACTCACACACACATGCACTCACACACACTCAACGCAAATACACACTCACCCAAGCATCTATTTGTACATGTGCATGCTTGTTCTCACAGTCTCACAACAAAGCAAAAAAATGCACTCACACTGCATAAGTTACAACACATGGAAACCCGCACACAATTTATTACTAGTCGTACTCCACTCCAAACAAATGTCCAAACGAAACACATCAATACACATACATGCATATTCACACACACACACACTCTCTCTCTCTCTCTCTCTCTCTCTCTCTCTCTCTCTCTCTCTCTCTCACTCACACTCACTCACTCACTCACTCACTCACACACACACACACACACACACACACACACACACAGGTGTAGGGAGAGAGCTTTGGGACTTGGTATTAAGTGTCTCGGGGGGAGCCTCCAGCTGTGAGGCTGCTGGGTGGGTTTTCTGTTCTCCTCTGATGGCCCGCACCCTGACAGCAGGCTTGAGACTCCAGCGGTCCACAACACCCTGCGGCACCCACCGGGCATGCTGGGTCGCCCCACACCTCCCAGCCAGCCAGCCAGCCAGCTCCACCACGCTCTCACACTTTCCTCTGCTCCCTCTGTGTGGGCAACAGCCAAACTGGGGCTGCCGGAGACAGATTAGGGCGATCTCTGATGCTGTGCGGTCAGCCTGTGCCATTTACCGATCGCTGCTTTTAGTCTGCTTATGAGCTCTCAGACGAATCCAGCACTCTCCAGATCTATCTTCCTCCCTCTCTCTCTCAGTCTTGCCTTTTTGTTCTGATCACCTTCTGTCTCGTCTTTGTTGTGTTCCTGCGCTCTGTTCTCCCCCTTAGTCTTTCTCTCTCTGTCTCTCTCTCTCTTTCTTTTCACTCTCTTTCTTCCCTTTGTGTCTCTCTGTTTCCCTCTGTCTATCCTGAATGGAGATTCTGGGCTCAGACATAAAATCGCCTGACACTTTCCTTTCCCATTGCTGTCTGTTTGCTGTTTTTTCACCGACATCATTTGAGATCGAAGCACCCTCATTATAACCGTCAACTGTCATCGCAAGTGTGCTGCCTGTAATTTTCAGACTCATTGAGGATTTTTTCCCCCTCTGCTTTCAAAAGAGGCTGAAGCCAGGCAGTGTGTTTTGTTGCCATTAGAGCTTTTCAAGTAATTTACAGTTTTTTTGCCATTTCGTAATTTGCATGTGTTATATTAATGAAAATGACACAGAACCACATGATGTTCAGATTTCTGAAAAGAGTGAGGCTCTTTTGAATATTGTTCCGGTTCTACCACCCTAGAACCCCACATATTAAATCTATTCCATGAGGGGTAAAGATGTTTTTTTGGTTAGATTTATTTAATTAAAATAATATACGTCGGTCAGTGTTTTTCAGTACTTCTTCAAAGGTCCTTGTGACCGGAACTATACATTTATCTGTGAACCTGCACATGTCTCGGAGTGTGTGTGTGTGTGTGTGTGTGTGTGTGTGTGTCAGCGTGGGTATGTGGGCATGTGTCTGAATCACACATGTGTACCACAGAATGTGAGACAACAACAACACACTGGCTGTGCAACAGAGCATATGCACCTCTCTGTCCACCCCCCACCCATGCTGTCTCTCCGGTCTCTCCCTCAGCACAGTGAGTTCCCGCTCACACCTGAGTCCTGCCGCTTAAGCGCCAGACGGGGCCCCCCCTCCTACCCGCTCCCCCACACTAGGCCTCAAAACCAAGGGCTCGATGGACGTCCCCAGCTGGGACCCTGAGCTTCAAGAGCAGGCTTGCCACTAGATCTCACTGGCTCCCCCTAGCTGGTCCCAGCCCAGGTCCAATCTGTTTCTGCATGGCAACATGGGGCAATGTAAACCCACTGGAATAAGAGAGCTGCTTCAACGCTGTTGTTTTGGTAGCAGTATATAGGAGTATATTTTCTGCAGTATACATGCAGTATATTTTCACTTTCGTTTCTGTTTTTACTCTCTGCCGGTGACTTATCAGAGTGCTGCCTGTTGTCTGATAAGTGCTAACAATGCTAGCAGAGGTGATGGTTAACTCGGTATTTGTAGTATTCTTCCTTGGTATGTAAGGAATTGAGCATGTCTTTTCTGTGTGTTATTATTTGATAATAGGAAGAAAACAATGGAATGGAAAGCCTGCAGGGTTGGAGTTCTGTGGCTTCTGCTCCCTTCTTGTATCTCTCATTACTTCATTACTTACCATTATGTAGCTTTCTCTGTCTTTCAGTCTGTCTCCCTCTCACTCCCTCTGTTTTCTCACATCCTCCACCCTCCAGCCCCCCCTCCTTTGTTGGAGTAGACAGCAATGATCTGACTGCCTCTTTGCGGTTAGATTTTGATCTGTGGTTTTGGCTCCAGTAGAATCTCAGAATCCCTCATTTTTCATTGTCCGTTCTGTTCCCACGTATCTGTATCCATTTTTCAACTGTTGTGCTGGGCTGAAGTTGTGTGACTGTTGATTCTTATTTTGTTTGCATTGCAAATACCGCTTTTTGGAGTCCACGAGGTTCCCCCAGGCACTATCCAAGGGCCCGTGCAGAATCTAATTTTTTTAAATAATCATTGAGGTAGGCTCCTTTCGAATTTTGCATACCAATGTTGTTCTTTTTCCATAATAAAATAATTCAGAAGAGACATGCACCCAGGCTAAACAATTGAAAACACATCATATCCAGTGTCTGATGCTTTGTACAGCTTTATGTTTGGTGGATCGGGTGTCATCTTTGTGAAGAGTAAGCCGTTCTCCACATAACACAATTAACCCCTGCGGGTAACAAGAATAAGATATCGTCTCTGGCGATTATTGATGACATCATTTGTTCTGCTACGAAAAACATGTGTTTTATATTTGGCTCTGGAAGGATGCTGTATAAATGCAGATGCAATTCATCTGCCTCCATTATAACTAATTTGTCTGCAAGTCCCAAGTAATGTAAAGCCCTGAACATCCCATTTTCTCTCTACAACTCTTTAAGCCCTCTCATCTACTCAGATTTTTTTCTTGTGATACTTGATATTTGCTAATGCTAAACAAAAAATTAAAGATTATAGACTGACTGTCCCTTCACAATCCCAGAACATTTTCTAACCACATCTCCTCCATATATTTATTCTCTCTCTCTCTCTCTCTCTCTCTCTCTCTCTCTCTCTCTCTCTCTCTCTCTCTCTCTCTCTCTCTCTCTCTCATTCGATGGAGTTGTCCTGGCTAGACCTCTGGTAGAAATGGCCTTTTAGCACAGAGGCTCTTTTGTTGCTGTGGTGTTCCTTCACAAGGTGTTTGTGAGAAAGAACAGCATTTCCCCATCCTAACTAAGGGAGCTTTTCCCTTTTTTATTTGTATTTTCTTTTCCGATTACTTCCCGTTTTTCACTCCTGCCCCCTTCACAGCAGCAGTTTGCTCAGTAAACACTCATGTTGTACACATGCAGTCTATCACTTCAGCAACCTCTGAGCTCTGCACTGAAATTGGTCAGTTTTACTTGGAATTCTTTTGCCTGAGTCAAACCCCCACCCCCATTTGGCACGGCTGACCACTTTGCTGGAGCACACCCATATGACCTAATGCACATGCAAAAATATACACACACACACACACACACACACACACACACACACACACACACAAACACACAGATACACGTGTGCATACACACACGTGCCTGCACAAACAGACACACACTCAGGCCGCACAGACAAACACACTTGGCGGCCAGCTGTACCGGACATGGGTTTTTGGTGTCTGTGACATTTCGGTCGAGGACATCTGCTCAGGGGCCAGTCGTTGCCCTTTGTAAGCCGCTATCCCACGCACACTTAACATGCTATCCGCTGCTCCCTGCCCAAACACACGAACCCCAAGGGCCAGCCCGGCACAGGCGGAGCTGCGGGCTACTGTAAAACGCCATGAATGTAGCGCCCTGGACTTTCATTGGCGAGGCAGCTCTTACCCACTCCAATCAGGGCTTCCCAAAGAGGGATCCCCGAGAGAGATGAATGTTTCTCGCTCAGACAGATGGGATTTGATTAATTTGGTGCCGGCGAGTGAGTGCTTGTGAAGAAGCGATTGTTAACAGTGAATGCGCCAGAACCTCTCGAGCCGAGCCGTAACTTACCCATGTCTGAGGATTTGGTACATCGGAGCCCCTATGCGAGTGTTCGTGGAGAGGTTTGTTAAACACAGCCATTTTTCTGGTTCACGGGCTCACTCACTAACACACACACACACACACACACACACACACATGCATGCGCAAACAACAGATACGTGTTCATGCACACAGGTGCACTAATGCACGCTCACACAAGCAGTCACTCATACACATACACATACATACACACACTAATACTGCACACACACACACACTAGCATAGAACACACACACACGCACACACACACACACACACACACACACACACACACACACACACACACACACACTTTCCCTCTCTCCTGCAGGCCTGTGCGCTCTGTGCCCTGTCATTACTGCAGCCTTGATGTGGTCAGTGGGTGGCACACAGGCCTTTCATTATTGTCATTTTACGGCTGCTTTCACTCTCTTGTTCCTGTCCTCATCCTGCCCTCCCTCCCTCTCTCCTCCCTCTCTTACCCTTCTCTTATTCTCCCACTCCCCTCCCTCCTCCCTGACTCTCTCCAAGTGTCCAAACCCACATCCATTTCTCTGGCTGTTGAAATGGTAGAGTGTTTGTTTTTAGAAGTGTTGGAAACTGTACCACCACTAAGCGCACCTCCCCCCCCCCCCATCCACCCTCCTCACTCCCCCCTTACCCCAGGTTCTTTTGTGAAGGGCCCGTGAGTTGGTTGTGTAGCGGGACCGTAGGCGTGGTACATCATCATACATGCTGGAGTTGCGGTGGGCTGCGGCATACTTCTGTGAGGGTTGTTTGACAGTTGTGGGGAAGTTGTGTGAGTGAGGGTTGTACACAGTGTTAGCATAAGTTAGGTCACATGGTGGGGGAAAGTACTGACTTTCAGACAGGACTTCGGTGATGACACAACCTGTGGCTAATTGGTAAAAGCACCCCTGCCCTGTCATCATGGCACCCAATTAGGTTAGGCCCTGTGTGGGAGCAGAGGGCTATTGTCCCCCTTAGGATTGTTGCCACACGTGTCTTGGGGAAAACCCGGGGCAGTTGGACCCCTGTTTGCATTGCGTCTAGATTTACAGCACCAAATAACGAACACTTGAACCACAAATGGCCCGACGCTTGGGCTGGTCGAGGACCAGTTATAGAGAGCCACCGGGCAGGGAGTGCCACCAAGCCACTAGGTGAGTGATCACTCCCTGAGGCTCCCACCGAGCTGACACGCACACACACACTCATCCACACGCGTTTGTGTTTAAAGTTGCAGACTAGGAGGGTTCTCTGCTACACAATATGAAAATCCTTAGACAACGCAGCCTTCATCATCCATTACACCGGGTTGACGGATGACTGTTGGTTGGTTGTGTGGGGGTTGAGGAGTAGATATGTGTAGCTTGAGGAAATGATTGTGTGAATGTTCTAGAGGGGTTGCATTAACATTGTTTTTTGGTTGTGAGGTGTTAGAGTGCTGTTGGGGTGGAGGGGGAGGGGGGGTTATAATATAGGAGCAATAAGCTGTATAGGTCTGGTGTTAAAGTTTGTGGGACAAGCTGCAGACGTCTGTACCACTGTGGTCCTGACACAATGTAAAACACACATGCATACACAGATATGTAAGAGAGAGAGAGAGAGAAAGAGAAAGAGAGGTGTGAAATGGATGTTCCCTCTGTAGCGTCTTGTTTTGATAAGGTGATTTATGCTTGCAAGACATGTTTGTGTTGCGTTAGAGTTCATTATGCAGCTGGCCTCAACATAAAAACAAAGTGCTGATTGAGGTGTGATATTTCTGAGGGGGGAGGGGAAAGTGTGAGAGAACAGAGGAGAAGTAGAGTCAGGAGAAAGAGAGGGTGAAGTAAAACTGGTTTAGAGAGTTAGAGAGGCAACAAAAAAGAAATTTATTGAGAAAAAAAGAGAGTGGTAAGGGGTTAGGTGTACGAGAGAGAGAGAGAGAGAGAGAGAGAGAGAGAGAGGGTAAAAGACAGAGCTGAGTTGGAGGAGAGTAGCCACGCAGAGCAATGAGAGAGAGAGAGATTAGCAGAAAGGAACTGTGAGACAGAAAGGTAGAGTACGAGGTGAGGTGGTGGAGAATAGATCAGGAGAGCAGGGAGGGAGGGAGGGAGGGTTGGTCACATGGGGCCCGATCAACAGGGTTCAGCTGAGGACACACGGCAGGTAAATCCAGTTCTGGGTTATGCCTGGGGCCTCTGCTGTTCCAGTGCAGGGTGTGAGAGAAATGCTGGCATTCCTGCAGCTGAAAGCCACACCCCCCCCCCTCTCGTCCGATTGGCCCGGTTGGCTCTTAACCAGAGTAGATAGGCGGAGTCTGCTGCCTCAGGTGTGATTGGGCTGAAGTGACAGACGCCAGCAGAGGGCAGAGACTGGAGTCTGAACGACAGGAAATGTTGACAGGGTTATGGACATAATTTGCGTCAGCACCTTAATTCTCTGTGTGCGTGTGTGTTTGAGAAGGTTGATGATTCATAGGCACTCATATAAAGAAGAGGTCACATGGGAAGGGAAGAAGAGATGAAGAATGGGTTTGGAGGACTCCTTGTCTCTCGGTTTCCTCCTTCTTTCTCTCTCTCTCTCTCTCTCTCTCTCTGTCTCCAAGAACATTTAATGAAGAGTACATCTGCAGAATTCATCATTGTAATTCACGGCTGAGTTCAATCCATCACGGCGTGCAACTGCTGCAAGAATAAACAAGCTCGTACAAGAACTTGTACCGTTACAGAACAGTCCCCGAAACGGACCTCCACGGCTCCCCTTGTGCGCTGGGCCCAGCCAGAACCTCCGCAGGTGGACAAGGCCTTGTCAATGGCAGACGTTTAGAACAGACCTGGCCTAGTTCTGTCCTTGAGTCAACTTTCATCTGGGGAGAATCTTCCGATACGAGGGGATTTGAGAGCTGGTGAGAGCCGCCGTGAGACGCGCTCAGCAACTCAGCTGTTTCCCACGTGGCCCCCAATCCCGTACCTGACCGCTAGCACGAGGCTGTAATTAGCACACTTAACTTTGTTAGCTGCTAATTTCATTTTTGGTGGAGACCCCATGACTGAGTTTTTGCTAATACCACTGACAGCCCTGAAAGAGGAAAGAGCAAGCTGCAGGCTCAGGACGAGTATGAGCACGAGCAAGACCGACGTGCTATTCCTGTTAGTCGGCTTCTACGGATGAAACTTGCTACTTCCAACTAAATGATTCTGATTATCACAACAGATGTTTCAGAGATAAATTAGGAAGAGGGGGCAAACTGAAGACTCATCAATCTCTCTTGAATAATGATAGATGCTGCACTGCAGAGTTGGGTTCGACCAATCTGATCTGAGAGCACAGCCAGACCTCAGCCAATCAGAGCCAGAGATGCAGCCTCGACCAACCAGAGTGAGCGTTACAGCTTTTGAAAAAAGCCTCCGTGACCAATCGGAGCGAGTGCTGGGGAGACCTGGGGAGCGCGGCAGCAGTGAGTGCGAGAGCTCCATCTGCGCTCCTCGGCTCGGTGGGTCTCCTGAGGTCAGCTCTCCAAAATTCACAAAGACATGTGGAATGCTGAACGGCCGCCAACACAAACACACAGGCCCTTCTGCCTTCACGGGCCTGCAGCACCAACATCTCACAGGCAGCCCTGTGCTCCAGGGCCCACCACGTCTACAGAGGGGGTCCCACAAATCGTCCAAAGGAACCCCCCCCCCCCCGGACCCCTACAGAACCCCCAGCAGGGTCTGTGCAGACCTCCATGTTATACACTCTCCACATCGCATGCAGTGTCTGTTGCTGTCTGTTTCCCCATCCTATGGCCCCGTCTGTCCACACGCCAGGCTTCTCAAAGGGGAGGACGCGGAAGGTTTTTCAGGCAGCCGTGACTCCCAGGCAGTTCCCGGTGAGAAGTTACAAGAGACTGACAGCTTGCAGAGGTGGCGCTGATGTGATCTGTTGTCTTAAGAGGAGCCGCTGAGAATAGGAGCACGCTTTGCCTTTGGCTTTGGCCTCGGTGATACCTGTGGCCGAGGCGCATGCGAGCTTTAACGGACCGCGCCGGCGATGCCGGCTCCTCGCGATGTAGGCCAAGGACTCCGCACATGTCCACAGCCCAGTGCTTCAGAGCCATCAGGGTTGGGTTGAGCATGGAGGTGGGAGGAGGGGAATGATTTTGAATTATAGGTAGAGACGGTTTGGGAAAAACAGACTTCAACTCCCACAGCCTCCCGTGCAGTGGGGGTTGCTGGCAGACAAAAAAGAAATTGAGTGAAGAAAAGAGAGTGAAATAAAGAAAAAGAAAATGGTATGACTCAGACTCACACCAAAGGAGACACTTAGACTGCAGGCTCTTTTTTTCTCCTTCTCTCTCTCTCTCTCTCTCTCTCTCGCGCTCTCTCTCTCTCTCTCCTGCTCTTGTTCAAATTCAACGAAAACACATGGAGTAAAATGTAAAAGAAAACACCTTCTGAAACATAAAAACAGGGTTCAACGCGGCCAAGAAAATGTTCCACGTATCCTCAGTGCTAATGCCAGAGAGGGAGAGCGAAAGAGACCGGAGGAGAAGAAGTCAAGAAAGAAAGGGAGAAGGGAGGGCGGAGGAATCTATCCTCACATTTGCTATCAATTTAGGGCACTGAAAATAAGCACCAGCTTTTTCTCCGGCAGCATTGGGAACTAGGAATGTTTTTATATCAAAGAAAAAAAATACTGGATGATGGGGTGGGGTTGGGGATAAGGAAAGAGAAAGAGAGGGAGAGATGGAGGGAGGGAGGGAGGGATGCAGCGGAGGGGCAGTGAAGGGAATGGAAGTTGCCGTGTAATAGCAGATGTGCTGGTGCAAGTGTGAGGGGGAGACGGGCCGTGACCTGAGCGTGACCCTTGATCCGTCACGACGCGTCCCCACCTGCTGGACATAAATTTCAAGATGAAAAATTAAATGATAGCAGGCATAGACAAGCACACAATTATGCCTACAGACACTCACACACACACACACACACACAGTCACACACACATACACACATACACACACACACACACACACAGTCAGTCAGTATCGCATATGAACATTAGTTACTCAGTGTGTGCCTTCATAGTGCTAGTGAGAAGGCGGATGCCCCCTGGACTTTGGTGGCTTGGAGCAGGAATTGTTTTTGAGCCGTTGTTTTTGAGTGCTCCTCAGGTTCAAACCTGACAGATCTCCCTCCTGCGGCCCAGTTGCAGGGTGTGTGTGAAACGTGTCTGAGAAGACTTCAGTCCGTCTGGCTCAGGACACCTTAGAAAACCCCTCAAAAACTCCAGACGAGGAGGCGAATTCACCACTCTGGCTCCAATTAGACCAATCTTTCAGACTCTTGAGAATGGACCATATCACTCATAAAACAACACCAAAACACAAGCCCCACATGATTATCGTACATCGTACACAAGTTTGATATTATTACTATTCTTATGGGATTATCATTACTATGAGCTCGCTTGGTCAGTGTAATAGTACAGCTGCGTAGTAGGGAAGGATATGGAAGGGGCATCAGCAGTCAGGTGTAGAATGACTGAAATGCCTGGAGAGAAATGCTGGCCGATCAGCCTGAAATCTGCCATAACAACACTGTATCTGACCCTCAACTCTGATGAAGCTACGCAGGGAAAGGAAGGGAAGAGAAGGGGGGGAGAGAGAGAAAGAGAGAGAGAGAGAGTGAGTGAGAGAGAGGATTGTTAACCGGTTGGGTAGGATGTAGAGTTTAGAGTCACCAAAAGGAGGTTAGAAAGAGAGAAAGTGAGGTTAGCTGATTAACTGGTGGGAATGAAGGAGAGAGAGAGAAACAGAGAGAGGCAGAGCGGTTAAATGCTAGGCTAAGAGAATAAGAGTCTTTGAACGAGGCCTGAGAGAGGGAGAGAGAGAGAGAGAGGGATGAATTGATAAGATATGGGAGGGAAAGAGAGGGAGGAGTAGACAGTAAAGGGTGTGCTGGAAAAACACGAAGGAGGAAGGCAGATTGAGTGGGAGAGAGAAAAAGAAGGAGAGAGAGGGAGAGAGACCAGATGTGGCTTTTGTTTAGATTTGAACAGGGCGGAAAGCAAGAGTGTAGGAGTTTGGGCGGTAATGAAACTAAACCGTGCACAGTTGAACGGCCGCGTGCGTATGTGTGTGTGTGTGTGTGTGTGTGTGTGTGTGTGTGTGTGCAGACATGTGCCTGGTTGTGTGCGCTGTAGTCTTCTCATGCACATGTTTTATGGATGTTGCAACGGGTAGGGAACACATACATGCATGCGTGATAGCCAACCCCGCAAAGAGCCCCAGTCATGAGTGTGACTGTGCAGGGATTGGGGCAGTGTTGTCTGAGGCAGCAAGGAGGCTGGGGCTTGAGATGCCTCTCTTCCCAAACGCTCCACAGCCACGCTGCACATGTTCTGTAGATGTGAAGCTGTTTTGCAGACTTTCGGCAGGCACTCAAATGAGAAGCTTATGGGACAGGATAATATTTGACCACACTTTCCTCAGACCCATTGGTGTATCAGAGTGTGTGTGTGTGTGTGTGTGTGTGTGTGTGTGTGTGTGTGTGTGTGTCTGTGTGTGTGTGTCTGTGTGTGTGTGTGTGTGTGTGTGTGTGTGTGTGTGTCTGTGTGTGTGTGTCCATGTGTATCGGTGTAATTGTAGCCAGAATGGTGAATTAGCCTCTTCGTCTGGAGTTTTTGTAACAGAGAGGCTTTTCTAAGATGGCCTGAGCCAGACAGACCGAAGTCTTCTCAGACACGTTTCGCACACTCACGGGAGGACTAGACCGGGCCTCAGGAGGGAGATCTGTCAGGTTTGAACCTGAGGAGCACTCAAAAACAACGGCTCAAAAACAATTCCTGCTCCAAGCCACCAAAGTCCAGGGGACATCCGCCTTCTCACTAACTCTATGAAGGCACACACTGAGTAACTAATGTTCATATGGGATACTGATTGTGTGTGTGCGTGTGTTTGTGTGTGTGTGTGTGTGTGTGTGTGTGTGTGTGTGTGCACTAGTGCATAGCTGCATGCAGGCGTGTGTACAGTAATAGAGGAATGGTTTATTTTCCATCACATGCTGGAACGTGAAGGCCCCCACAATTACATAGGTTAATGAAGCCTTGCACACACTAATCTCAGTTTGCAGTGATGATAACAGTGTTGTGTGTGTGTGTGTGTGTGTGTGTGTGTGTGTGTGTGTGTGTGTGTGTGTGTGTGTGAGAGAGAGAGAGAGAGAGAGAGAGAGTGTGTCAGTCATGATGAAGGAGTGAACTGTATCGAGACACACACAACTAGCCTCTAAGTTTGCTCGCTTTGCTTCGTCTTTCATTCGGGGGGTCGTGTGATTGTTGTTTATTATTATAGGCTAAAGCACTTGATGAGAGGACACCTCAGGGTGCTGTCTTCTTTTCCTTCTCCCAGCTCTCCATTCACCCTCTCTCTCCGACCCCCCCCCCCCCTCTCTGTCTCTCTTGTCAGTGTTTACACTGGTCTCTCTGTTTGCTCCGCGCGCTCCTCAGGAGAGCTCATCAGTAGATAGGATTCTTTATGGGATTGTCATAAACACCCTTTGTCTCTAGTCTTATCTTTCCGTCTCACTGTGCCTTTGGGTGCACAAGTGTGTGTGTGTGTGTGTGTGTGTGTGTGTGTGTGTGTGTGTGTTGTGTGTGTGTGTGTGTGTGTGTGTGTGTGTGTGAGTGTGTGTATGTGTGTTTGTGTGTGTATGTCAGCAGGGTGTTCTGTTAGCTGACTGCCAGGCAGGCTGCCTCTCTGTAGCAAGAGCCAGGAGACTCCCTTGTGTGTGTAGGCCAGTGGAGAAGCAACCATTCTCTTCTCCCTCCCTCTAAATCACTCTCTCCTTTACTCTCCCCCTCTCTCCCTCTCTCTCTATCTCTATATCTCTCTCTCTCGCGCTTTCCCTCTCTCCATCCACAAAGGCCAAAGCCTTCACACGATGGTCTGTGTGCTGTGAGTCCCCATTGTGCTTAGGGTTTTTGGATGTAATGACTACCATCTTTATGTAGCTTTAGTGGACTAAATGTGTCTGTGTGTCTGTGTTTTTGTCTCTCCTTGAGTGTTTACTTCTGTCTCTCTCTCTCTCTCTCCCTCCATCTCTCTCTCTCTCTCTCTCTCTCTCTCTCCGTATGTGTGTGTTTTTATTAATGTCAGCTGTTTTTATGAAGGCCAGGAATAGCAGGGTGCTATGAGAGGAATGGTGAGCGGTGGCTCTGGAGCAGGACATCTTGCTGAAGGGTGATATCGTGTTTCTCCAGAATATCCCATCAGCCACTGCTCCTCTGTGTTTCCATGGGCTCATCAGAAACCAACAGCATGGCGTTGGTTTGACTAGACCACACACGCACACACACGCAGAGAGAGAGAGAGAGAGAGTGAGAGAGAGAGAGAGAGAGAGGGAGGGAGGGAGAGAGAGAGAGGGAGGGAGGGAGGGAGGGAGAACAAGGGACTGAGATGGGGAGAGAAAGAGAACCAAGCCAACCTAAACAAATATTTCACACCCAAGCCGAGCGCACATTAGAGTGACTTATTGCCAGCACCAAATGTGTTTCCCCTGTAGAAAAGAAAGGAAATCTCTTTAATCAAAGCAAAAGAGCAGGAATAAAAAAGCACTGCACTTCGGAGGATTTTTTGGGAT
>NC_045152.1:23386118-23398618 GCF_900700415.2 Clupea harengus
AGGCCTGTTCTGTGTTGTGACGCGAACCCTAACGCTAGCGCTGAACATTGTGAACATGCATGATGCCGCATGTGTGCGGAGCTCCATATGGGTTGCATGAGGTGAACTGTGTGGTTTGGTCATGGTGAATGAGCTGGTTTGGCACACACACACTCCATTCGTTCTCTTTCCTCATATTGCTTTTGAACACACACACACATAGAAATGTGCAGAAACACACACGTGCGCGCACACACACACACACACACACACACACACACACACACACACACACACACACACACACACACACACACACACACACACAAACACACACACAAACACACCTCAAGAGCATATGAAGACATAATACATTTTTTTTAAATGTTTTTCTGAATGTGTATCCATGTTAATGTGGATACATTCTTCTTCTACACATACAACTCTCTCTCTCTCTCTCTCTCTCTCTCTCTCTCTCTCTCTCTCTCTCTCGCTCTCTCTCTTTCTGTGGTGTCCAGAGTCTGTGTGGCCTGGTGCTGGGCTGCAGGCTGGAGCAGGAAATGTGTGAGCTATGAAGGCATGTGTTTATGCTGGCTGCAGTCGGCCCTCACCAGCCAGAGGGAAAACAGAGCGCGGCAGGACGGCTCTCCCCTTCTCTCCTCCTCCTCCTTCCTCCCTCCCTCCCTCCCTCCTTCCCTCCCTTCCTCCTCCCATACTCACTTGCTCCTTCGCTCAGTCTCCACGTCTACAGAAAGACCTGCTCTCCTTTGCTTTCCTCCCCTCCCCTGGACTTTCTTCAGAGGAAGACTAGATCTGCCCTTTTTCTCTCTCTCTCTCTCTTCTCTCTCTTTCTCTCTCTTTCTCTTTGTCTGTCCTGTACCACTCCCACTCTCTTGTGTGTTTCCCCCCTACACACATACAGTCAGGCCTCCTTGTTTTCTTTTTTCACTTTCTGACCCCCCTTACCAAAAAACCACACTTTCCTCCTCAGCCTGGGGCTCAAACGCATGGGGGAACTGGGAGCACAGAGTGTGTCATAAGCCAGTAGTTACTGAGTAGTTACTCATTAATAAGCACCACGCACCCGCTCTCGTAGAAGTGTGATGAACATCTCTGGCCCCGTGGGTGAGCGGCAGCAGCCTCCCCCGGGGCCCATCGGCCCCGTCACAAGACACATCACAGCGGACGCAAACACCGTCCAGTCATCCTCAAAGCACCACTCCTCCATCTGTTGTCCAATACCTGTCGGCTGAGAGTGAACAGAACCAGGCACTGCCGCCAGACAGAGGGTCTGTACTGGTGTGGGATCTGTGTGTGTGTGTGTGTGTGTGTGTGTGTGTGTGTTGTGGGGTTTGGGGGTGGTGGAAGAGTGTGAGAAAAGCTTGGGAAGTGTGGTCAGACATGGTTGTGTGTGGGATTGGGGTGGGTGGGGTGGGGGGAAGCGTCAGGATGTGTGCAGTCAGCAACACTGCGGTTTGGACAGCCACCCCGCCTGGGGAGGCCCATCACTCTGTTTCTGGTTGAGTCACCGAGCACCCGCTCTCACTGCACCCCTGAGGTAAGGAGGCAGAGAGAAAGAGAGAGAGAAGGAAAGAGAGAGAGAGAGAGAATGGAGAGAGCGAGAGCGAGAGCGGAGGGAGATAGCGATCAGAGCGCCGGGTTATTAATCTTGTTTAATGGGAAAGCATGCGGGCCACTTCAGAAGCCAAGCTTGCCCCCGCGCATGGAGGACGGAGACGCAGCAGGAATGAAAATCATAACAGCCAGGAGAAGGGGAACGGCAGGAGTGAAGGAGGAGCTGCTGGGTTAGTGGGGTGGGGGGTGGTGGTGTTGCAGCTGGGTGGGGCGTCTTCGAGGGTCTTACGAGGTGACTGCAGCTGCAGCTTGTACACAGAGGCCCCAGACTGCGACTTCTGTGCAGAGCCGTGCAGAGCAGAGCAGAGCCAGCCCCACTGCCAGGGCTTCCACCCAAAAGGCACTGTTTTTATTTATTTATTCATGTATTTATTTTAAGACCCAGACTTTCTCCCTGGTGTGGCTCAGATCATATGGCATCAATTGTGTTCTGCATTGTTTGTTCTAATTGTTTGCCGATTGTCGCCGGGCCTTGGCAGCGTGTTGCCCCTGAAGACTGGTCTGCGATGAGTTGTGGATCACAAATCACACTGTCGTCATGGTGCGGGGGGAGGGCAAAAGCTGCCCTCAGATCATTATCAATTGCATAGATCCATTCAGAGTCGTGATTCCCCTGCAGCTAGCGGCAGCCGTGATGCACTTTCAATACGGGGCAACAACAGAGCCGGTGTGGTGATCATCTCATTTCGGTCCAGATTGAGATCTCATCAGCATCACCATGATCCGTGTAAAGTCTGTTTGTGTGTGTGTGTGTGTGTGTGTGTGCGCGTGTTTGTGATTGTGTGATTGAATGCTTAGTAGCTGAGCTGCCACGGTACAGCCCAAACACCATAATCCCCCCCCCCCACCCCCACCCCTTTCTTTTTCTATCTCTCTCTCTCTCTCTCTCTCTCTCTCTCTCTATCTCTAACCACGTGCTTCTCTCTCACAGCGAAGAGCAGGATTTTAGTGGCCCCGTGTTAAAAAAAAAGAATCTCCTTTAATGATTTAATCAGTTGAGATTCATTTGTGATAATACAGTGCTGTGCCTCAGTGCTGATGTGGATGCTGGGCTGGTGATTAGGGCCGGGGGGATTAGAGCGCTGATGCCCTTTTCCAATGGGGAGTTAGCGGCCAGGCCGGAGGTCAGACTGCTGGGTGATCCCACAGCCCGTTATCCTCTCAAGAGGGGGGACCATCCAGTTTAACACACACACACACACACACACACACACACACACACCCACACACACACCCCACACACACACACACACACACACACACACACACACACACACACGCACACGCACACGCACACACAGACACAGACACACGGGCGAAGACCCAACACATGCTCATGCTCAGTTCTGTGTTAACAAGAGCTGTCCGGCCTGTGGTAAACACATAGCCACATACATAGAGAGGTATGTAAACACACATGCATATGTATGTAAACAGACATTTGTATGTATACATGCACACCTGGCAATGGTTCCGCACAACCTTGCTACTGTGGCCACTAGCGTGCACACACACACACACCCACACACCCACACAGACAAACACACAGACAGACAAACACAGTCACAAACACATGTACACACTGATAACGCATACTTTGTTATAGCGTCCATGGACAGCTGATCCCATGGCTTTGCGATAGCTGATCAATAATCAGCCTCGGTGGCTGTGGCTGGATGTGGGCATTAGGGCTGCTAAGCAGCTGCTAAGAGCTACACAGGTTGAGCTGTAAAGCCAGCAATCATGGCCTCATCTGCGCTCATCCCTCTGGAGCTGCTGGCCCCTGACCCTGGCCTTTACCTCCCGCACCCAGAGCCTCTCACAGGGGAATTGACAGGACTGCGTCTGCAGCACAGCCCCCCAGCTCACTGCACACCGAACACAGAGGGCCGCTGCAACTCAATCACCTCAGACGATTACGGCACGAGTTAAGAGGACCTTGAGCAGGTCGATGGGGGCCCCATGGAAGGTTCTGGAAGTGAGTGTGCTCTTACGGGAAGCTTGAATCTCCAGGTTGCGAGTGAGTGACCTGGGGAAAGAGTGTTCGCTCTGACAGTACCTGTGATAAAAGACTTTGGAACTTTAACAGGTTTCTCACTATAACCGCCAAAAGCCAAGGTTCTTGAAGTGGACATCATTACGTTTTTTGGTTGCTTTTCTATAAAGAGATCACTGTCTCTGCACTGTCAGTGTATATTCTTGAGGAACCTCATGGAGAGGGCCTGAGTTCTGTCTTATTGATAGAGCAGCAGCTTCCCCTGGCTTATCCTTAGGGAGAGTCACTTAACTTTTGTCCTTTAATGTGGTCTTCGGAAAACCTGCCGTTCCTCACGCCAGCACAGCATGAAAGATTGGCCAATGGAGCGGAGCGCGTGCGAGGAATGGCCAATCGGCTCTAAGCGCCGAGGCGAGCGGAGAGAGAGAGAGAGAGAGAGAGAGAGAGAGAGAGAGAGAGAGAGAGAGAGAGTGAGGGCCGCGTGGAAAGATTCGTGATCCGCCGTCTCGCAAAACCCCAATTAAAGGCCCATTCAGCCGAAGGCAGCCGGGGGCTCTGCTGAAACCATTTCCAGACCCTTCTTCTTTTTCGTCCTCATCTCTCTCTCTCTCTCTTTCTCTCTCCCTTTCTCCCTCTGTTTTTTGACATTCATCTTATGATCCCAGTGGGGTGACTATCGGCTAGGCATTTCCTGCAGTAAGTCTTTCCCTCCTGCCGCTGCTGCTGGGCTCTGCCCTGGGAGCTGTGAACTAGAGCAGGCGCCCTGGCTGACAGCAGCCCCCAGGCCACAGCCCCGGCAAATACCAGCTCGAGCTCACGCTCACATCTTGCCCCAGACCCTTTCCCCAAACCAACTGCCTTGCCCTTCACAACCGATAGGAAGTCTCAAGCAGAGTAACCTGCCAGTCATATACACTCGTCGCATCAGCATCGGCTCGTGGCCCAGGGGAGGAAAGGTGTGGTGATGGTCATTGGTGCTCTGGCAAAAGGAGAAAGTTGAGTGGATGGTTTTTAAGGGAACCTCTGGATCGCTTTGAGTTCCATCACATGGCTTCCTGCAATATGGACTTTCCATCGAAATCTCTCTCCATCTCGTTTTACCTCTTCTAATGGTCCAGGTTTGTCTGTCCGGAGAGCCTTGTTGACCTGTGACTCCCCACAGAAACGCAAACTCCAGATGTTTCCATACGTCTTAACTTCATGGTTGTCCATACCCAGTTTGATGCGCGTCCCGCCATTCAACCTAGTCGGAGCTTCTTCTTGACCTGAGAAGCAGTCATTTCCACATCCCATAATTCCTAGGGCCTCAAAGCCCATTTGAACCCTGTAGCCAAATAGGGAGGAGGGAAGCGGGAGACTGTGCAAGCCTTGTGGTGGAGCCTTTCATTCAGCACTGCTCACCCCGTTTGCTCCTGTGCTCGAGTTCACAACTCCCTCCAGCAGGTCCCTATTAGACGTGTGGCTGTTTAAAAGCTATGCAGGCCTGAACGAAGCCAGCCTGTGTTGAGCTGTGAAGCCACCCCTGAGGATGGCCCCCTAGAGGTGAGAGAGCTCACTACGGCAGCTCTGGGCCCCACCGGCTGGTTTATTTAACCAGCACCATTTTTCTCTTCACTTTTTCCCCCTCTTTTTCTCTCGTCTACTCTACTGCTCCACTTCTCTCCTGCTCTCTCGCTCTTTCTCCTTCTGCAGAGTGAGACAGAGTGGCTGGAGCCCATCCTGTGTTTACACAAGGAGGGGGAAGCAGATTGCTGTTTTTTCTTCTTCATTTATTTCATTCTATCACTTTTCCCTCCGTCTCTCTCTCTCTCTCACTCGCTCTCTCTCCCCCCCTCTTCAGAGTAGATGTGGCCAGGCGCCCACATCTGCACTTCGGAGGGGTGGAATTTGAAACGGAGGCAAAATATACAGGAGTGTTCTTTTTCATCTCCAGTGCTGCCACAAAGGAGAGAGAGAAAGAGAGTAGGAGCAAAGAGGGAGAGAAAGACGAGTAACCAAGGTGACCTCTTTTCGGATTCCCTTTCCATTTTAGATTTGAGCTGAAATGTACAGTAAGTGAAATCACATGGTGGAATTTCCTCAGAGAGAAAGAGAGAGAGAGAGAGAGAAGGAGAGAGAAAGAGATATGGAGGGAGAAAGAAAGAAGGGAGAGAGAGTGAAAAGAATAGAGGAGAAGAGCGAGAGAATTTGTTGATTTTCAGTGTAACGGATCTGATGGTATCTGAGCACACATGAGTAGCGTCCGTGCAGCGAGAGGCCCAGTGGAACGAGCATGCATACCATCTCTACGTGATCCGTCCCCCCTTAATCCCACCACCTTCATTGTTGCATCACCTTCATTTGCATAGCCCAACATCCATGATTGGCCTTGTTCTTGGACCGGAGCCAGTGGCATGAAAGAAAGGCGGGAGTCCATCAGCCAAGATGGGTGGAGTCAGACAACACTAGAACTTCCTTCCAATAACACCGAGACGCGGGGTCTGAGGTCCATGTCGCAGGAGCCCTTTGTGAAAGCAAACACATGGCTCACATGCGTTGGTGTTCAAATGGAGACGGGGGAGTAAATGTATGCAGTCGTGGCCCACGGCCTCGATTTAATCCTGTTTCTCCCAAAGCATTACATGTTTCAGTCTTCTCCTTCTCCACCACTCCTTATGAAACTCCTCAGGACTGCTGACACAACTCACAACTCAAACACTTATATATATATATATATACGACAACGACATACAAAGGCCTTGATTGTCTGAGTTAGATGTGTTAAGTTTGTTAAAGAGCCCTAACCCTACAGTGTCATGGACTCTTAAGGAGCAGGGTTGAGAGGGTCCACCCTGGTTTACAGTGGAGGGAGCCAACTGGTGATTTTGGAGCTGCTGCATCTTGCGCTGTTGTAATCAAAGCCTCGTGGTAATCAGGACCCTGGTGCTGGGGTCTAAACCAGACTCTGATTCGATTAGACGGCGTAATGGTCGTGGCACCAGACTGAAGGTTGCTGTGTTCTGGTCGGGGCTCCTCGCATGCAGATCAGATAATGTGCAGATTCATACGCGTTAAGATGAGTGTGTGTGAACACACACTTATTTATGCATACACACATGCTAATACCTATGGATTCTCTCTTTCTCTCACACACACTCTCACTCACACATACATCAATACACACACTCCTGTCGCCTGTGCCAAAGCCACTACAGTGTGACAGTATGCAAATGTTCAGTTTACAAGAAAAGTTTACACGTTTTTACTTTTGATTAATCCAGTGTAATTTCTAAATCATAATAGCCAATGTGTGTGCTGACAACTATTACTTGCACACACATACACAAACACACACACACACACACGCACACACACACACACGCACACACACACACGCACACACACACACACACACACACACACACACAAACACACACACACGCCCATCTCCACACACTAATGCACTGGTCAGGGAATGCTTGCACCCTCCCAAAAATTGATGACAGAAAGATGGATGTAGCCTCTTAAGGTATACGTAGGAAGCTTTCTCTTCGGGGAGCTCTTAAGAGATGGCTTGTGAAACACAGAAAAGTAAACATCTTTCTTTATACCTTTCAAGTCCTCGTAAAATGCGAAGAGACACTCTTCTGTGTCTCTGTCTGTGAGGGGTGACGGAGTTCGCATTCACTGCTCCATAACATGCACCCATATTTATTAGCCCTTGGTACCGAATGGGTGCAGGTCAGAGCAGCAGAACTCCACAAACCCGTCCACGAGTTTTAGATTTCACTGCAAGTGGCATCTTGTTTCTCATGAGTGTCGACAGCAACCATCCACCTTCTCTCCCCTCCCCTGGCCTACAGCATGCAGTTCGGAGAGCCTATAATGCAAAGCCTGTTGCACGCAATGTTTCTGTAAGTTATTTATAACTGGGTTGGAATGCTGCTTTGTCACTCTGTGACCCGAACCGCCCACACCAGCAATATTTTCTGGTAGACGTACCCGAACCCGCCCAACCCGCGGGACCCGCGACTTATGGGTCGACCTGCGCATCGCTGCCACGCACACATTTAGGAACAATAGCCTCATACAACCTGTTCATTTCCTTTAAGTCTCTGTGCAATCACTCACACAATGCTGTACTTGTGTGTGATGCTGTCATAACATGCATGAGGAAGTGGCATACTGGCTGTGATTAATCAGGCCTGGTTGGCTAACTGGATGAATGAGTGACTGGTTGGCATCGACAGCACGCTTTGTGACTTTGTGACCCCTGATGAATCCACACAGTTGTTTTATTTGGATTTCCTCTGTTTCTCTGTCTCTTGATTTCTCTCCCTCTCTCTCTTTGTCACTCTCTCTCTCTCTTTTCTTTCACCCACTGTCTCTCTCCCTCTCTACCCACTCTTTTCTGGAGAACGCCATCTCCCTACAAAAGAAAAGTAGGTCATCGCTCCAAACACTGAGAAGACCTGTTGCGTCAGCAATTGCACAGCACACTGCACTCCTTCTTTCACTCTGTCTTCCCTCCTTCACCCACACACCCTTTTCCTTTTCCTCCCACCCTCTCTCTCTCTCTCTCTCTCTCTCTCTCTCTGCCTCTTGCCCTCTTTCTGTCTCTCTACCCCCCCCCCCACATCACTCCTCCTCTCTTACTCTTTTTTTCATTTACAATTACAGTAATATGTAACATCAGGCGTGGTGAGATTTAGGGCTTTACCTTACATAACCCACGGCTTTAGCACTGAGGCTTTAGGGCTATGCTGAGCCTCTGAGCTGTGTTTGGGGCAGGGTGGGGGTGGGGGGGGGCAACCCAAGGGTTTGGGGAGGGGGGTGGGGGGCAGGTGAAAGTGGTGCACTGGAAGGGGCTTTGTAAGCCCCTGATATGCGATATGAGAGTTGCTAGGACTGTTGCTGGCAAGTTGTTCATGTTCACCCTGCTTTACTGTCATAGAGATGACCCCAGCCCCAGCACACTCACACATACTCACACACACACACACACACACACACACACACACACACACACACACACACACACACACACACACACACACAGACACACTCTGTTGCGTCTGAGCTGAAGAGAAAGTGTGTGTGTGTGTGTGTGTGATTATTTGCCCAGAGTCTGCTTCAGGTGTGTGTGGGGTGCATCAATGGACATGCTCAGTCCTCAGATGCTGATGCTCATTGCTCATGATGTTTGTTTCATTGTTGAGCTTCATTGGAAAGACGTGAATATGCAGTTACTCATACACACACTTTCATATGCACACATACACGCACACACATTCATATGCACACACATACACACACACACACATTCATATGCACACACATACTCACTCATTTTTAGAGGAGGTCATTTTCAAGAAATGGCCGTGTCCCCAAAGATGACCGAATGCACTTCTAGGTTTTTAGAATTTTAACTGTGTATTTATGTGTGTGTGTGTGTGTGTGTGTGTGTGTGTGTGTGTGTGTGTGTGTGTGTGTGTGTGTGTGACGTGTGTGTGTGTATGTGTGTGTGTCTGTTTGAAAGGAAGAGAGAGAGCAAGAGAAAATGAAGAAAAGAGAGCGTACAGTCTGTGTGTGTGTGTGTGTGTGTGCATGTGAGTGTTTGCATGAGTGTGTGTGTGTGTGTGTGTGTGTGTGTGTGTGTGTGTGTGTGTGTGTGTGTGTGTGTGTGTGTGTGTGTGAGAGAGAGAGAGAGAGTGCGTAGCTCTTGGCCACTGTGTCACTTTTTTTATTCATTAAAGTTGATTTGATGTGACTTTTTATATGAGTGAGGTTGGCCTGCTGCTGCCAGGCTGGCCAGAGTCCCCCCAGACAGCCAGGCCAAATCCAGCAGGCCGTAAATTCAAAATAATGAAGGAGTGGAGCAAGCGTGCCGATTGGCCTGCCCCAGAGCAACGCCTAGGGAAGGAGATGTGGAGAGAGAGAGGGAGAGAGATAGAGAGAGAGAGAGAGAGAGAGAGAGAGAGAGGTGGGAGGGAGGTAAATAGGAAACCTGGCCAAAGTGAGGGAGTAAAAAGAAACAAAACAAAAACAAAATGAAGAGAGTCGATGAGGGGAGAGGGGTGGGGGCAGTTATGTCACCACCGAAGCTGGGGGGATTTGGGGTGATTGGCCTTTAAACCAAATAGCTCAACCCATTCCCTCCTCATGAAGCCTGCACCCCCCACCACACACACACACACACATGCACACACACACACACACATGCACACATACACACACGCACACATGCACACATACGCACACACACACACACACACACGCACACACACACACACACACACACACGCACCCATATACACACACACACACCACTTCCCACTCCTCCTCTCCTCTCCCCTGCTTTTTTTAATTTGATGATGAGCAGAAAGTCTTGAGCTTTGGGGAGAGTTTTAAGATGGAAAGCCTGTGGGATTAGGGCCCTAAGTGGAGGAAGAGGAGGGGGATGAAGACGGATGAGCGGGATGTGAGAGAGAGGCGTCCCACTGAGAGGGGTCAGCAAGGTCTCAGAAGACACAGCGCAGCGACAGGCACCGCTTACTGGACACGCAAACTCAAAACTGTGTGTGTGTGTGTGTGTGTGTGTTTGTGTGTGTGTTTGTGTTTGTGTGTGTGTGTGTGTGTGTGCAAGTATCTGCAGTTGTGTGTTTACATGTACATGACCTTCCCATGCTGTCCTGCAATTGCTTGTCTGCATGTATATGTGGTTGTGTGTTTTTGTGTGCGTGTGTGTGTGTCTGTGTGGGCATGAGTGTATGTGTTTGTGCATTTGCATACATATCTGTGTGTGTGTGTGTGATTGTATGCATATGTACAGTATGTGTTTTTTGTGAGTGTGTGCAAGCGCGTCCAGCTCCGAGGCCCTGTGGTGAGGTCAGAATGTCGCTGTGCTCTGAGATGGGTCTGTAGGGAGCTGAGTGCCGCAACCCCTCTCTTTCTTCTCCTCTCTCTCTCTCTCTCTCTCTCTCTTTCTCCTTCTCTCTCTCTCTCTTTCTTCTTCTCTCTCTCTCTCTCTCTTTCTTGTTCTCTCTCTATCTCCTAAACAACCCCAGCACAGCCATCCAATGCGGACCCACAAACCAACTCAGATAGTCACTCTGAGCCGCCGTTTTAGATTTCACTTCATTCCATTTTCCTAACAAGGCCACCGTGTGACTCAGTCAGGGCAGCGCAAATAAAATCCTTTCCCTCGCTGTACGCTCTCTCATTTTTCCTCTCCTGTACTTTCTCTCTTTCACGTGCTCTCTCTACTTCTCTCTCTCTCCCTCTCTCTCCTTCTCTCTCTCTCTCTTTCTGTCCTTCTCACTCTCTCTCTTTCTCTCCTTCTCTGCTCATTCCCATCCGACTATTTTTATGTGTTGTTTTATTTCGGTCTTTCTGTGCTCATATTTTAACGGGCTTTTGTAACTGCACAGCTGCGTAGTCCAAGTGCGAGGAGGGAAGGAGTGGTTGGGAAGAACGATAGAGAGAAGGATAGAGGGAAAGAGGGCGAGAGGGAGGAGAAGGGAGGCAGCGGGTATTGAGTCATGAAATAAGGACCACATTTCCATAGAAAGCTAAAATGTACACTTTCCATTTTTGACTCTCCCTACCCCCCCCCCCCCCCCACTCTTCTTGTGCATTTCCAGCTCCCTGGCTTGTTGGCTTGGAGTTGGTCATGCAGCTGTTAGTCAGTCATGTTCTCTGTTTGTTTGTCTCCCCCTGCCCCCACCCCTCATGGCCCCCACGACCCGCTCCTCGCCCCCCCCCCCCCACATTTGTCCCGCTCTGCTCTTAGCTCATGTAAACTTTGCTTTTCGTCATGGTTTTTCCAAGGGGAAAGTGCCTCTGCTTCTGATTAAAGTTAGAAAAAAATTTAAAAACGGATTGCCCCCTTCTCTCCTCTCTTCAGCTCGGCTCTCTTTCCCCCCCTCCCTCGCCCTTCTCTTTCCACAACCAAACTCCATTTTAAAGTTCCTCCCTTTCATTCTCTCTTTCGTCCGTACTCTCCATCTGTCTCTCCCTCCTCCCTCCTTTCCCTGATCGTCGGTGACTTCGGTCAGTCGAGCGGTTTGTTTTGTCCACGCTCATTTGCCTGAACCCCCCCCCCCCCCCCCCGCCACCCCTCCACTCCACCCCCGGCTCATCCCCCCTCCCCCTCACCTCCCGTGTCTGATGGGTTTGGGTGAAGGGAGGGCCGGCGCATCTTGAATCGATGAGGCGGCATGTGTTTGTGTGTGTATGCTTCTCTGAGTGTATGTGTGTGTGTTGCGGGTCGGCCGCATCGGCTGCGTTAGCGCCACGCTCTCCTTACGATAACACACACGCCCGCGCGGGGGCTCTGCCTCGCCTCAGCGGCAGCGGCGGCCGCCGGTGTTTAATGTGCGCATTCCGCAGCATGAGATAATTCCCGGCAGGAAAAATAAGCAAGCTCACACGTAGCAACGACCGCACCGCCGCCGCGGGCCTGGGTGGAGAACGTGCTGGAATAGTGACAGGCTTGCCACTACCACCGTCAGGTGCCTGGGTCATGTCCCGAGCCCTGAGCCAACAGCGTCTGAAAAGTGTTGTGTTTAGTTTTTTTTTTTTTTTTTTTTTTCCTGTTTTATATCTTTTTTTCTCTTTTTCAATTCGAGCATCGTTAGCAGTTGTCAATGTTATTTCAGGTTGTACTCCTAGCACTGTACTGGAGATCCATCCTGACACTGTGCGCAGATGTTTTCCAAAACACTAGAGATGAGGACAGGGAAGGAGAGAGGGGGGGGGGGGGGGGAGAGAAGCGCGCTGAAAGGAAACAGAGCGCCATTCTCTTCCTGCCTCAGACACACGGCCCACACGGCCCACAGCCACAGATGTGTTGGGCTCCCTCGCCCTCCGCTTCCCCAGTGTGACCGATACAACACGCTGTGGTTTCTGC
>NC_045152.1:23411118-23433618 GCF_900700415.2 Clupea harengus
AGCTCAACCAGCCCCGCTAATGTGCCGTGTAATTGGATTGGAGTCCTCCACGCAGTCCTCCACACCACTGGGTGGGGTGTGTGGGGTGGGAAGGGGGGGGGGGGGGGGGGGGGTGGAGAGTAGCCTGGGGGGCTGCAATGCACTGGCTCAGTATGGGGGTCCCAGCTGACAATAGGCTTTTCAGGCCACGAGCCGTCAGTGAAGCACCAACCATGGGGCCTGGTGTAAGACATCCAGCAGCCGGATTAGCAAACTCCCACCAGGGTAGTGGATGTGACAGATCTCCACCATCCAGGGGGTCAGGCAAGTCAGAGCCGGGGGCCTCGTAGGCTGGCTAGCAGTTCTGCCTTTGATCCCATATGAACCTCCAATAGTTCCCATGGTCAAATGTGAGCTTTAAGAGTTAGAGAAAGATGGCTAAATTGTTCTGTGCCTGAGGACTGTTTCAGTTTCTTACTCTCAATCATTTGTTTTGCACTCATTAACAGGTATACTGGATATTCTTTTATATATGTTTGTTACTTGTGCACCAGTGCAAATGGACTCTTTAGGGAAACAGAGAATGCTCAGCAAGCATGAGTGACACATACTAAAACCTGTGGCCAGACAGCAACTTACAGAATGCAGAGAGCTTACAGTATACTTACAATGCTGCTTCTAGAACCTGCAGCACATTGCCTATTCAAGTGGATAGTGTTGGGTGCTGTGAAGGAGATGGTGCCACAGATGTAAATCTATTGTCTGATTACCATCTCTTCACTCATAATGAAACATCTCACTCACTGACAATGTGGACGAAATCCATCATTTCCGACCCCATCCTAATTATGACACAATTGCCTCTGGCTTCCTTCGTTTTCGTATAGGGATGGATCTCCTGACAGCATTCACACACTTTCAAACAGCTGCTCATCCTGTATCAGCCCCCCCCCCCCTTCCCAATTGGCTGGCTCATTGCTACAGCAGCAGATTGTCTTATATTGGGGGAAAACCCCCCAGTGTCCTCAAATGATTCCTTTAAAAAAAAAAAAAAATTCATTTCATTGTTGTAGCACTTTAGCTTAAGCGTAGCCCTCCGCAATAATGTTTTTTTTTTGTTGATTTCCCTCTGTTATTCAATTGCCTGGTCGTCTGGAGAGCCTTAATTAGAAGCAAGCGGCCGATATGAAGGAGCCCCTTGCAGTAGCTCCGTCCGCCTTCTGCGTGGCCTGTTAGCACTTTGGTGTGCTTCCCAGAACTTTGCTATCTTTTTGGCCTCCTGTGTTTTTAGGCTCTTTAAGGCCGTCTGGAGAGTTGTGTGTGCGCTTGCGCCGGTGTGGGGTTTGCGCCGTCAGCTAACAGGAATGCATTGGTACCGCCAATGCTAAGATGGCTGCCAAGCGCTAAGATGGCTGCCAGGATTCCACAGAGCGACAGCAGTGAGAGCAGGGAGAGAGGGAGAGCAGGAGAGATGGAGAACATGCTGGAGATGGAGAGGGAGAAAGAGTTTTTTTTTCACTTTTCTCTGCTTCTTCTCTCTTTTTGAAGAGAATGTTTTTTTTCTTTTCCTCCCCCCAAGCGGGTCATTTATTTCCTTTCGGTCCCGGGCGCTTCTCGGCACCCGCGGAACCGGCGCGGCGGTGGCCGCAGCACTTGTGAAATGTGTTGCCGTGGTTGCTAGGCGCTTTTCACGAAGCACAAACCACAGTCAACAGACAGTTAGCATGTTGACAGCTCAGACACTGTGGTGCGAGCTCGATGGCCATACAGTGTGAATTCTGAGAACACTCACCCAGAATAGCGCTTGCACAGAATCAAAACAAAGACTCAGAGACCGGGGGAGCTATACGGGGCTAAAACCTTTACATTACGGCAAGCGCAAAGAATGTTTTTAAAAAAATGGTGGCCAAACGAAACAACCGTTGGGGCTGTGCCTTTACTGCTCGACCGTTAAAGATGAAGAGCCATGGGGGAAGCTGTGCAAACGTCGCCGTGCCGACGTTCAAAAAAGCCTGCCGCTCCCGTTACTGGGCCGTCAAAGCAGACCTGGGTCACAGGAGAGACCGGTTCTCTTTGCCCAAAAAGAACAAATGAAAGCGGGCCTTGAGCTGCTCCGTGGGGCCCACCCTTGTGTGATCGACCGCTCAGGTCTGTCATAGGGCCTCACACAATACAGTCAGCCCTTGTTCTCCCTGATAGGCCTCAGCGCGGTACTTACTGTATGATAGCATATCATATTCTGGTGACTTGCAGCCTTGTAGTGCAGAGATTGAAATGTGGGTCTCCTGGTCAGTCACGCTAACGACCATATCAGGGAAACTATTCAGAAAGGGACTTGTGCCTCAGGCTCAGGCTTTTGGGACGACTCCAAAGAACTGTCCAGAGTGTAACCATTTTATCTCTCTCTCTTTTTCTCTGCCTGTCTTTCTATTCAGCAGAGTCCCAGCAATCAGACAATTCCAACCAGCAAGGAGACGCGGACATCAAGCCTCCGGCCAATGGTAAGTCAGAAGGGGCATGTGAAATTGAACATGCACCACATGACACCCCTTCTCACACCAAGACACCTGCATTAAAAAAAGACCTCTGCATTATTACACTGTGCTTTTACTCTCTGGATTCTTTCCAGGGAAGGATTTCAGTTGTCCTTCCACATGCGGTTGTAAATTCCTTTCAAAACACCTACTTCATATCGGGTTTTATTCTGTTTCTTTCTGAGTTGCATGGAAAATAAACAAATGAGACAAGATATTAGCATAAACTAGCCAAGAGCAAAGTGCACTTTAAAGACAGTGGTAAGCTCAAATCATATCCAACTAGTTCTGACAGCAAAACTCCGCAAACACCCCCAAGTCACATACATGCATATGCAATAAAAATACTGTGCATCAGCACGTGCCAAATATTAAAAGCAAATGCATTTCCACACACACACACACATACACACACAAACACTCACACACTTAGACACACACACGCACATAAATGTATACACGCACAGATGCACACACACATATACACATACTCGCACACAAACTTATATACACAGACACACACGCGGACAGGCAAAGTGCGAGCTCCGCAGGGTTTATTGCAGTGAGGCTGGGCGGCTGTGGCCGTAGCAGGGCTGGCTGTGAGTGGGGAGGAAAGCTCATAAATCACCCTGACGTCTGAGCTGGAAGATGGGAACCACATGGCTGCCGCTCTCCACCGGCTCTGAGCTCATGCGCCGGCCACGCTGTGGTTAACCAGCGCTGGGATGGGTGCGCTGCAGCAGCCCAGTCACCCGTGGAGCCCCGGACACACCGCGCTCGCACATCAACACGCACACACACACACACACACACACACACACACACAAACACAAAAACCACATACGTACACACAGACAGGCGTACACATAGACAACACACACACATGCTAACACACAAACCACACATACTCACACACACACAAACACAATGCACACATACACCCACACACACAGATTATAAGTATATATCCACACCACACAAACACTGTACTTACTTTCACCAAATACACATGCACACACCATACATAACTTTAAAGCCATACAAAGTCTCGCTCGCATATGAGAGTTCACGTTCCTATCAACATATGTGCATGTTTACATAAACACACACACAGGGATATACATACACGAACCTCCATGTTTAGTAGATTTCAATTCCACAAAGGGAAAAACCAACATCTCAACTGTATCCAAGTCTACAGTCTACATGTGGGAGTACAATCAAAATGTAGACACACACACACACATCCAAACATATATCATCCCTTTTATCCTTACATGCACTCAATGTGATGCAATTCTGCTGACAGCGAGCCAAATGGATCTCTTCATAAATCTGAACGTGATACAGTTATCCTTGTTTGGGTCAAGACACCCCGGGTTAGCACATGCATCTTTCAGGTAGATCTCCCCACAAAAGGTGCGCCTATAGATGAACTTGGAATTCTCTTGCTGCGCAGCTCGCAGATTTATTATAATCAGCTGTCATGTAAGTAACGTCTGTCTTCAAAGATGAATTAGCACTAATATACTAAATAAAACAAAAGATAAATTAATATACTGAAAACGCTTTCTTACCGAGATCATACACTGCTCCATTTTGCAATTTCCACCTTTCACTGCTTTAGCAGAGAATTAATGAATGATGCAGGCTGTTGCGCAAACGTTTTTAAGTGTCAAGGTGGAGTCTCAAATAATTTGGTTAGGCTATTGCTTTAATAAAAAATTTTTTTCCATTATTAAACTGATCATTCTCATTTGGTGCCTGTATTTCAAGTATAGTCAATTACTCAGATTATACTGTGAAAACCTGACAATACACATTTTAATGTCGGCCTCCCTACTGTTAAATATACCTTGAGGTCAACCGGGTGATTGGCACGATAGCTACGTTGACAGTTCGGTACGGTACTAATAACCTACACAATTAACAGTAGGTGTGTGAGAACATAATGATACACATATCATTTAACCTACTTGTCTCACTATTAGTTCCTCTTGGTGTAGCCAAAGTGCAAATATCAAATATTATGCGTACGCCATCTCAAGACCATGTGCAGAGCTACACGCATTTTATGCTTTAAAAAGTGCTCAGCAGATTTGAGTGCGTACACAACATTGACACATGTGGCCCAGCCCTTTTGCTTGTGTGTGTGTGTGTGTCTGTGTGTGTGTGTGTGTGTGTGTGTGTATACTTAAACTGTGTTTAAACTTTTCTCTTCTTCTGTCGGTCTCCAGGGCATCTGAGTTTCCAGGACTGCTTTGTGACTTCGGGAGTGTGGAACGTGGCCGAGCTGGTCCGCGTCTCCCAGAGTGAGTCACTCCACCGCCGAGCTGCCATGGCTTCCCCTCTCTCTCTCTCTCTCTCTCTCTCCCCTTCTCTCTCTCCCTCTCTCCTTCCCTTTCTCTCCCCTCCTTCCTCCCTGCTTTCTGGGCCTACTCATCAACACCACCTGCGCTCCATCAGAGCCGTCGCTCATCCCCCGTCCAACTCTCTTGTCGTCACCTCTTTTCTCATTTTCTCCTCTCCTTTTCATAACTTCTTTTTCATTCTCTCCATATCTCTTTCACTTTTCTTTGTAATCCTCTCTTGGAACCTGTGTCCAAGTCATATTTTACAGTGGCTGTTCTTTCTCCAGTTGTTCCACACAACTGCATTCATAGTTAGTGACAGTATGTACTGTATAAGCCTGTTTGATCATTATGGGTGTAATAGAGATATTTTGACATAGACAGTGTGTGTTTTGTTTATGTCATTTGGCTGCTTTCACCTGCAGTGCACACACCCTCAGCTTTAACTCAAATTCCATGACATGCACCTCTGTTTTTTAGTATTTAAGTATTTAATATTTAATAATGAATCCTTGACTATACCCTTGAGTGTACCTGACCTCTTTCTCTTTCGATTCCTATTATACCCCCCCCCCCCCCCACACACACACACACACACACCTTCTCTCTTGTCATCAGCTCCGGTTGCCACAGCAACTGGACCCAACTTCTCCTTGGCCGATCTGGAAAGCCCCGGCTACTACAACATCAACCAGGTGACCCTGGGCCGGCGATCCATCACCTCCACCCCGTCTACCAGGTATGTACACACCTGAACACACACACCTGCATACACACGCACACACACCTGCATACACACGCACACACACACACACCCACAGCCCCTCCCAAAACACATATACACATAAGTATGCATGCTCAGGTACACACAAAAGACACACAATCATGCATAGAAACACACACATAGTGAATATACAGGCGTGGTTTCCATCCACGTTAAATATTGCGCACCTAGACCCCAATGCACATTCTCTGAGCATTTAGGCCAGTTTCCTACAGTGCGGACCTAAGACATGTGTGTATTTCTCTGTGGGGACCCTTCAGTGCCTGTAACCTTGTGAGGACTCTCTGTGCTTCTGTACTAACTCTGACAGCTGCATGCCTTACCTGCCTCTTCTGAGCTAGTCTGTCTTTGTACTGCTGAATGCTGTTTTTCAATGTCATCTCTCTCTCTCTCTCTCTCTCTCTCTCTCTGTCTCTCTCTGTCTCTCTCTCGCTCTCTGTTTCTCGTGCTACCTGCTAAATATGATAATCTCTCACCCTCTTTTGTTTGCCATTCTTGTTTCCTCTCCCACCTTCCTGTGTCTTTGTCTTTTTGTTTTGTTTTGCTTTTTTCTCTGCCTTTTCTTTCTGTCGTTTGTTCACTCTCTATCTTTCCCCCTTCTCTCTCATTGTGTCTCTCTATCCTGTCTCTGTGTCTCTCCTTCTCTCTCTCTCTCTCTCCCTCTCTCTCTTTCTCTCTCCCTCTCTTTCTCTTTGTCCTTTCTGCCCCTGTTTCTCTCATGCTGCAGGACTGAGATGGAGCTTTATGCAAGTCTCCCTCGGAGGTAGTAATACCCACTCCACCTTAACCATCCCCCTCCTTCATAGCCAACACACACCACCACCAGAGTCATCTAAACCACCGTCATACTTATATAACTCAGCACAGACACGTGATCATCAGCCCTTACCTTACATTGACTCAGCTCACCTAACCTCAAAGTCCATTACTGGTGGGCTTTCAGAGATGTTTGTCCATCACGTCATCAAATCAAACATGTTTACTCTGTCAAAGGGTTCCTGTTTCAGATATGTCCCAACCCACCAAGCCATATACACGTGTGCATTATTGAAGGATAGTCCCTTGTCTGTTGAGAAAAGCATGGTGTGTAATAAAGCGTGTGGCTATACTCCAAGCATTTCCTCCTCATCCTCTCCTTGTCCAGCTCTCTGCAAAGGAGTGTCAGGTCTCAGTGTAGCACGCTCTGGTTTTAAGACCCATTAACACGGAAGGCTTCTGTCGCCAGACTTTCTGAGTAGAGTTTTAGCAGCATGGACAGGGCTTACTGCTGAAGTCTTTGCCCCTCGTATCCATTACATGAATAATGTCCCTGTCCGTGTCACACAGCCATGCGTAGAAATACTCAAGTGAATATTAACAATACAGAGCAAATACATCCTAAATCCTTTCCCCCTCAAAGCCTGTAAATTAGCTTTTTCTAGAATAGTCATCCAGTACAAACCTGTATTACAAAGGGGTAAAACGTCAGCCTTAATGCAATAGAAGGACTTCATAGTGTACTGTATGTGCTCTTCTTAGAAACTCACCAGCCCCTCCCTCCATCTCTCTCTCTCCCCATGTCTCTCTCTCTCTCTTTCTCTCTCTCCCCCCATGTATTTCTCTCTCTCTCTCTATGTCTCTCTCTCTCTCTATGTCTCTCTCTCTCTCTCTATGTCTCTCTCTCTCTCTCTCTTTGTCTCTCTCGCTCCCTCTCTTGTGCTGCAGCTCCAACAAGCGCAAGTCCATTGATGACAGTGAGATGGAGAGCCCGGTGGATGATGTGTTCTACTCTGGCCGTTCCCCCGCGGCTGGCAGCTCCCAGCCCAGTGGCTGGCCCAACGACGTGGATGCAGGTACAGGGGCCGTTCTAGCCATAGCCCTCCTCCTCCTCCACCTCCTCCTCCTCCTCCTCCTCCTCCAAACTGCCCACCTATTCCCTCACCCACTCACTCTTCACCCACCCAGTCACTCAATCACTCACTACAGTCAACCTCGTCATCCACCAATCCACCAATCCCACTCCACCCTACCCCAATGAGGAACCAGTGCCAGTCTTTCAGACTAGAGAAAGTTCAGGAACTTGAGGACATTTTGCTGGTGATCTCATCAACAAGCAAAGAATGTTTTATGCTCAAGCGTGCATGAAAACACACTTTATACACTTTGACACTGTGTACTGGTATTTGGTAGCCATTCAGTATAGTTGGATATAGGGCATGATAGTAGGAAAGCAGGTATATACAGTATGGTGGCTCTCAGGAATGTCCAGAGTTTTCAGTACATTGGCTATAACCCAGAAGAAATGGCAAAGCATAGAGTGTTTGTTTTAGAATATTGCATTTTCAGTTAATTTGTGTTTGCAAAGACTATATAATCAAAATATAATGCTGCATCTCACAGCTTTGTCTTACCAAATGAACAGTCTTTGAGGTTGATCACGATCAAGGACTTTTTGGTTCCATCCACTGGTCTGAAATGTCTCTTCTATCCCAGAGCAGATGAGTCTCCATCTCTGTTAGTGGCACAGTGTATGAGTGTGTGATTTGAGTTGGAGTCAATGTAGGACTATATCAGTGTTTTGGTTTGGTTTTGCAACTGGTAAAATGAAATGTAACAGAGAGGTACATTTTGACCAGACTGAAGACTAAACATGTGTGTTCATGACTCGCTTTAAAAATAGGTGTTGGTACTTTCACTTCCTATTATGCTTGACTTCTTGAATATAAATATCAGTTGTTAATATGTTAATATGCAACTTCACATATTAAAGGTTGAGCTTCAGTTGTTCATATCCATAGCTTGTTCAGAATCTGCTTATGCAGGGGATATCTTTCCGACTTGGACATAAATGTTCCGACCAGAAATAAAAATACATTCTTAATGTTAAATTTGGATACTCTGTTGAGTGTAAGGCTTAGTCATGATGCAATATAGTTATTTGCCGACATATATATTCCCTGGTTGAACCCAATTTACCATAATTCATTCCACTTGACCATTTTCCATTTCCCCCCTTTATCTCGTTAATTAGTGAAAGTTTCTAAATAAATTAAATTGGGTGCATTTCATGACCTGCATAAAGAAAGTCAATTGAATATTGGAAAAAAGGAAAAAAAATAACAAAATAATAATGATAAAAAGAATAATGTCTGTGAAGTTAACGCAAGAACTGTGGCAAATAACTTAAAAAATGCCAATTATTTTTAATCATGTCTAATTTTTTTTTTTAAATGTTCATTTAAAAAGCCTCCAACTGGGTAAGGCATTATCAGGCTTGGATAACTAGCCAAATAAAGTCAGCCATTCTTGGCCCGCTAATAAAGTCTATTTAGCTGTTCTATTTAGCTGTAGGTGTTACTGTAAGAAGGGCAGAGTTTGTCCATGAGATAGTGCTTTGAGGAATGGCTTTGTCTGGCTGTAACAGTGCTTCGAGTAAGACTCCCTTTAGCCAAAAATCACTGCGCTCTGCATGACCCCATGGATGTGCCATATCACTCACAAAAGCATATGCATATTATCTGGTACATAAGAGTACATCACATTCACACACACACAGACAGACGCACACACACACTCACACACACACACACACACACGCGCACACACACACGCACACACACACACACACACACACACACACACACACACACACACACACACACACACACAAACACACACACACACACACACACACACACACACACGCACACACACACACGCACAAATGCCCGCACACATGAATTGACTAAAGTCAAGTATACCTCACTGAATCCATCGCAGATGAACAGATAAATAATCCATGCCGGTGCACCAGGGTGGTCACTGGAAGTGTGGTCATATCATGTTATCCCTGGACAGTCACAGTTTTGTAATTAATGAAGCATTCACTCAAAGACCTTAAAGCGATCATGTCAAATTCCGGGCATTCTTTGCTTGACTAGCCCTTCACCATCAGACACCCCCCACCTCTCTCGCCCCCCACCCCTCTCTCACCCCCTATCACACTAGACTCTCTGGGGTAGAATCCCAGTTCATTCCATGTTGAATTCTCACCAAGTGAGTTTGACTAGAATTGACGTGTGTGTGTGTAAAAGTAGCCATGTGTTGCTGTATCTACCTGTGCTCTGGTTGAAGTGTGTTACCCTTGTGATTTACCTGACCTGTGTGTGTATACTGATACTTCCCCACCCCATTGCTACCCAGCGTTTGACCCAATTTAACACATCCTCTCTCTCTCTTTCTCTGCCTCTCCTTTTTCATCTCACTGTTCTTTAACCTATACACACTCTCCCTCTCTCTCTCTCTCTCTCTCTCTCTCTCTGTCTGTCCTTCCTCACTCCTTCCCTCCGTCTCCATTGTTAACTCTGCCCTTCTCCCCTGTTTGGCCCTTCCAGTGCAGCACCATTTGGCGAGTATGCAGGAGAGGAAGATTAAGCATGAGAACGATGCCGTGCAGTTTCCTTACCATGGTTAGAGAACATTACTCTCCTCTTCTCCCACACTGTCTGTGTGTATAATATATATATATATATATATATATATATATATATATATATATATAAATCATAAAGATTTATATATATATATTAATGTTATATCTGCTTTACCGTAGATCACATCTGCTTTCTGTTCTGTCTGGCTCTCTGCTTGTCTTGCATACTGCATTCGCTCAACCCTTTCAGTAGGGCAGAGCAGCGTTTGACCTCCCACTCCATTATTGTTGTCTCTGTGTGTGTGTGTGTGTGTGTGTGTGTGTACTTGCGCACGTGTGTGTGTGTGTGTGTGTGTGTGTGTGTGTGTGTGTGTGACAGAGGACCTGTGCCTTCTTTCTTAACTGCTGCTGCTTCTGCCGCTGGGGCTCTGTTGTTCTGTTCACCGCTGAGACTGTTGGCTCGGTGAAGGGTGTTGCATATCAGAGGGTTGTGCCAGATCTTGCCGCCTTTGAACTCCTGTTTTGCCCTTTTGGTCACTTTTTGGGTTACTTTCAAACCAGTTTTCTCTCTAGGACCCTTTGTAGGATTGTAGATTTCTTCTATCAGTTTGATTCAGAACTGTTTGTTGTGTGATCTTTAAGGCTGCATTAAAGTATTATAGTTCTAGGATATAGTTTTGATATATAAAATATGGTGTGTTTCTGCTATGATTCATTTAAAATAAGCATACAATTAAAACAATTACATGGGCTCAGATTGTGGTGACTAATTTAAGACTCTGCAGCTATTCAAGGCCAATGAAGCTTAAAATTGTGGATACTCATATTAGTCAAAATTATTCAAATGACTACTTTTAAAAGGGCTATAGATTATTTCAGGATTCCACTGATTAATTCTTGGTCTAATCAAGTAGTTCGATTTTTTCCCAATGATTGACAGATGCAGATGAAAGACGAAGGCCCTCTTATAAAGCCTCTTCAGAAAGGGACATTCAAGAAACATATACAAGTCAGTCTTACAGTCACTCATAAGATGAAATGTGATACCCATGCCTTGCCAGGCATGAAATAAATGTTGTTTTTACATATTAGGTCAAATATTTATTTATTGAAGCCATATTCTGCTACTTACACATGACTTCATGACTTTCTCCACTAATATTATGGTCTGGTGGTACAGTGGTACTTCTACTAATTCAGTGTCTGTTCATTATCTGCGGTATGGCCAGCGTGCCGGCTTTTCCTCTCTATATATCACACCACAGAGCAGTCTCACAGCTTAAGACTCTCAGGTTGTGGGTTCAGTACCCGGGGTGCTCCCCCACTCTGATGTATGGACGTAGGCACTGTATTGCACTCCACTTGGGCGGGGAGCCAAATGTTGGAAAGGTAACTGCTCCCTCCTCCTCCCTGCACTCACGCTGGCCTCCCCTCCCACACTGCACCTGTGCTGGAGCCCTGTTTGGCTCATCAGCCCGCCGCTCCTGAATGTGGCCATGACTGTGTGGCAGGTGTTTTCTCCTCCACGCTCCTCTGTGCCGCGTGCGGTGGGCCGAGAGAAACCGCCGCTTCCATGCAGGACTGAGGCCTTCCTGCCCGCTGCCCCCATAGCGAGGTCTGGCAGAGGCCTTGCCAGCTGACCACTACTTGTTTTCTCTCTCTCTCTCTCTCTCTCTCTCTCTCTCTCTCTCTCTTTGTCTGTCTCTCTTTCCCCCTTCTTTGCTCTTGGTTTCTGTTCCAGTCTCTGTACATCTTGTTCTTTCTGCTCTCTTTCTCTCATACTCTGTTTTTTAAGTTTGATTCTGTCCTCAAGTTTTTTTTTTTTTAAATCTCATTCTGTCCTCAAGTGTCTAATCTGCATATGATTGCATTGCCTCTAATGAAGGGAGCACTAATGGAACTGCCATCTCTCTGTAGTAATGTCACTGGACACCCAGGGACTGGGGAAAGCTGTGAAGCCTCAGGCAGTAGTGCTGCTTGGCTAGTGTGTTAGCATGCTGGTGTGCCGGGGCCCAGACTGTGTGGCAGTGGATGGGGTTGTTATGGTGATGCAGAGAGTTGTGGGCAAGGCTGTGTGTGTGTGTGTGTGTGTGTGTGTGTGTGTGTGTGTGTGTGTGTGTGTGTGTGTGTGTGTGTGTGTGTGTGTGTGTGTGTGTGTGTGTGTGTGTGTGTGTGTGTGTGTGTGTGTGTGTGTGTGTGTGTGTGTTTTGCCGAGCTGGGCTCAGCTGCCATGAAGGAGACTATACTGAGCCGGTTATTCAGGCAGCAGTGTGCTGTGGACTCCCACCTGTCACACCCAAACGCACACAGCACTCATGAAAGATGCACATGAGTTTGTGTGTGTGTGCACACATACTTACACACACATACACACATGCTCACAGACACACTCACACACACACACACACACACACGCGCGCACTCACGCAAGCAGACAAACCCAAACAAACAAGACAAAATGCACTCAGGTGTGTTGTTTCTACGCGACGGGCCTTCTGTCTTCAAAATGTGCCTCATACACACTCTCTTTTTGACTCTCTCCCTCCCTCACACACACACACACACACACAAACACACACACAATCTGGTGAGGCGTGGAGCTCCGGTCCAGATGGTGCCTCCATGTGTCGACAGCAATGGGAGCTACTGGGTTACAGAAGACATCTGTTATGGTGATGATGGTAGTGGTGGTGTGTGTGTGTGTGTGCCTGTGCCTGTGTGTGTGTGTGCGTACGTGTTTAAATGTGTGTGTGTGTGTGTGAAAGAGAGAGAGAGAAAGACAGAGAAAGGGAAGGGGAGACATGTTCTGCTCCAAAGGTGATTCACCACCTGAATGAAACGCTCCAAGCCTGGCAGAAGGTGAGGATGCCATTCATCATTGCTTCAGCTGCTCCCCCTGCGTCTGGTTTTATGGTGTTAAGCTTCCCCCTATGCACGCCGCAGTCTGCCTTTAAAGCCATTTGTGGCCATTATTTGTGGCGTACCGCTTCAGGGAAGCTATTGCTTATTTACCTATTTATTTATTTATTTGTTTGTTTGTTTGGTAGTGACACGAGGGCCGTGTTGAACCCCTCTCCCACCGCTTCAGTTTACAGATAGCCGTGAAAGCCTCGGTGGCGAGATTTGTATGTTTGCGTGAAACAGACTTTTTGTTTGGGGTTTTGTGTGTGTACGTGTCCTGGCAGGAGGGGTTGTGTATGTTGTGTGTGTGTATGTGTGTGTGTGTGTGTGTGTGTACGCGCATGCGTGTGTGTGTGTGTGTGTGTGTGTGTGTGTGTGTGTGTGTGTTGTGTGTGTGTGTGTGCCACTCGGAGGCAGTCTGAGGCTTGTGTGGCGGCCAGCTTGTTAGCGTGGCGAGACTGGAGGGTCATGGGAGCAATTGATTGGCTGCCAGTCTGCCCGAGCGTTGTGCCAGGAGTTGGACAGAGAAATAACAGAACAAAACGACACACACGCATGCGCGTACACACACACACAAACACAAACACACACACACAAACAGGGACACACTCACAGGAAGGAGCAAGATCATAGTAACTTCTGTTAGCTTTAACTCTCAAAGCTTTTATTTAGCGTCTGGCAACGCTGCATATATTTAAAGATTAAAATTTTGATTAAGCATAGCAGCTGCAGCCAAATTTATGCACATATACAAATCTTACAAATGACAAACAATTTGAATGTGAAAAATATTATTCTCCTCTAATCTAGCTAATATTGCATCATTCGCCACTAAATACATTGGAAAGCGCTTTCCCAGAATGAAAGAGTAGTCAAGAATAATTTCTCTCTGTAACAAACACAACAGTGTAACACCATACCAATATGCCACCATAATGGTTGGAGGAAAGGGAAGAAATTAGTTTAGGGTTGTTTACTATTAACTCAACGATGATTTTAAGGAATAAAGAACAACAAGCATATTTCAAATATGACGATACACTGCCACTGGGGTATTTGTAAAAAGTAATGGAATATCATCAAAAGGTGATCATATCGTGTTTGAATCAGTCTACAGCCCAATACCCACTTAGTAAGGAGAGGTAAAACAGTGTCAGGGACAGGGTTCTTCTGTCGACGCAATTCAATTCTAACAAATATCTAATTCTATTAAAATCTCCTTGCCCCCCTTGTTCTGAGATTGCGTATGTTGGTGTCGGAGTGGTATTTATGGAAGGGCTGTGTGTCACTGCTCCATCTCTTTAGTCTGGGTAGATGCGTTCGGCATCTTTACAAATATTCTCAAATATCACTTTCAGCCTCCTCCTCACCCTCCCTGGGCTAGCCCCCATAGTACAGATGAGTCTTAAGGACTGAAAAATTCCCCTAACATCCTCTTTATTTAAAATGCACTAATGGAGCATGACAGCGGATGGTCTGTGTTTGTGTGTGTGTGTGTGGGTGTCATGTGTGTATGGTTTTAAGCATTAATACCGTTGCACAAAAATTTTTATCACATCTCTCCATATCCTCACCCACTCATTCTCTCTCTCTCCCTCTCACACCGTCACACATTTTGAGAAAGGCAGAACACATGTTTGCACCACCACCACCCTCTCTTCCCCGGTGCCCCCCCCCCCCCCCCCCCCTCGTTGCCATACCTACACCAGCCTACGCTCAGCGAGGCCCAGCTGCTCCACAGGCTGAGAGGGAATTGTGGGTAATTGCAAGGAGATAAAAAAGAATCTCTGTGACATCACAGTTGAAAAGAGTGCATTCACAATGACTTGGCCAGTGACTACAGATACACACGGCTTAATTATCTCAAGGGACTGGCATTATGTTGCTTTTGAAGTAACATGCGGTACGGAGCATATGACTGTCAGCGCGCGCGCACACTTTTTCGTGCACCCCTGGTCATGGGTATTTAAACTGTGCTTGCCTTATTCCTGGTGAGGCTGGCTTTTGATTAAAATATATGTATATATTTATATATATATATATTTGGACTGACAAGAGTAGCTCTCAAGGTTCGTGGAGGTCACACACTCCATTTGGCTGTCTCTCCCCTAGCCTGCAAATCTTAAATTGTGTGTTAGGATTACCATATATCAAAATCACTTCCCTCAAAACCAACCACATGAAGCCTTGATCATAAACCTGAGGCTTGTGCCCCCCTCAGCTGCCCTGACACATTTGGCTCTGTTTCTGGGTCATATGGTTAGCCTAGCCTATACTTAGCCTGCTTGTTTTTGCCAAATGGTGGAATATTCCATAGAGAGGAGCACTGACTGTGGCAGCCTCAACCGACATTTATAGAAGTAGGAGGACACTTTAATATGTTGTTATATATGTGCGGGTCACGCTGTCACACTCTCTCTCTCTCTTTCGCTCTCTCTCCTCCTCTCTTTTTTCTTCCTCCTTCGTTCCCCCCTCCCTCCATTTCTCTCACTTCCTCCCCCATTATTCTCACTCTTTTCCTTTGCTACCCATTCCTCCTCCTGTTGGCTTTGGTCCTTCTGCTCAACGCTTGGAGCAAACAGCTTGTGTTTGTTCTGCATCCATTTTTTACATGGAAATTACGAAAAGAAATGTGCCATTTCTCAACGTGCCACTGTTGTAGAGAACTCCAAGCACCATGTCGGCAGACAGGCCATCGGCAACAGTAAATTAAGCTGGTCTCGTGGTGGTTTCTGGGAATGTACTCTCTCCCTTCTTCCATGCGAGAGCAACATCGATTGCTGACTTTATTGCATATGTGGTTTGCACTGCTGTCTGGAGCAATTACCACTCAAGTCCTTTCTTAAGGCTGTAGCAGTGTGGCGTGGTGGCTTTGTTCAGGTGAGCAGAATGGAGGTGACTTGTGTGGAAAGAGAGGGATGCTGCTTCAGTTGATTCCTCTTCCAACAACCATACCTCTCTGTCTGTCGGAGAGCTTATGGATCAGAAGAACACAAGCTCCCTCACAGAGCACATCTCGGTCCAAGTCCACCCCATTCCCCCATTCATCATTTATGTGTGCATCCTGTGCTCGGCAGACAGACAGACAGACAGACAGACAGACAGACTGACAGGCAAAGTTGAATGTGTGGGATCTTGCTACAAAAGCCCCTAGCCTCTCCCTGCTGTCCTTCCCGAGTCCTTCTTCACCAAAGCTTTCTTCAGTCCAAAGCTTTTCTCTGGACTTTGCTCCATCCTCAAATACCACCAAGTGTTGATGATCAAGGCTAGAGATCTTGTAGATGTAGAGCAAGCCTGTGTTATCCAACCATTGCTATCCATAGATTATCTTTTAAAAAAATCAATAATTAAAAAAACTATTTTTTTGGACATGATAGCAGTTGATTCAAAACAAACATCAAAGCGACAAAAAAAGCCTGTTCATTAAATCCACATCTCTGTTCTGCCATTTTTTTTATTATTTTATTATTTTATTTTTTTATTTTTTTATTTTTTTGTTGTTGATCCCATTTTTGCCAGGACTCACCTCGCCTGGTTCTCTAAAGAAGCCGGGGAAATTCGATTTCAGCGCCCTGTCACCCCAGACGAGGCCCCCCCGCATGACCTTCACCCACCACATGCCCATGCTGGCGGGCGTGAGACCAGGTGAGACACCCCTCTGAAACCCGAACCCCCCCACCCAACCCCGCCCCGCCCCGCCCTGTCCTGTCCCTGCCCCTCCCCCCTTCACTCAGACTCCTGGGGTGCTCTGGGATTCGGGAGAGGTGAGCGGCTAACTGCGAGGAGGCTAATCCAAAAACGGCTAACTCTCCGTGGTGAAGGGATTGATTTTTTTGTATTAATTTTTTGGTTTGGCTTTCCTGTTTTCCCCCCCCTTCCCCTCCACTTTCTCCTCTCACATCCTGGCAAACCACTAAAGTCCTCCCTTCCCTCCTATATCCCCACACTACTGTGTCCCTGTACCTCTCACGGGAGCAGTCTGTCTGTATGTCTGTCTGTGGTTGAGGGCTTTTTCTCCTCTTTAAATCTGGGGTGGTAATCTTCACACCGAAACAGCCCTACTGGTCTCAATGTCTTTCATTTGATGTTTGGTTTCATTTCTTTGATTTCTTTAGATCTGGCAGCCACTATCTCTCTAATGTTGATCAATCTATGACCTGTGGCAGTTCCCATGTTGGCTCTCTGTACGCCAGTGGCTGTCTACTGGCCCTGATTCCCTGCTTTTCTGTGACTCTCTAATAAACACACTGTCTGACATGATCAAGCTGACAAATAGCAGTGGTCAGTGGGGATATATTTCCATGTATCTTAAATGGATGGGTGTTTATACTACAGGATACTACAATTCTAAAGGACCTGCACCTTACTTCTCGCAGATCTCACTGAGGATATTCCACCAGGACAGTGTTTCATAGGCCTGACTAGCAGACCAAGACTAGCAGTGTTTTGATGGTCTTTTTATTTTGTTTTGTAATTAGTTTACCTTTGTGAGCAAAACCAGTAAGTCAACGCGCCTTTATCTACATGATAACTGAGGACTATTTGAGTTCATCCAGCATTTTAGCGAAGGAATATTTTGATAGAAGGACATATCCACAGACATATCCACAGATGCACTTACTGTACCTGGGCATGGGTCCTGTCTCGCCTCATAGAACTTGGGTTCACCCCTCTAGCTGTGAAAGGATTAAAGACGTTACCAGAGAAGGAGGTCAAACCTTGTGTACACAACCTCGTTACATGCATCCATTAGTGTGTGTGTGTGTGTGTGTGTGTGTGTGTGTACAAACTTGAGGCAGAGGAGACAGAGAGGAAGAGAGAGAGAGAGACAGAGCCTCAAAGGTTAGCCTTGGCCAGGCTGGCCGGTGCCCCTCGCCCGGGTTAGCGGTGTGAAGTTGGCAGGCGGGAGCAGGCAGCTGGGGCCCCTGCTGGGAGGGCTGAAGGGCACGGACGCTCCGGGAGGCCAGGGACTGGGCTCTGCACTCCCCTCCATACCAATCCAGTGAGCTAGCTAGCCATCTATTTATCTATCTAGGCCAAGCAGCAGGCTTCTGCCATCGCTAGGATTGGATGCTTCCGACGTGCCCAATTTGCCGGCGGTCCCCATAGCCTCTCGAGCCGTGTTCTGATCGAGCTCTCCGCAGATGGGAACGCATCTGCACAGCTACCGACCCAGAGATCATTTCAGCCATGTTTTTTGTTTTAATATATATTTCCATTGGAAGTCATCGCACATATGTTAATGCCAAATTAGTTTGGCGACTGGGAATACACCCTGAGAGACCCTGAGCAGTAGAGCTTTGAATGGGAGTGCACAGCTCAATGACTTCCTTTATATTTGTTTTGTTTATTGTATAAGAAATGTGTGTGTGTGGCTGTGTGTGTGTGTATGTGTTTCTATGTGTGTACATCATTCAGTTGCAGTACTACCTGATGTAGAGAGAGTCCAGTCCTTACAAGCTAGTGCCGTAGCCCAGCCAGTGGAGCAGTATCTCAGTCCTTCCCTCTGTCTGGCTGGTCCCTCTGAGCGAGCTGGTCCCTCCTCATCAGCTCAGCTCCTGGGGCGCGTCCCACTCCAGCGCTGCCTGTGCACTGTCACTCGGGGAGGGCTTAGGCCACACCCACTCACATCCCTCTGTTTTTTTTCTCTTTCCCTCCCTCTCCCTCTCCCTCTCTCTCTCTCTCTCTCTCTCTCTCGCTTTCTCCGTTTCTCTTCTGCAGGAAGCCCCCGTGCCTCTGCCTCCTCCCTGCACTTCCCCTCTCCTTCCATCATCCAGCAGTCCAGCCCGTACTTCACCCACCCCACCATCCGCTACCACCACCACCCGGGCCAGGATCCGCTCAAGGAGTTTGTGCAGTTCGTATGCGCCGACGGGTCAGGGCAGTCAGGAGGCCAGGTAAGCATCCACCCACCCAGCCAGCAAGAAGGTTGATACATGTGGTATCGGGGCCCTCATTTCTACCTCTGCCCATTCAAAGACTCACACACACACACACACACACACACACACACACACACACACACACTCACACACACACCTGCAGTACTGCGGAATGTCAGGAAGTGTACAAAAAAGTGACAGGTAGAGTGTGAGGGAAAGGACAGAATGTGGTAAAAGTACCCCCCCCCCCCTCCTCTCCACTGCTGAATCTACACACACATAGGGATGCAAGCATTAATTAGCAACAGCATGAGGCCCTTTACCCTCTGTGTAGTCTCGGCTGAGAAAGTGATACGTGTTTTTAGGGATAACTAGCACTTTGAAAGGAGACATTTTAAGGACTCACTTCAGTATTTTAGGGTTAAGCTTTCTGGTATCAACCAGGCCTAGCTGTTTTAGCTACAGTTGTGACGTGGCGAGAAACAGGGAGAAAACTGAGTCTGTATTGTCTAAATATTTTGTTATCTGTTTTATGCCCGTGCTCTTTCTGACCCTCCCCCATAATCCCCAATACATTGTAATGTTTCGATTGGTTGTTCCTTTTTTATTCCTTTTGTCCCATTGTCTTGCTGTACCCACACCCTCAGGTATTTGTGTGACCCACAAACTCCACAACCCAACACATACTCCTGTTCAGCCTCTGTCTTTTTTTATTTTTACATTCGATCATTCGTCTTGGGCCATTTTTTATACTTTTATTTTGTAGTTTTTGTGTTCGGTATGATGTCCCATCATGGGCGAGCTATCCCACGATCCTTCACTCCATCCCTTGAAGATGCTTCTTCCTCTCTCACAGCTCCTCGCCATATCCGCCTCCCTTCCATGATGGCCGAGCCTCAACATCACACTTCACATGTTTGCGTTTGTGGATGTATCCCATGGTTGCCTCCCTCCTACTATACATACTCACACACACACACACACACACACACACACACACACGGAAACACACACACACGAACCCCACTACGACAGAAGGCAGATACATCACTACGACAACTCACTCTTCCTCACCTCTGCCTTCGCCTTCCTTTCTTCCTTCAGCTCTTTCCTTCCCTCAACTTCCTCTCATTTTCCTCCTCCTCCTCCTCCTCCTCCTCCTCTCACTGTCGTGCCGGTTCTGTTTTGAGGGGATTTTATTTGTCCTTTTTTCATTTTTCTGGGTTAGTTTGTTTTGGCTTCAGTTTCTCACTCACGTGTCCTCCGCCCTCCTTCCTCACCCTGTTTGTGTTGTCTGCAGCCAAACGGGAGCGGCCAGAGCAAAATGCCGGGCTCCTTCTTGCTGCCTCCACCCCCCCCGGTGGCCCGCCCAGTGCCCCTCCCCATGCCCGACTCTAAACCCAGCAGCACGCCCCTTGACGGCGGACACACCACGCCCACATCTCCGTGTAAGTGACCCCCCCCCACCCCCCTCGCCCCTCCATTGCCCCTGAAACCGAGTGAGCGGACCGCCAAAAAACACCCCAAGCAACCAATCAGTCAGTCAACTAAATCAACTCAACTAAAATGGCAAAGAAAAAACCAACAATCCCCTTCCAATCATCGCATTCCTCCCCCACCACCAGCCTTATATGAGGCCATCCAGGCGTACCCAGATATCTGTAGCTCACCTCACTCCCTCTCCACCTCTTGCCCCCTCACTCTTGAGATCTCCCCAGGGGTGCACTCAGCTAGTCCATACCCTCATGTCTAAAGACGTGGGCTGGCCTCTCTCTAAGAGGTTCTCAGATGCCCTGTAGATACCAGTGTAGGGCAGTTTTAGTCAGCAGCCCCAGCGGAGAAGTCCTTAGGTTGAGTTTTGTACCCTCAAATTTTTTAGCTCAGATACCCAAGTACAATTGTGTTATCCCACAAAGCACTTCCCCCAAAAACCCTTGCAGATAGAATTGCGGTCTGTAATGGCCTCCACCCCGCCTCCATTTAGATATCTCTTCTCAGGTCTGGTTTTTATGTCAGGGTACAAATTTAGGGCAGTTGTCTTGTGGATTCCAAAAACTCCCATTTAATTCTTTGTGGTATTTTCCAACATCAATCTATTTCTCAGTACTTATATCAGCAAAAATGATTTGATTTTTTTTTTTGTAATCTTTTATATTTTTGAATGTTGATGTTATGTTTTATTCTTGTTGATTTGGATTGATTTGCTGATTCTGTGCAATTCTGTACGCAAATGCCAGTAACAGGGGTGTGGCATGTTGAACCACATGTAGGCTCCCTCCCATAGTTTGGTCCAAAGCCACATGTCGGGCAGTCAGGGCAGGGCAGGGCAGAGTGTCGGGCAAGGGTGGCAGCTCGGGCAAAGGGCAAGACTGGTCTAACTGACCATGTGAGGGGCACTGGATGGAGCACTACTGTCTATTTATTTTAAACTAATCTTCTGTCTCCCGTTTTACTTTCATTTCTCAATTTCTGTTCTTCTTCCTTTCTATTTGTTTGATGTCTGTTAAGTTTTTTTCGCCTACCGCCTGGATTTGTTGATTTAATTGTTTGTTTGTTTTTCACCTCAATCAATGTCTCAAGTCCTCTATGTATCTATCTGTAACTGCTAATCCCAAAATGATCCAATCCAATCTATTTACTCTTGAGACTAAACACATAGTCCACTGTTCAACATAAACCATATGACACACACTGGTCTCCAAAACTCCCTGACTCATTCATGGATGTAGCGGGTGAAGCTGATGTAGCTACCTCTGGAGTCCACTGTGCCCTGCTTCTAACTGCCCTGAATTTAGTACTCCACTTGTGACCCTTAAAGAACCTCAGGCCTTGAGTGAGAGCCAGCTCAGCTAATCATGGTTTAAGTTGAGCTGAAGCTCTTCTTCTCAGTGATGTCTGGGTGAAAGAAAAGAAAGGCCAACCTCATGAAATGTTTTAAATATTATGTGTAGTTTTCCATAGCTATACAAATTATAGACATACAGCTCGCTTCAGTTCCCCTGTGGCCCTGACCTGAGAGGCTTCTATAGCTCTCCAGGCACTGGTAACACTTCTTCAGATCTCTCCAAAGCAGTATTAAGGGCCTCAGAACCAAACTATTTGTAATATGTCATTTCATTTTGGTCCTTTTGAAATTCAAGAAAAGCTTCTGCTGCTCTCCAACTCTCCTTGCCTATGGCAATCAATCTATACTAGGAACGTTTTCACAGTTGCTTAGGCATATTCTCTACATTGATTTTAAATCATGTTGATGAAAAAGTGTGTGTTTTTATGCCACTCTAACACCGTGAGACAGTATTTGTATATGTGCGTGTACACACATTGTTTTTTTTGTGTGTGTGTGCAGTCTGACTATCCTCTCTTTCTCTCTTTCTGTCTCTCTCTTCCCCCCCCCGCCCCCCCTCCTCAGCATACTCCACGTCAGGCTCCCCAGCTCCCAACAGGTTTGTCAGCATCGGATCACGGGACAACAACTTTCTAAACATCCCCCAGCAGACGCAGGTAGGCCTCCCTTCTGCTCTCTGAGCATCACTGTCAGGGCTTCTCAAAGGAAACTCACCCTGTCTTCACACTCTCTAGGAAGACATTGGTATATTTTAGAGAGCACTTGAGTTTATCGTCAACTTGACAAGATGATCAAATTTCAATGGACAAATTA
>NC_045152.1:23436118-23503618 GCF_900700415.2 Clupea harengus
TCTCTTTTTTTCTTCTCCTCCACAGTCTTGGTTCCTCTGACAAGACCTGCCAGTTAATAAGCGACTAGAATTCTACTAGAAGCGCCTGTCATTATATTTGGGAAATTTCAAACCGAAAAAAAACAAAGAAACAAAGAAACAAAAAAGTTTAATTGTGAAAAATAATATGCCAGCAGAACATGCCCTCTAACCCCTCCTCTGAACCCGTAACCCTGAAACCTTAAACGAGGCCAATCAGATCTGATCAGGAACTCTCAGCCCGTTTGTACTGGGCCTCTCCCCAACCCCCCACCCCTGACAGCCCCCCGCTACCATTGAAATAAATAACAACAAAAACAAAAAAACATACACAAAAAAAAGACCCAGCTTCTCTGCCCCAATTCAGAAGAAAAAGAGGATCCCAAATCCAACCACACTAACACAAACGAGTTCCAAAATGGAGGACATCCCGTCAGCTCTCCCAACGACCACTGAACAGCGGCGTAACGGCAACACAGCAGACAGCAACACAGCACGAGAAGCAGGAGAAGACAAGACACTTTGCAGATGTTTTTTTTTTTTCTCTGTCGTACAAGGATGCATTGTGCACTGGCTGAGGAGATCAACAATTCTATGGTGAAATACGAGAGGTATAGGAAAAATTATTTGGAGGAAAAAAAAATGTAAACAAAACAATGCATGGTGTTTTTTAAATATATGAAAGGGACATGAAACTCTGTTTTCCCAGACACTAAACAAACTGACAGTAAGTTGGCTGCACATACCCCCCCCCCCCCACACACACACACACACACAAATGCACAGCAGACACATGCACACATACACACACACTCTCTCTCGCTCTGTCATACGCACACACACACACACACACACACACACACACACACACACACACACACACATACACACACTTGTTAGTCAAGGCTGCAGCACCCATTTAGCATTGTGTGTAGTCAGCTTCTATATCCCTGTTTGTCCTCCCAAAACACTGAAACTGTTTTAGACAACACCCAAATGTCCTTGCTCGACCATTACATACAGTAAAAGACATGCAATCCAATCTGACAAACTCACACACACAAAAACATTTGCACTACAAATTGCGATAACACTAATCTCTTGTGCACTATTGAATGTGGGATGGTGAAGATGTTTGCACATTGTTATGAAGCATAAACAAGAAACAATGATGTTACTTGTCTTTTGAAAGAGTTCCATCATTTTAGGGGCATTTTCTACAAGGGGAGTAGATGGATGGCCTCTACCCAAACACACAAACACACACACTCACACACACACACACACACACACACACACAATGCGATTTCAATTGAGCTGATCAAAAACAGCTCTTAAAACAGGGTCAGGAAAATTTTCAAAGTACGCTGTGGACCGTGAACATGATCAGAAATCCTCGAAAAGCAGGTGCTGTACATTAAGAACAATGCAAGGAATTTTTAAATATGACAAATTATCTTAAAGATTTGAGGCAATTTCTAATTATTTTTTTAATCCTAATTATTGAAGACTTTGCCTTCCCTACACCCCTAGTGCCAAATGAGTGTGAGTAGCATTAGGTGTGTACACACCCCCCCCACCCCCAATTCACTCTTAGAGGGATAAATACCCCTGTGACACACACACACACACACACAACACACACACTCTCACACACACACTCACACACACACACACACACACACACACACACACACTCACACACACTCACACTCACACACACTCACACACATACACACACACGTGTACATGTGTACTTGCACTCACCATACAGTCCCTGTCACATCTCTGCCCAGCACTCCTTGGGTGTAGTGTGAGATGGCATGTAATACAACTAATGTTTGAAAATCAGCTCCCCCTCAAAGTAAGCCATTTCCTCACTGACAATCCCAGGTTGAGTGAGTCTTTTTTTACTGGCTTTCGAGGGAGCAGACATCGACCCCAGACAATGACCCCAGTTTTAAAGCGCGTAGGCACATTCAGACAGGGTACAACAGGGTGCCGTAGTCCTCTGGCCTCCGCCCAGCTCCTGAGCCTCCCAGCCGTGTTAAGTTTACCCCTGTTGTTTACTCTCCCAGAAGGCCTCTTTCCGTGCTCCAAGAGCAGAGGCCGCACTGAGGAGCAAAAGAATGTGTGACATGTCCTGCAGTAGCTATGCTCTGAGGCTCTGAGACTGGGGGAGAGACGGAGGAACAGGCCCGACACCATCACACCATCCTGACCATCCTCCCATTGTGTTCAGAGGCTGCAAGGTTTGCCCTGAGCAGAGTATTGCCCCCCCCCCCCCCCCACACACACACACACCACCACCACCATACACACGCACACACACATATGTGTATAAACCCACGACCGCATCACACAGTAGGCCTGTAACCACCCCTGCTAGATTTGACTATAAAGGGAAGCCTTGATTTAAGGGCAATCTGAGAATATGCCTTTAGATTTCCATTTGTCTAACGAAACTGTCATCCGCAATGAGTTTATGTCTGTTCTTATTTTTCTTTTTTCTTTTTTTTTTGTTTCATTTCGTTTGGAACACAACACAAAATCGTAGACCTCACAAAATAACTGGACTGCCGGCCCATGTGCGTGTTTCACTGCAGGGGAAGCTTGGTTGCCATGCAGTAGCCATTCCATCAGCTTCACGGAGAGCAGAATTACCATGGCGACGGTGTTTTCTTTTTCGAATCTATGGAAGTGCCTCAGAGTTTCCATTATGCAATTTGTTACAACATGAATTCAGGTTGTTTTTCTCACATATAAGCTATAAGGTGATAGAATTTTATGTCTGGATGAAAAAAAAAATTAAGAAACAATAACAGCTCATGACAAAAAGAATGACAAGCGTCTTTATATATACACACAATATATATCCATATATATTTATATATGCATTTTCTTTTTCCTTTGCGAGATAAGCTCAGTGGCAGTCTAGTTATTTTTTGAAGTATGGCATTGTCAGGTGTCTCATATTTCTTCATAAAGTACCAGGCCCTTCTTACCATCACACACCAGTAAATTGAGAACAGAAAAAAGTCCATGGTCAATTCAATGGAAATTTGTCACGCTCAGAAATATTGAGGGAATGAAAAGAGGAAAAAATAAGATAAAGCTTTTTCATTTTTTTTTCCTGTTGTGTTTAGATGGGAATTATTGTTATTGAAAAAAATGATAATAATGTGTGTTGATTGAGCCATGTGCAATGCCTTGAGTAGAACAAGTGTGTTTGCCTGTTAGATTGTTAGAGGGTGTGACCTGTCAGGAGAGGGCTTCAAAAAAAGACCTTCTATTCTAGTTTCCAGTCCTCCAGCTCCAGGACTCTAAATCAAAGGGCCGAGAGAAAAAAAAAGAAAAAATCAGTCTTTGTAAGTTTTGGGAAACCTTTTTTTTTTTTTTTTAATCTTTCCTTTTTTGGCTTTTTAATGTTTATTTGTAATGATTTGTTCTCAATACTTGGGAGGGCTGAAGGAACAGTTTTTATCAACACAACAAAAATATATATCATATAAATGAAAACTGGTGCTTTTATGAAATAAAGTACATTCAATTTCTATCATACATAAAGAATAATAAACAAAAAATTACGTGTTACCATAAAGCAAAATTCTAGATAAAAACATGCATTATTCTATTTCTCTCTTTGTATTTACTAAGGGGGGGAAGGGGTTCATTGTTGTTGAGGTTGTGACAAAAGGCATTTTTCTTCCAACCTTTAATCTTATAAGGTCGAAGAAATCATCAGGGAGACTAGAGGAGCATGCAGTGCAGACAGATGCTGAACTTTTCACTTTGATGGACTAGCAGTCGATCACACATTGGACACTTCATAAATTGATCGATCATTACCAGAAAGGTAATCTGTCTATGCATTTTTTTTCCAGTCAGATGGACTTGAGTGCAGGCCTATGGTGGTGCAATATCACAGAAGCAGTGTAACACACACACAGCACAGTATACAGAACAGTCTAGGAGTCCTCAGCACCCTACCTTCCAAGAACAGACCCCTGTTTTAAAGGGCAGGGCTGTGTCACACGTGTACATATTGCTGAATACTTCTCTCCGACATGAATGACAATATCTTCCCTCCTCTGGGAGATGCATCAAATGCAGAATCCCCTCTTTGAAGAAGTGGGCTTTAAGAAGCTCCCAGCCCTGAGAGTGAAGTGTTTTTTTTCCGAGAGGACTTGGAGGGATGGGAGGTGTAAACGTGAACCTCGTCATTGGTAGCAATAGTTGAGTAGTAGACTCCCATCTCACGCCAAGGGACAGCGAGGGAAACCAGCGAGATTATTTTGAAGCGATGGAGATTTTTATTTTAGAGGTGATTCCCATCCCCCGAACCCCCCGAACCCCCCCCCCCCCCAACTTCCAGTTTTCCTACTGTGTAAATTACTCTGGATATTTGTTTCGTGGTGTAGTGTTTAGATTCAGAGCATCTTAAAGGTTGTCCCTAAAAAGTGCCTTTTGTTCACAGACTCCATCTTGTAATCCTGAGTGCCCGTCTCAAAAAAGATTTTGAAAAAAGAAAAAAAAAAGAAATCCCCTCCTTCTTCATCCTTCTCTTGTACTCTCATTCTTCAGGCTTTTCAAAGCAGTATATATAGTACTAAAGGAAAATTGGTGTGACTTAGTTCCTCTTTTTATCGTTGGATAATTAAGAAAATTGAAAAAAAAAAAAAAAAGAATCTGTCTTGCTTTTTTCCTTCCTCTGTGTTCTGTCTTTCTGCCTCTCCTTTGGACACTGGAGTAGACCTGTAGCCGCGTAACCCTCTCCTTGCTCCCACCACCACCTCCCCTCCCACCTCCTCTCCCTTTCTCCCCTTTCCCCTCCTTGACCCTTTTCTCTGGACGGAGGGGGTTTTAAAAAAAATACATAAATAAAATGCAAAAACTTTTGTCTGAGCAGAATGCAGTTAGCTCACATGTTATTCTTGTCTGTACGCTTCACAATGTATACCATACCAATCTCTTCAGCTTCTCCATTCAACAGTTTAATGTAAGTGAACCAGTCACACCGCTGGGCTGTGGGGAGCTGTCCTTGCCGGAGCGGAGTGCTGGAGGGCGGCTAGCACTCTGTTCACTTCTGTTCTTTCTTTTTGTTTTCATTGTTCCGTAGCTGTCGTCGTTGGTGTTATTGTTGTTGTTGTTGTTTTTGTTCTTTTTCTTTTGGAGTGCGATGGTTATTGACATATCATGGGGAGGAGGAGCAGCAGGCCTAAGAGATCTCGTTGTGGGTGGAGGAGGAGGAGGCAGAGAGGCCACGCGGGGGCTGATTAGGGAAGTTTGTGATGTGTTTTTTTAACTATTTATTTTTATTTTAGTTTTTTTTTTAGCCTGTTTTTTACTGAATTGAGTTTTTTTCGCTTTGATCTCATTTGTTGTCAGTGCTACTTTTTTTAGGCAGCAGATGCTGAAAAGGTTTTTTTTTTCTTTTTTTTTGTTTGTTGTTTTGTTTTTCTTTTGGATGACGCACCTTTCTAGCGGTTGATCGAGACCAGCTGTTTTAAACAACTGAAAAAAGACCTGAAATGACTAAGCACCTTATAACGGAAGGGGCATGGACAGGGGAGAGTGACGGGCTCAGATTTATACTCCCAATTGTAATCTGTTAATCCCAGCATCTGATTTATTATTTAAATGATGAAAAGACATACAGCGTAATTAATGAGTAGAACCAAATTGCCAAACCAAAGTGATGTGGTCAAAGATGCTGCATGCCACTGAAAACCCAGACTGTGGTTCCAACAAAGTCACCTTACCAATTACACCAGCAAAGACAAAACCGTTTTCAGTTCAATGAGATATGGCTCTGGCTCCAAAGACGTCATATTTCTCACCAGATTATGCAAGATGACAGCAGTCTTTTATTTCTCCTATTAGCAAACAAAGCCAATAGCAGTATTAGCCATGACAGGAGACCACCACAGCTGACAAGCCATAGTGACATGCAGGCGACTCGAGAGCCCTACGCTCTTCGCGCCCCCCCCCCCCCCCCCTGCTCCCCAGAGCCAAACCTCCCCGGCACCTGCCCCTCCGTGCTTTGAGTTTGTTTTTCCTTTCATATATCTTGTTTTCTCTTTTTCTTTCCTAGAAATTTTTGTACGTTTGCAAAGTGTGTAGGGCATTTGGGCCACGTGTAGAGTTGCCTAGAGGCCCCCACAGGCCCCTGCTCCCACCCATTTCAGCCCCCCGGCCAGCGGCACCCCCTTCCTCCGGCCCCAGCCCCCCACAGCTCATGGTGAAATGCATGTGTTAATTACAATTTCTTTTCCATAATAAGGAAAAAACAGTTTGAAAAGAGCAGCTGATTGAATAAAAGGATGTTCTTGACTGTACGCATGGACTCTTTGTCTGGTTCTTTCTTTTGGTGTATCATTGTTCCTGTGTGTGTTATAAAAATATACCAATACCAATAATATACCAATACCAAAAAAACAGTGGATGTTATAACCTTATTGATGTTTTTCTTTCTTGAAAGTATAGTCAATTGTCTTGAATATGTTTGGATGCAAGAAATCAATTTAAATGGGATAAGTGTCTGTTGTTATTTATTGAACTAATTAGAGAAAACATATTTGTTTTGTATTCACCTGATATTATGTTAATATCTGCAGTATATATAGAGTAGCGTGCACAGTAGTGGCCAAATGAAAATAAGCTTTTTTTTCAACTGCATCTCGGCAGCAATCAAGTGCTTTGACACAGTTAATGAGGTCTAAGAGGTGCCCTGCCAGCCTACACAAGGATCAGCCCCTGGATGACGTGCCTTTGTACAGGCAGCGTGTACAGGGCCATGGCCTGTGCAGAGAGGCAATTCAATGCGATTTTATTTTAATGGAGATAGCAATGGAGAGCGCCAGCATTCAAAGTATTGGTTGTAAAACAGCTTAGTGGGTTTACAATGTCCTAATAAGGTTACTATTATAATGATAAGCAGAACAATGAAGCAGAAAACTGTCAATGATTGCCTTTGTTTATATTACGGGTAAATACGGTACGTATTATAGGCAGAGTAGAATGTGTGCATAATAGTTTGGTGGAAATGGACAGCTGTAAAGACTGTGGCAGCATCCCACAGTAGGAGGGGAAGAAAAGAGTCAAAGTGAGTGGACAGAGCTAGGTTGCCGTATATGGAATTATAGGTTATGGCGATGAGGAACAATGTTGTCATAGTCATCAGCATTTGCAGGTAAAGGTCCTACTGTATGGGAGAGAACAGACACAGGTGAGTAACAAAAATACATAAATGATGCACTGCCAATTATTTACACAAAGTTTCAAACATTCTGACGATGACATAAAGTAATGTCATGTTTTCGTGTTTGTGAACACATTTTGAGAAACTACAAATAGTAAAAATCAAAGAAGTATATAGTCTTTAAAAGCTAAAAGTGAAAGGAAATTAAAAACACATGAAGACATCTCCCAAAGGTTTGAAGGAAAAACACAATGGCACTTTCACTGCAGTGGACACAGGCCAGGTAGCTAACAAGAGGTTTCCATGCAAGTATTTCAACCAGGTTGACCTGTATTCTGTTCTTGAATAAAGACTGACAGTCCCTAAAACATCTGGTGTTTATTCCCTTATGTTTTGTTTACACACAGATAGCTTGCTAGGTTACAACTGAACTGCAATTTACAGTTATAAACAACTACTTCACGTTTTTGTGATACTAGTTAAAGGTTTAAATCTGATTTGCCATTAAATCCTGGAAGAACCATTACTTTCACCCATTCCAGAACGTGTCACTGCCAGTGGTCTGCAGGTCCCCTCCTCCTATATCACTGGCCATTTCCTCCACTACCTGAGCCTTTAGAACTTGGACTCCAGGCCTCTGGTGTTTGTGTTTGTTTGCACATGTGGGCAAAGAACTTTGGATGATGGTCCACTCCAATGTGTCCAAAGGAAATAATGATTAACATTCTGTCTTGTAACGTAAAATGCCTACAGTTTCAAAAGCAAACCAAATAGATTCCCTTTATCTGGCTTCTGGCTACATAAACAATCATTTTTGAAATATGTACATTATCATTGACCTTTATAGATAATGGATAATACGTGCATATGTGGAAATGAATATAAAAGCTGATTCTATTTTACTTTTTTTAGAATTACCAGACAAAGCTGATACCTTTAGAGAAATTAATGTGTTACTTATCTCACAACAATGCAATTCAAAAGAGCCAGCTGTGGTAATTACTCATTTTGTTTAAGTGGGTTTATTTGACATAAAGCATAAATCAGGCCCATGTTTATTGTGTCTGATGATAACTTGCCAACACACACACACACACACACTCACGTATACAGGTCCCGGTGGATTAGGAGGCCGAATTTCCCGAACCTGAAAAAAAAGTGGTTTACGGGTACTACCCTTTCCTTTTAGTCTAGAGTTACCAAAGTTATCCGGGTTATCCAAGACCAACGCACACACACACACACACACAGAGAGAGACTTTGTTATTTGTATTTCTGCTGAGTTGGTGATTGATGAGCCCTATCCAGCAAAGGTTTATCAAAGAATCTGTCATAAAACATTTTTGATAGGGTGATAGTGCAGACAAAACTCTTATACTGTAAACTTTACAGTTCATGTGACCTCACTGACACCACTGACACCAACTCTCAGCCCCGCTCCTCTTAACCACACAGGGTTTTATATGTGCAGAGCAGAGGATGGCCAGCGCGCCCAATCCACAGACTACAGCCACGCTGTGCCTGTCTGGGTCACTGGAGAGTTACTGTGTCTATTTTCATATATGCTGGCACAGACTCCTCTGTCTGAAAGTGGCAGTGTCTCTTTTACCCTTTTCTGACCAATGACCTGGGTTGAACCAGGATGTCAATTCAGACCAAGCCAGGCGGCATACATACATACATATATACATACAAGGCAATTCATATAGGTCACAATCTGGGATAACATTAAATACAGTCTATATATTTAGCTTTTAGCATATTTATTTTAAAGTCTTTTCTCATCAGGACCCACAGCTTTTTTAATCCATTAGTTTCAGCGAGATAATAAAGGTAATCCTGTTATTTCATTAATGGCAATTCACATGCAGTGTCAGCATGAAGCGATTTCTTTTGTTATAAACAGGAACATCTTTAAAATTCTAAAAAAAACTATTGGTTGGGGGCTTCCCACTGGGATTATGAACCTGGATTAGGGTAAAGGGATGAAATAGGATATAAACCCTGGTCACCTTAGGCACCCAAACATGTTGCCACAACAGGCTTCTTCACCTAATACAGATGAATTCAGATGTCCCCAAATAGCCTGTGAGCTCCTCAGCTATCACTACTGGCTCTCAGACGACTCTTTTGACAACTACATGTGCACCCAGCCTGAATGCAAGTGGTCTAATGCAAGTTGTCTGTTTTGCGCCATAAGCGTGTCCTTGAATGTCCAGCATGCATGTGTTAGTGACAGGGGTACTGCTTAGAATTCTGGGCCCCCTGTCTAAGCAATCGTACCAAGTCAACATGTCCTACCTGTCTTGTGCTTGGTAAATGAAGGAATTCAGTTTCTGATTCAGATCATAAGGGTTTCTGAGGGCCTCTTGCAGAGATCAGGGATCTTCAGATTTGAAACCCCCTTTTCCCTATAAAAGTCTGGTTAATTAACATTTTATAGCCTATTTAGTTGTATTGTGGTTATACCTGATTATAAAACAATTGGGTTCTATTGAATTATTTAGCTGTTTCTGATTGGACGAGAGAAGTTCCATGAGTTGGAATATCCCAGGACATCCCAACTCGGACTTTTCACAGCTAATAATAAATCACTCCGCGATGAAACATTCTATAGCACGTTGATACAATTAAGCGATAACCGTTAATTCAAAGTTCTTATAATTCCAAAAGACGTTGACAATGGAACTATTTTTTTGTTGCGGAGAAACAATGGCGAAATAAAATAGTTTTAAAATTGTTTTATAAAAGCAATATAGTACGAGTGCGAGTGGGGTAGGTAAGGGATATTCCCAGGGGTGATGTTGCCAGCGCCACTCGGCCTCCGGCCTCGTGGCTACGGCCGAACACCACCCGTGGGAATATCCCTTACCTACCCCACTCGCACTCGTACTATATTGCTTAAATATCCGTCTAAGGGAATTGCAATATATATATATTAAATGCAATTTCCTTAGATTCCTTGGATATGTTGTTGATGCTATAATTATGCAGATTATGCCTCTACAATCCATTATCATGCCTGGCAATTGAACTGACAAAACAAAAATCATTGGTTTGGTTGATTGATTGGTTGTGAAAGGTCAGGCTGGGTTGTATGTTCTTTTATTTCTGCTTTGTTTTGTCTTATAGGCTTATAGTCTGGTTATTTTTTGTGAGCTTGGTAAATTGTTTGCTTGAAACAAAAACGATGGCTTTTATAAATTTGGTATGAGATCACATTTTTGTGTTTTCTGTTGGCATGGCCTAGATGTATGAAACCACCATCACCATCTTAACAACGTGGCTTATAAGTGATTAGGCTAATGCTGCTGTCTGTGGTATCTGTCTTGAAACTCCAGTATAAGGGGCTATACAGGTGTATTTTTATTGTGTCCATTAATGTCCTATTTGTCGGCAATTCAAATACATTAATATAGCTAATTGCATCATGAGCTGATGTGGTGGAAATCCTGTATCCTATCTGTCGGTGTGAAATATGAGGCGTAAGTACAGGGTGGTTAGACTGTAAGTCACTTCTTGCTGTTTGTGTGGCAGGGGCCCTTGATTATTGTACTCCGTCCATGGGCCGAGAGGTGGGTCGAGAAGCTGAGTCAAATTACACGGGTAAGATCAGCTGTCTGGACACAGATGACACTGGTGTGTACTGGTGCGAGTCTGAATCTGGACAACACAGTAATGCTGTCAATATAACAGTGATGGGTGAGCTTGACATAAGAAATGTAATCATAAATGAATAATGAATTATATAAAATTATTTTTCTTTCTTTTCTTTATTATCTAGATTTACTTTATTATGTGAATACGAGTATGTTCATATTCATTTTCCATTTATAAGAAGTAATAGACATTTGTCAGAGCCGTTTGTTGTTTGTCTGCTTTATTGTTGGTTCGACAACAGAAAATACTCTGACCGCCTTGAGAGTGTCTCGACACAGCTGGCCAGCCAAAGGAGACTTGGTGACTCTGAGCTGTGATGTTGAGGACTCTTCCACAGAGTGGAAATTCCTCTGGTACAAAGCTGTTCCATACAAGACGGACTCACTTTACGTAATGTGCCCAGACAAGAAGTTCTCTTTGGAGCTCCTTTCATTCAGCAGCAGAGGAGTTGGAGGCTCGTACACTCTCAGCCCTGCTTCTCTAAACCACACAGGGCTTTACGTGTGCAGAGCAGAGGGAGGAGAGCCACACCATCACACCATCTACAGCAATGCTGTGCCTGTCTGGGTAACGGGTGAGTTACTGCCTCCACCAGTCTTAGTGCGTCTCAGTAGGAGATAATCCGTGTGCAGACCTGAGTCTTTAGAACCTGAGTTTTGTTTGTTTGATTTTCCCATTTTTCCCTGTTTCTGTCATACTTAATTACACCCATTTCTTGGCTGTGCCTCAGGTCTGTCTCCTCCGGTCTCTTTACTCAGCAGACCCAACAGAAGTCATATGTTCATCTCAGAGCATCTCATCTTCAGTTGTGAGGGACTGGATGGCTCTATGGAGTCTGCGATGGCACACAGGCAGGAAACTAGAGTCCGACTGTCCGTATGACTGGAGGTCAGGATCAGGATTTACATGCCGTACCTATTGTCTAGAGATGAGTGACACTGGGCTGTACTGGTGTGAATCTGAATCTGGACAACACAGCAACACTGTTAACATAACGTCTCGGTTACTTACGTAACCTCGGTTCCCTAAGCAGGGACCAGATATAACAGATGGGACATGACGTTAGTCACGGTTCCAATCGAAGCATTTATTCATTCACGCCTGAAAGGCTGCGATTCGTCCATGCTCTCTCCTGAGCCCGCCCCCTCAGGAGCCTATAAATTCAGGAGCACGGATCGAATCATCCTTGGAAAGAAAACTGAGCGTAGAAGTACAAACCAAGGGCAACACTGTACACGCAACTCTTGTAATATCTGGTCCCTGCTTAGGGAACCGAGACGTTCCCTATCGCAGTTGACTGCGATATAACAGATGGGACCGTATACATTCCCGCGTGATAATACAGTGGCAGCCAATCACACACACCAACTTACACATTGCTTTTGCCCTCCTAGAGGTTCATACAGCAGCTGGTGGTGAACATTATAGGGCACATCCTTTATACATAGGCGACAGGGATCAGTGATCCCCCTCCTGTAGGAAACCAACCCTAGCATGGTTTATTCGCAACGTAACACGTAGACGCTGATGAACAAATACATCATTATATCGTTCTCAGGCCAGGGGATCCAAAGATCGCCTGCCTGTAGAACACCTTGTAAAAAACTAGGTTCAGCCACATCTAACATATAGAATCTAATGAAAGTGTGGCGAGAACTCCAGCTTGCAGCTTTACAAATTTCCTCCACTGAGACTCCTTTCAGTAAGGCCCAGGAAGAAGAGACCCCCCGCGTAGAGTGCAAATGCAACTTCTCCGGGGGATCTAAAGACAAACTCATATAAGACAACACGATAGCCTCTACTATCCAACGGGAGAGGCTTGGTTTTGATAGAGGTCTGCCTTTTGCACGTGCGCCAAAGCACACAAACAGCTGCTCTGACTGTCTGAATGCCCCAGTGCGCTCTACATAGCAGCGGAGAGCGCGTACTGGGCAGAGCTTATTCAAACGTTCCTCCTCTGCTGACGCAAAAGGAGTAGGCGAGAAAACTGCTAATTCAATCACCTGATTGCGGAATGGGGTTGCCACCACTTTAGGTGTGTAAGCAGCATTAGGTCGCATAACCACTTTGTCCCCAGCGATCGAGAACTGAAGGCACGATGGGCTGACAGACAGAGCTTGCATGTCACCAACGCGCTTTGCTGACGCCAATGCCAGTAACAGCGCGGTCTTTAAAGAGACAAATTTTATGTCCACCGTCTCCAGGGGCTCAAATGGAGGCCCTGTGAGAGCATGTAACACAACCAGCAGATCCCATGAGGGTATGAGGTGTCTATCAGGCACCCTGAGCCGCCTCACACCCGCCATAAAGCATGACGCTAGCGGGTGACTACCTGGGGAATTGCCATTGATGCCAACTGCTGTAGGAATTCTAATATGACGCCCAGCACGCAGTTGACGGGGTCGCGCTGACGCGCAGCGCACCATCGTTCAAAAATGCGCCACTTCAGCAAATACAGAGCCCGGGTTGACACCGCTCGGGGACTCTGTATCGTAGCCACCACTGCGTCTGACAAGCCTGAAGCTAGGAGCCTGCTCCTTTCAGGTGCCAGGCCGTGAGACGCCACAGTTCTGGTCGGGGATGCCAAACTGTCCTGTGCGCCTGTGATAGGAGGTCTCTTCGAAGAGGCAGCTCCCAAGGCTGTTGCACTGACATATTGATCAGATCTGCCACCCACAGCTGGCTGGGCCAGTGGGGGGCTATCAACAACAACTCCCTGCCCTCGTTCGCTACCCTGCCCAGCACCTGCTGGAGGAGCGGAACCGGGGGAAACGCATACAGACGCAGGCTCGGCCACTGGTGGCTCAGTGCGTCTATGCCCAGTGGGGGGTTGTCGCCCCCTAGCGAGAACCAGAGAGGGCAGCAGGTGTTCTGTCTGTTGGCAAACAGATCTACGTGGGCCCTGTAAAAACGCAGCCAAATCTGCTCTATCACCTGAGGGTGTAGGCACCAATCTGCTGCCTGAGGGTCGCCCCTTGATAACAGGTCCGCCCCGTAGTTGAGGTGACCTGGAATATGAACTGTCCTGAGGGAACGGATGTGAACCGCTGCCCACAGGAGCAAGAGGTTCGCCCAGTGGTGCAACGACGGGGAGCGCACTCCGCCTTGGCGGTTAATATACGCCAATGCCGAAGTGTTGTCCATACATTTATATGTGACACAGCTTCTGCTACAGACCAGTGACCGTTCACATATTCCCCCTCGCAGACCGCTCCCCACCCTTTCGTGGAGGCGTCTGTGGTTACCACTACGCGCTGCGTCACTATGCCCATGGGGCCTGACGCTGCGAGGAACCGTGGGGTTCTCCAGATTTCCAGGACTTTCCTGCATCTAGAGGTCACCGTTATTCTGCGGTGTCTGTCCTTGGTTGAACTGAGTCTCAAGGAGAGATACCACATTTGAAAAGGCCGCATGCGCAACATCCCCGGAGGGAGAGCGATCGCGGGTGATGCCATCATGCCCAGCAGCCTTTGGCAGCACAGGGACGAGACTGACTGTCCCAGCCGGAACTGATGCACGCATGATCTGATGGCATTTATTCGGTCTTGAGACAGCCTGACCTCCATGGAGGTGGAGTCTAGAACCATGCCTAGGAAATGTGCGTCTGGCCTGGGCGCAGAAGGCTTTTTTCCTTGTTTATTACAAAGCCCAGTCGGTGCAAGTGTGCCACCACTAGATGGCAGTCTTGCACCGCTACTGCCCTTGAGCGAGCGCAAAGGAGCCAATCGTCCAAATAATTGAATAAGCGTAAACCTCGCTGTCGCAACGGGGCGATGGCTGCTTCCACGCACTTTGTGAAAACCCTCGGTGCCAAAGCCAGGCAGAACGGGAGTGCGTGGAACTGGTATGCTATTCCTCCGAACGCAAACCTCAGAAATTTCCGATGTCTGGGGTGGATCGGGACATGGAAGTAAGCATCTTTTAGGTCTATCATGATGAACCAATCGTTTGGTCTTATGAACTACACTAGCCGGCGGGGAGTCAGCATTCTGAACTTCAACGGCATGAGCGCTTTGTTCAACACACGTAGATCTAGTATTGGCCGATAGTTCCCGTCCTTTTTGGGGACCAGGAAGTATCTGCTGTAGAAGCCTGATGCTGCCTCCTTGGGAGGCACTACACTTATTGCTTCTTTTTGAAGCAGGGAGTCTATTTCTTTCTGTAGGAAATGAGACTGCCCCTGCTGCACCACTGATTGGATCACCCCTCCGAATGACGGAGGGGGACGGGCAAACTGCAGCGTGTACCCCGCTGTGATCGTTTTTAGTACCCATGGTGACACTGTGCATGCGCGCCAACTCGCAGCGCAGCCTGCCAGGCTGGGCTTTGAGTTGAATAGGTCGGGAACTAACCCGCTCATAGTCAATGAGTCTAAACCTAGATCTGCGCCCGCTCTGCCTAGGGAGGGGGACGAGATCTGGGGTTGCCCCCTCATGGTTTGGAAAAAAAATGGAGGGTGCGAGTGCACTGTGTGCACTGCGGGGGGAGTTGCACAAGCATGCCGTAGCACTACGCCTACTGGGGCAGGGACTGTGACATTTGAGTGTGGTGCTTGTGGGAACCTGCTTACCGTGCTTGACATGAACTGTGCATGAGAGCAACGGGCGGATTTCTGTGGAGGCGGTGGGGACTCCACCGCTCCCCCCTGTCTTTTCGGCGGCCGACTGGTCAGATCAGGTGGCCGGCGGTCTGCCCTGCCCCTCCCCCCAGCGAGCAGCATGCTGCCGTGGGGCTTGGGCTGCGCCCTGGTTCGGGCGCGCAGCTGGCTGCTGCTGTGCGGGCGGCTGAGAGGCGGGCGGAAGGGGTGCCTCTGCCAGCCTCGCCGGGTGGGCATCTTGGCCGGAAGAGCTGGTGAGCGGAAACCGCTCCGCTTCTGGCCCGGGGTCGGGGTTGTGTGTCCTGAGGAGGACTGCTGCTCAAACCCGCTGGAGCGAGGCATCCAGGCTTGGAATGCCTCCCGACTCTTTTGCTGTTCTTCGAACTTTTGCGCCATTGTGCCCACGGCCTCGGAGCGTCCAACAGCGGCGCCTTCTCCCTGTCCGTAAGCTTGGCCAGGGTTAGCCACAGGGATCTTTGGGTGGCGACTGAGGCTCCCATGACCCTCCCCAGGGCCTGGGAAGTGCAGCGAGTGAGGCGGAGGGACAGGTCCGTCGCCCGACGGAGCTCCACCACCGTCTCGTGCCCTTCCCTCAGTGACGCGGCCAGCTCCGTCAGGAGCTTGGCCTGGTAGCACTGTAGGAGCGCTGCCGTGTTCGTAGAACACGCAGCCTGCCCAGCTGCTAAGTATGTCTTTTCGGCCAGAGCCGCCTGGTGCCTGGCCACTTGCGTGGGCAGGAGGGGTCTCTGGCCGAGGCGCATCGTGGGGGAGGCAGGCGAGAGGTAGCCCGCCACCGCGTCCTCAACCGGCGGAAAGGAGAGGTACCCGCTCTCCTTAGCTTGGTCGAGGTGCAGGTAAGAGGCAAACCCCGACACTGGGGCACGGCCCGAGTAGGGGGTTGCCTACGTGGCCTTGAGCTCCCCATGCACCTCCGCAAAGAAGGGGAGGGGGCTGGGGGCTGCCATGGCTGGGCCAGCATAAAATTCCCCATCCAGCAGCGAGGCCTGCACGCTGGGAGGGGGAGGGAGAGGGAGACCGAGGCAGCTCGCTGCCCTCAGTGCCACCTCGTGCAGCTGCTGGCCCAGTGTCCTGGATGTGGCCGGGGGAGAGGTTGCCCGCTGCCTAACATCCAAACTGAGCTGCATGTCCTCCTCGTCCGAGACCTGCTCGTCCGAGAAGTCAAGCAGACTCTCGTTGTCCAGGCCGAAGTCCAGCTCCGGCACGGGCTGGTCCTCACAGCCTGGAGGTAGCTCCACCGCCTCGTGGTCCGCGGCCACCAGGCTGGCGGGCGACGCGACGGGGAGAGGCTAGCAGGTGCGGCTGCGGCTGTAGAGCGGCTGCCTAACACCGCGCTGCCTGACACCGCGCTGCCTGAGGCTGAAGGAGCGCGCAGCCCTTCGGGGGGGATTCCCCCGGATGGAGCTGGCGCTGCCTTCCCAGCGTCTGCGCGTTCCCAAAACGCCAGACGCTTTGTAGCCTTAGCTAGCGTGAAGCTAGCACATATGCCGCAGGCTGGGTCGACGCCAGAGAGAGCCGCCTCCGCGTGGGCCCTGCCGAGGCAGGCCACGCAACGGCGGTGACAGTCGCCCTTGTCCCTGGCGTGCCCACAGTCGGGGTATGCCTGCCTGGACATATTCTGAAATTAGAAAGAAAGTTTAGTTTCACGAGCACACTATCACACAACTGAATGTTAAGTAGCAAAAAAGCTAGCAGGCTAGTCAGAAACTTAGCCAGCTAACCAGCTAGGATAGCGACTCTACTTTCTTAACAGTAAGTCGAATCTTGTAGCACCCGGAGCTAGTGAGGGTAAAATACCCGAATAACTCACCAACTCTCAAATGAGCGTAAAGCACACAAAATTCAAAACTTAACGAGCGTAGAAATGAAGGTCACTCAGATTGTAGTACTTCGGGTCGAAGTTTTCAAAGAGGATGATTCGATCCGTGCTCCTGAATTTATAGGCTCCTGAGGGGGCGGGCTCAGGAGAGAGCATGGACGAATCGCAGCCTTTCAGGCATGATTGAACACACTATCCTAAATATATGTGTGTCCTCCACAGGTAGACCCCAGCCAGTCCTGAAAGTCTCTCCACAGAGCTGGCCGGCTGAGGGAGACTCAGCAACACTGACTTGTGAGCTTAGAGTCTCCAGACATTCATCTGGTACAAAGCCTTTCCCTACAGAGCTTAAATTTCTTTTTCCTCAACCATGTGGAGTGATTACAATTTGACGCTCATCTCGCAGAGCAGCATAGGTGGCAGCTACGCGCTCAGCCCAGCTTCCCCTGCTGTATGTATGCCGTGCAAAGAGGGGAGAGTAGGCCAAGACTACAGAATTCAGCAATGTTGAGCCCGTCTGGGTTACAGTTGAGTTTTTATTTCTGCAGATGTCCATGTGTCGTGTGTGTGAACTCCTACATTTGCCACACAGTGGCTTGCAGTTTTTAAACAAAAAGAGCAGGTGTGTGCGTAGTGTTAAAAAGGCGAGACAACTTACTGCAGATTTGGCAAGGGTGGAGATCAAGAGACTTAAATGAAATCAGGCTCATCAACAGGATCTTTACTCATTACCTTTTTAAAGCCTCTGATGTGATTACCATGACGACATGAAAACAATGTCCTTGCAGATATTCTGGAACATGTTCAACAGGGATGTGTCTAATGCTTAATTATTTAATTGTTTAATGCTTGTGGAGCACTCATAATAGAGAAGGGGGGGACTGCAATCATGTAACTACTGCTGTGTTAAACTGACGTTTGGGGAAGAAACTACATCCATTTAGACTATGACTGAGCTGCAGTGCTGCAAATTACACATCAGAGTGAGTTGTTTTAACCTCAGTCAGTTGTAACTCTAGTGACTAGTTTAGCTAGTAGGCTAACAGTTAGTTCATTTTTATTTGCTGTTGGTAGTGCTTTCTTCCTCTGATTGGCTTTAATCCTACAAACTGTACTCTATGACCCTAGTATAGAACTCTACACGAGAGGGGCCTTGTGCTGACAGGCAATCTTGTCACAGATTGGAAAATCTGCCTTCTCTGGGGAATCAACTCTTAGTCTAGGCTACTGCAGTTCATTGTTTGCATAAAGGAATCAGTTCTCCATCACCCGAGATTCCTGGGAAGTAAGAAAAATATACCATTCAGTCCAGGTCACTGAGCTAGTGAGATGAGTCTCCACAACTGGGACAGCTAGCTAGTTACATGATGTTAACTGTCATCAGTTATAAATTTGACACAGCACAACTGATGGAAAATTTATTCAAAACATTACATTTACAATTTGTTTTGCTGAAAATAAAAGGAACATTATTTTTGTGTGTAAATTTGATTGACAGTTGATTTACACAGGTCTGAGCTTGAAGGATGTAATATTACATATTTCATAGAAAAAACACAACCTCATCTGAAACTTGTGATAACTTGACTGAGACTAAATATGGTGATTTTTGTATTTCTGCCCTCAAAGTAATCTCTAGATAATAGAGTCCCATTTCCAATGGTTGTTCCTCTTCGTCTCAGGTCCCTCCCCCTCAGCTTTGCTGCCAATCAATCCCAACAGAACTCTAGATTTTACAAGAGCTTCTAACCTTGAGCTGTGAGGTGCGGGACAACTCAACCAGATGGAGGTTAAGATGGCACCCCGCAAGGTCACATGAGACTGCCCTAGGTGGTGGGTGAAAAAAACCGAATCCACATGTGTCAGAAGTCAGATAAGCACAGAAGACAGCAGGGTGTACTGGTGTGAGACTGAATCTGGACAACACAGCAATGCGGTGAACATCACTGTTATTGGTGAAACAAAACTTGATACTGATTTGCCTGTGTGTGTATTTATCCGTACTCTTTGTCTGTACACATATGTGGCTATGCATGTGCATGGAATGTTCACAATCTGTGAGAGGAACAGTTTTTTTCCAAATATATGTGTGGAACTGTTGGTTGCTTGTCCACAGAGACCACTGTCGTATCTGAAAGTTTCTCCAGAGAAATGGTCATCTGAAGGAGAAATGGTGACTCTCCATGTATGATTGTAGGCGTCTCTGAAGACTGGAGATTCCTCAGGTACCGAGCCATTCCCTACAGAAAGCATTTACCTAATATTTTATATAAAGGTAGATGTTATTCTGTGGAGTTCCTCTCAGGCAGCAGCAGAGGAGCTGGAGGCTCATACACTCTCAGCCCCGCTTCTCTTAACCACACGGGGCTTTACGTGTGCAGAGCAGAGGGAGGAGAGCCAACCTATTAAACCCACAGTATTCCTCGCCCTCTCCGGGTCACAGGTGAGTGATTATTTCAGCAGGTGTTTTGGCTCCAGCATGGACTCTTCTGTTAGCCCAACAGTGTCTCGTAATGAGTCTTCAGTCCACCAGTTTGTTCTCTGCTCAGGTCTGTCTCAACCAGCTAGGCTTGTAATCAGACCCAACAGAACTTTTATGTATGAGTCCCAGTTTTTCTCCATGAGTTGTGAGGCAGAGGACAACTCCACAGGGTGGACACTGAGATGGTACAGAGAAAAGGAATCCGACGGTGAAGAGGAATCAGACTGTCCTGCTGGCTGGACATCAAAAGACAGATCCACTTGCAGCGCTAATTACTTATACACAAAAGACACTGGAGTGTACTGGTGTGAGTCTGAGTCTGGTCAACACAGCAATGCTGTGGAAATACATGGGTATTGCCAAGTGAACCCAGAGAGCAATCTCAGATATCCTGCTTGAAGGCTCAGAATCTACCCAGCGCTACTAGTTTTATGGGCAAACCCAGTGGCCAAGACTGGGGTCAGAGGCTTAAGTTGGTCCACAAAAAAAGTGAAACTTTAATGAAAAAAAAGACAAGGCAGAGGTATCCAGAAAAACACCAAGCAAAGAATGTTAGAACAGTTCAGGCAGAGGTCAGAATCCAGAATGCAGTAAGAACAGGCAGACAAATCCAAGCAATCAAGTTGAAGAACTAACAGCAGTAAATAGTCCAGGAAAAACCACTACAGAAACTTGAAACGGCTAAGCGGTCAAGCGGTAACACTAGGGTGGCTTCCCAACACTGAGCATTTAACTGAAGAAAGGAAAGAGCTTAAATAGACCAATAAACAAGGCACAGGTAAAACCAAAACAAGATTAAGGAACAGGTGGAAGCAAACATATGACAAGAAACAAAGGGACTGAGGACCCCACATGGCCAAAAGAGGTATGACACTCCAAAGGTTTGATTGTGTTTTTATTTGTATTTATTTGTAAACCAGTGTTTGTTCCCCAATTTGCGTGTTTTTCCAGACTGCTTTTGTCATTATTATCTTCTGAGCGTTGTGTTCTGGACTTGAAACTTCTGAGCGTTTATTCCCTTTCCTTTGTGTTCATTCTGGTCCTCTGCCTGAGCTTTTGTGTTGTCCCCGTTTATTCCCCTGTGCCCCCTGTTCTGGCTGCTTCAAATAAACTCTGCCAATGTATTTCTTTGTGTCACTGAAGGCCCTGACAACACTACTGCACTCAAATAATAAAAATATTACATGTCTGGGTAAATATGTCAATAGTGGCTAGACTTATTACAACACTTGCCTGAGATGTGAGACCAATGATTGGTTGAATCAGATTTCCATGCAGATCAGATACATACTGAGTGTGTATTTCAATTAGTGGTGGGTGATGGGGGTGTGCTGTGACTGAGTGTGCCCGCTCACAAAAGGTTTTCCATATGACATAGTATAAAGGTGAATGAAGGGTCATCATTTCACATTTCCCTTCCGTGTCTCAGGCCCTCCTCCTCTAAACTCCTTGGTCAGCAGCACAAACAGAAGCGTTCTGATTGGATCCGACAGTATCCCCATCTCCATGAGCTGCGTGGTGCGGGACAACTACACTGGATGGAGACTGAGATGGAACACAGACAGAGCAGACCTCTCAGGCTGTCCAGAGGGCTGGAGTGTTTTACCAGGACCCACACGCTGCTCCAGGTTCCCAAATTCATCAGACGGCGGGATTTACTGGTGTGAGTCTGACTTGGGACAACTCAGCAATGCTGTCAACATAACAGTAGAAGGTTATTATGGAAGACAACATGCTGTACAGATGTGACAGATTGGTTGGTTGGTAGGTTGGTTGCTTCATTGTCTGTGGGTTTCTGGGTGTGTACATTTAACATTTGTATGCTTGTGTTTTCAGATACAGCAGTGGAAGTCTAATGTCCTTAAGTGTGTCTGTAACTACTGGTTGCTCCTCAACAGACAACATTAGGCCAAATGCATTACCCTATGGATACACATCAGCTGTGGAAGGAGACTCAATGACTCTGACCTGTGAGCTGGATGACCCCTCCACCAACTGGACGTTCTTCTGATGCAGGGACTACACAAACTCATCTGGGGCTGTGGGTAATGGAGAGAAATGGTCCTCTCTGGAGCTCCGCTCAGACCGCAGCGGATAAACTTACATTTACATTTACATTTAGTCATTTAGCAGACGCTTTTGTCCAAAGCGACGTACAAGGGAGAGAACAGTCAAGCTAAGAGCAATAAAAAAGCATGGTGTAACAATAAATACTACTTTACATGAGAATTAGAAAAACAACAACCTAGAAAAGAGGAAAAAGAAGTGCAGGAATGTAACTGCTGAAGTGCAAGTTAAGCGCTAGTCAGGTGCCAGTTAGGAGGGGAGGTGCTCTCTGAAGAGTTGGGTCTTCAAAAGCTTCTTGAAGGTAGAGAGGGACGCCCCTGCTCTGGTAGTACTAGGCAGTTCGTTCCACCAACGTGGAACTATAAATGAAAATAGTCTGGATTGCCGTGCTTGCACGGACGGCAGTGCCAAACGACGCTCACTAGACGAGCGCAGCGTCCTGGGTGTAACATTTGCCCTTACAAGAGCATTTAGGTAGGTGGGAGCAGAACCAGTAAGCACTCTGTAGGCAAGCATAAGTGACTTGAACTTAATGCGAGCAGCTACTGGCAGCCAGTGGAGCTCGATGAGTAGCGGGGTGACGTGTGCCCTTTTCGGTTGGTTGAACACCAGACGCGCCGCCGCGTTCTGGATCATCTGTAGTGGTTTCACCACGCAAGCCGGCAGGCCCGTTAGGAGGGCGTTGCAGTAGTCAAGGCGGGAGCTCACCAAAGCTCACCAACTGGAGGCTCGTACACTCTCAGCCCTGTTGGCCTAAACCACACCGGGTATGAGGGAGGAGAGCCAACCCATCACCCCCTCTACAGCGACTCTACATATGTTATGGTCAGAGGTGAGTCACTGTCTCTACAGGTGCAAATGTGTGCGATAGTGCTCGTCCGCATGCACGTCTCCAGTTTTGGTTCAGGTTTGGGCAAGATTTTGACTGTTGGATCAGGTCCAAGATACATTTACAGAGATAAAATGTAAACATATATAATGTAATAAATGTATATAATGTAGAAAATCGTGTATATACAGTATACTGTATATATATATACATCAATGTTTAAGAAATAGTAAGAGTTCTTACCTACATGTATAATAATAAGTGAATCTAACACTTATAAGTGGATACAAAAATTGTAATACATTTACAAATTATACATGCAAATGCCCTTTGGGCTCCAAGGCTTGGGAGTGGTAGAGAGAGACGCAGACAAAACAGGTGGTTAGCATCAGCCAACTAGCACAAGTTAAACACAAGTCTGAACCTTCTACCTTATTGACCCGAACACTTTGCCTTTCATCTGTTTCACAGGTATCTCCAATGTCCATGAGGACTATTCAGCCTACTAAGACTATTGAAGAGGCCTATTATGGATACCTGTCATACCGGTGCGTGTGTGGTCATGTCAGATTTCTGTGATTAATGAGGTGTGTGTGTGTGTGTGTGTGTGTGTGTGTGTGTGTGTGTGTGTGTGTATGTGCGTGTGTGCATGTGTGTGTGTGTGTTTGTGTGGTCGTTATGACTGCAGGACTGGAGTGTCTCCACTGCTGCGCCATCAAGCTTTAGAGCTGCCTTCATGTCCATTGCTCTGCCACAGTCAGTCAGTCCACAGTGGAATCTCAGGAGATAGAAATGGATTAATTTGATTGTAACCTCAAGATCCAGATACTGTTTCCTTTTTGCACTGCTAACAGAAACTCTATTTGACTGATCTGATATGGGCTTATGTGCATACCTCAGCTGAAAACTATTTTCTATTGTTATATCAATAACTATTATTAACACTACAGGAAAAAGAACAAACATTTTCCACCGGCGACTTGCAAAGTGAAAACAGTATTCCATTTTTTTATGTTTATCCTACTGTCACTGTCCTGAAATTCTGAGTAACCTCTACTCGTCTTTAAATGATAAACTGTCATTTTTAAAGCTATGTAGTATCTTAGTTTTATTTCATACATACAACGTAATTACCATAACTATGGAATGTATAGGCAAAGCCCGTGTATTGGTGTATAATATGGGTGAAATGTAGTTTGTCATGGCCAATTGCTTATTTTATACTAGTTTGAGTGAGAATTTTCCTTTTACAGCTTGGCCTAGATCATTCGTTCAGTCGTGACCTAATAGCACTGTAGCTCTTTATTATTATTACTCAATACTGAAAATCATAGTCTTTCAGAAGCACTGTCTTTAAACACTAACTTAGTGATGCCTTAAGTAACCAGGTACTGGTGTATTTTAAACATGTCAAGAATACACTTACATATATAGTATGTATTTTTCTGTTAAAAACATTAGTCTGCCAAAATGTATTCCGCAAACAAGATCAGGTGAGCAAAACACATTTTGTATAATGCATACATTTATTGGTCTTTTACAAAAAAATAAGTCTAGAATTACAGGACTAGAAGAAATAAAAGGAGATGGTCATATTTGAGAGCCTGGTCACTCAGCCAGTCCAATGATAACAACCTTATGGATGGTAAAGCTTTTAACCAAATCAGATACTTCATCCTGCCGAAGAGACAGAAGGCTCCATGTTTCACCTCATTAACACTGATTTGAAAACAATATAGTAGCTATCAGATGACAATTACTGAAAGGTACATATGATACGATATGACACAAAGCTAAATAAAAAAATAGAATAGGTTGAATCCTCTGACGCGCCCTGTTCCCCCTCCTCTCGTGTCTGGTCATACTGTGCTCACAATGAAAAAAAATCATGTTCTGACCTCACTAATTGCTTTCTATCGTGGCTAAGGCACTTTTCAAAAATGAAATTAGTAAAACATTTTCCAAAATTGTAATTGTAATAATTAATACATTTTCCAAAGTTGTAATTGTAATAATTAATACATTAATGCCTCAACAGCTCACAGGTATGGAATTTAAGTCTTCTAAATACTATATACAATATGCATATGTATATGGCAAATGTGAAGGGTAAGGACCTGTGACTTGATATCCTATAACAACACTGACCTGTAGTTTGCTGTCAAATTGCTGTCAAGTATTGATGCAAAATTAAACTGCAATGAAAAACATTGCTTCCTCCTGCTCATCGGACTGGGATATTTTACTTTAAAGTAATGACAGGGCACTGAACCATTTACAGGTACTCATGTTTGTTAAGATTAAGAAAACAAAGGCAAAATTACAAGGAATGGACCATGATTCTCATTGCATCAGTACAGTGACAGGGAACCATATTTATGTGCCCCCCCTCAATCCTGTTGAGTGAGGAGGGCACGAGAGTCACTCACAGGACAGAGTAGATACTTGGACTACACTGGACCCCTGCAGTCCAATACTTTAAAGCAGCATGATTTAAAAGGTCCAATTCCATTATTAATGATTGTGCCATTTTCTGGAAGAGCTGATCATTTACCCCATATTTCCAATTCAGCGGAGCTTTTTCATGGTTTGCCCTTAGTGTTTTAAATACTAATCTACATTTAAATGGTAACAAAAAAGAGTAACAGATTCTGTTTTAAATTTCATCCTCAAGATATTTCCCTCAGTGAGTTGGCTTCTCATGTGCCTTATGAACAGGTCGCAGACTGAGCATTCAAGTTGAACAGTGCAGCCTGTGAAACCATACACATTGGGGGAGATGTGCTGTCTAGCCTTTCAGATAAATGAATATAGGCAAAGTTTACCTGAGGCAAAAAAAAGTCCTACAGGTAGACTGAGGGGGGAAAAAGGAAAACACACACACACACACACACACACACAAAGAAAATGAAAAATAAAATAAGAAAAACCAAACAAACGGATGACCCCTCTTGATTATCTATCGGAGTGCCTGCACACATATAAAGCACAGACTATATTTTAGAATTGCTCTTCGAAAGGTATTTCAATATTCAGCCTAGATCCAAGTATACTATTCCAAGGCTATGCATACAAGACAAAATTAGAGAGAGAGAGAGAAAGAGAGGAATATAATAGATTGTTTTCTTGGCCCTGCAGCTTGCCATTGAGTGCTGACTGTGTGTGTGATTGGGAAGGGGGCTGGTAAGGCAGAGTGGTGGTCCATGCTGAGACCACTAGGAAGCAAAGGATCATTTGGGTCTCTAGAGGCAGCGCCTGCGTCTGGGGTAAGAGAGAGGGCATGCTGCATGCCTGCTGAAGAGCCTCTCATCTTGGCCTGGGGCTAGGGCTGTTGCTGCTGCTGCTGCTGGGGCTGCTGCTGCTGTGGTTGTTGCTGGGGCTGCTGCTGTGGTTGTGGTTGCTGATGGTTGTTGGCCTGGGGGGCTGTGGTGTCATTGGCGTTTGCTGCATCGCTGGCCCCCCTGTCGAGGTCGTCGTCAGACGCGTCCAGGGACATGCCCTCCACCTGCAGCTGCCTGCGCCCGGAGCGCCCCGACGAGAAGCTGATGGGACCCCCCCGCCTGGAGGACACCGCAAACGGGATTGGATTTAGGAAAGAAACATGGAAGAAGAAACATTTATTAGTTGCATACTGTACTATGATTGGATGCACAGCACTGTCTAGTCCCTTTTCCACTGACCACTATGGTAACGTACATGTCAAACATTTATAAAACCTGGGAAGTCCCCAATAAATAGCACAAGCAACTAAACATCCTGTGTAGAACTAAAATGAAAAACCTCTCCCTCTCCTTCTACCTCTCCCTCTCTCTCTCTCCCTCCCTCTCTTTCTCCCTCTCCCTCTCTCTCTACATCATATTGAATGTTGTTGGTCCAGATGAGGTGGCCACATCACCTGATTCTCCAGGGTTTGGACCCTCATTTCTTTCTTTACCCTAATCCTGTTTCCTAATCCTGAGGGTCTCTCCCAAATTCAATTCTTATTGGCGCTATATAAATAAAATTTAAATGAACTGAAGCTACTTATCACTAGACTTTTTCCCAAATCTCTTTTCAAGTATTTTCTTTGGCTGCTTGTAATCCTTTCAAGAGTTTTTCTCAGTTCTTGGTTGTCATGTGCAACTAGCAACCTATTAGGGATAGACCAATAGGTCAATATATCGGCCCACTTTGACACTAACCAGTTCTTTTTGGTACTGGATAGGCAATATCGTAGCATACCATTTCCCACAGTGGAAAAGCGGTTTATGTTTGCGGGTTCACATGCGCAGGCTGATTATGAAGGTATTGTGTGTGTGTGTGTGTGTGTGTGTGTGTGTGTGTGTGTCTGTGTGTGTGTGTGTGTCTGTGTGTGTCTGTGTGTGTGTGTGTGTGTGTGTGTGTGTCTGTGTGTGTGTGTGTTTGTGTGTGTGTGTGTGTGTGTGTCTGTGTGTCTGTGTGTGTGTGTCTGTGTGTGTGTGTGTGTGTGTACCTGAGGCGGCTCTTGAGCGTGTTGACCTCGCGGCTCAGGCCCTCGCTGGCCTCGGTGGCGTCGTCCAGCTCTCTCTGCAGCTTCCTGCGGGAGCCGTTGGCGCGCGTGGCCTCCTCCTCCGCCTCCTCCAGCTGACGCTTCAGCTGCTTCATGCGTGAGTTGGCCTTCTCCAGCTGGCCAGGGGCACACAAGACTGCTCATTAACCAGCACAACCACCACACACAGTGAATACATAACTAAACACCAGACACATTATTATCATATTACCACACTATTATCATATAACCATCCATAACACCAGACACACTATTATCATATTACCATTCTCACTATGCAAACATACCTCAGACTCATAGACAAACACATTATACGCATCATAAATAACACACAACACTGAATACTACCAACCATAAATGAAGCATTCTGCCTACACATGTAAAGGACAAATTCCAGTGAATTGTGAGCATCTGAAGGAGGTGCTCATGTATTATTTCATCCTCACTGCGGTTTGCTTGAGTAGGAGTGTCATGTACCCAAAGCACATCTCAGTCAGTAAACACTTCTCCTCACCTGCTCTTTGTACTGGTCGGAATGGCGACGCTCGTCCTCCACCTGCATGCACACCTCTTTCAGCTTCTTCTCCGTCCGTCGCACAATCTTGTTGGCTGCGGATCTCTCTCTGAGAACAACACATGGACCACATTACACCTCACAGGCACAGGCTCTCTCCCTGAGAACAACACATGCACCACGTTACACCTCACAGGCTCTCTCCCTGAGAACAACACATGGACCACATTACACCTCACAGGCTCTCTCCCTGAGAACAACACATGGACCACATTACACCTCACAGGCTCTCTCCCTGAGAACAACACATGCACCACGTTACACCTCACAGGCTCTCTCCCTGAGAACAACACATGGACCACATTACACCTTACAGGTTACTTCAAGACTGTCACTCTGATCACTGACACTCCAAAGAAGAAGTGGATTCGAACAAGTGTCACAGAAATGTGGCATTAACAGGCAAAGCTCAAATACTACACTCTGCTGGCTTCAGTTACGTCTATCCTGAGTTTGGGAAAAAGCATCTGTCCAAAGATGAAAACAAAGAGCCAAAGAGCCCCTGTTTGTGTTAGCTCCATCCACTCACTTAGCCTCCTGCTCCAGCTGCTCCTCGAGCTGGAGGATCTTGGCCTCCAGGGCGGCGATGGAGATCTTGAAGCGGCTCTTGATGGAGCCCTCCAGCTCCTGCAGCTTGGCCTTCAGCTCCTTGTTCTGGCGCTCCAGCTGCTGCCGGGCGTTCTCACTCTTCTGGGCCGCGCTGCGCTCCCCCGCCAGCTCCGTGGTCAGGGTGTCCACCTGCAACCGGCAGCCAAAAAGCACAAACGAACGCCAGAACTTTTTTAACAAGCTGTGTCCACTCACACCGTCCCAGAGGACTAAGGAGTTGGTGTTTTTAGAATGCAGCCATAGAGCACAGTGGTAGCAAATGCACAATGTATGGCTGTGAGTTTTTTTTTTGTTTTTTTTTGGAAAACCATAATGTATACTTTTGCCAGGAAAGTTGAGGAATCACTTGGATCAGGACTTCTGCTAATGAAGTTTTTCTTAATCCACATCAAGGCTGCAAAGGAACTTCCTCGGTCAAGTTGAAGTAGAAAGCATGAAACTTAAGCAGAGTGCCATTTGTGTACTCATACTCTGAGAGTGAGGAGGCTGTACCTGCATGGTGGTCTTGCGGAAGCGGTCATTAAGCAGCTCCATGTTGCCCTGCTCTTCCTCCAGCTCCTCCTCTAGCTGGGCAATACGAGCCTCCAGCCTCCTCTTCTCATCCATGAGGGCAGATCTGACACACACAAACACACACACACACACACACACACACACACACACACACACACACACACACACACACACACACACACACACACACACACACACACACCAAAACATGAGACTTCAAAGTATCCTTCAGTATCAGTAGCACTATCCACCTAAACCTCATAAACAGAGACTTTTTTTTGCTCCACATACTTTCCAGAGGCGCTGTTTGAGATCTCATCACACAACTCGTCTCGCTCCGTCTCTGCGTGTCGCCGGGCCCTCTCAGACGCTGCCAGGTCCTAGAGGACATCAGAGTCTCAATAAAAGATCCCAACTCAGAGAGGGGTAAGAGAGAAACACGAAGTCTGACATTGAGAACCTGCCGCACTCACCTCCTGCAGCTGGAGAACCTCAGCCTCCAGGCTCTTGAGCTTCTTCTCGTTCTCCCTGGACTGGGAGAAGATCTCGTCTCGGGAGGCACGGGCGTCCTCCAGCTCCCGCTGGTAGTCCTTCATCTGGGCCTGCGGAAAGAGGGCACAGCCAGTGATCAGTTTTTGTTGCTTTTGATCCTTTTAATTGTGCAGCCTCAGATTCTGATTCTGTTGATATTTTAACTCCCTTTAAACAAGCTGTGTTGCAAAAGACAACTGGACATGTCAAATACAACTTTTAAAGCCTTCCTTTTAAACCATGTTCTGCACTTCCAAGTGTCAAGGAATAATTGTATGCAGCACAGATATGAACCCTTTTGTGCTGGTGGAATGCTGGCTACGTACAGTAGCCCGATGGAAAGATATAGAAATAAGTACCCATGACTTCCCCATTCAAACATACCTTGGAGAAAGGTAAATTTTTCCCTAGATCAAAGATCAGATAGACCCAATAACATCTTTTACCCACAGACAGTGTTTCTCACACGCCTTCCAGGTATATTAACCGCTGCCAAAGTATATTTGGCGACTCGTTCTAGCATTTTTTTTTAATTTCGTATTCATCCCCAACTGATTAACTAGTGGACAATTTCCCCTCGCTCTACCCGTGTGTGTTCGTTCAGCTATCGCGAGAAAGGGTCTACTGACAATCGCACATATGCTCTGCAGAGAAACAGAGAGAGACATTTTCTGGTAATACTTTAGGGGACGCAGACACGGTGGATATTTCACAAGCACGGACCAGATAAAGCAACTCCTTTACTCCTTATTGTGTAATTGTTCTCTGACTTTGGAATTAGCTTTGAATTCTATAAAAGAAAGCGACAACTTATCTGCGTTGGTAGCTACAAGACTTAGGAGTGTACACGTAACTTGCAAAACTGTCCTTTACAATGGCGAATTAGGGCCATTGTAGGTAAAAAAAAAAAGGGAGAATTGCAGTGGTCAGATATGTGAAATTAATGAGTCTTGAGACGGTAAAGGCCAGTTGAATGCGGAGTGAAGTGAGGTGGGTCACAGGTAGGCTCAGGCTCACCTGGAGTTTGCGTAGCTGTTTGATGGCCTCGTCGCGGGCCTTGTTGGACCCTTCGATGTGAGACTCCAGATCTTTGAGGTCCATCTCCAGCTTCTTCTTAGCGGCCACCGCCAGCGCCCTCTGCTTACGCTCATCCTCCAGCTCTGCTTCCATCTCCCGCACCTGAGAGAGAGAGAGAGAGAGAGAGAGAGAGAGAACAAGGTCAGAAGGTGAAGATGGATCTGGAGAACAAATAACTTGTTTTTCTAATAACATTCTAAAAACAGTAATGACTTTTTATGCAACTCTTGTGGATACTGCATCTTAAACTGTAAAAAACGTACAAACTAATAAAAATGATATTAACAAATTATGACACAAATTTAAATATGTAAATAAAAAATGATGCCATCACAGACTTTCAGGACATTCTGTATTTTGTAAAGATGGGTGGAAAGAGAAGATTCAGAAAGTGAGTTGAAAATGGAGACCTGTTTGACCAGTAGCCTCTTCTTCTCATCATTCTGCTCGTCACGGCCTGCCAGGTCTCTCTCATACTGGGCCTTCATGGCCTGCATGTTGACCTCCAGCCTCAGCTTGGCGTCCTCGGTGGCTTGCAGCTCGTCCTCCAGCTCCTCCAGCTGAGTGCGCATCTCCTCCAGCTGCTGGTCCATGGTGCGTTTGGACTTCTCCAGCTCATGGACCTGTGTGGGGGGGGGGAAGTATGATGGTCATAAAAAGCTCATACAAATGAAAGACAAAGGAGGAATTTATGTATTTATCAACAAATTATAAGAGAGATGAATGGAACAAAAATGAGATGAGGTGAGAGGAGGAAGCTGTTGGATTTTCCCCAGGAACTTTCTTTAATATGTGAACAGCTGAAAAACTGTTGAAATGCATAGTGCCACAAACATCTTCACTCACGCTCTTGCCCACGTCGTCTTTGGAGCTCATCAGGTCCTCCATCTCGGCCCGTAGCTGCTTGTTGAGCCGCTCGAACTCTTCCTTGCCCTCCTGCGCTTCATCCAGCGCCCGGGTCAGCGACAGCGACTTCGTCTCCTTCTCCCGGGCCTCCGCCTCTGCCCGGTCCCGCTCGTCAGCGAAGCGTGCCGATATGGACTTCTCCTCAGCCAGCAACTACACACACAGAACTTGGTAAGTGCATTGCTAATATGATATTCAGTTAGATATACTTTATATACTTGATTATACCATAGGGTGCAAGCCCAATTCAGTTACAGGGCAATGTAGATTTGCACCCTACTATTTCATTAATTCATTCATTCATTCATTCATTCATTCATTCATGTACTTTGACCAGTACTGTGTAGTAATCCTGGTCATGAATTGACTTTTCAGTGCGTATGATACCTAAAACATCATAAACTGAATTTAATTGAAAAGCCCTGATTTCTCAGAATAAGAACCTGAATACTATCTGAAAGAGAGGAAGTATTTCTGTTATTTTCACCCTTCACCCTAATACCACGATAGGGCCTTCTCCTCCTGAGAGAGACCCACCTGGTCAAACTTCTTCTGCTTCTTCTCCAGGTTGGAGACGATCTGTCTCTGGTGGTCCAGGTCCACCGTGAGGTCGTCCAACTCCTGCTGTAGACGGGTCTTGGTCTTCTCCATCTTCTCGAAGGCCAGGGCTTTCTCCTCCAGCCGCAGGTTGGTGCACTCCGCGTCCTTCAGCAGCTTCTTCTTCACCTCCTCCAGGCCCTCCAGCGCCCCCACGTCATCCTCCAGCTTCTTCTTGGACTCCACCAGCTACAGGAGACCAGACACATGTGAGTACAGGTGCCTATCACCAGGTTTAAATGATCTTTGCAATATTATATAATATTAAGTAATATTTAATTGTATTTCACTGAATCCCCAGAATGCATGTGTGTGTATACGTTTAAGGTACATGACACACATTAATTACCATAAAGAAGAATTTTCCAGAAAGTGTTTTTTGAGGGGGCCCTGATATAAAACACTTGTAGCTGACACTGTGTGTGAAAGAGTGTGAGTGTGTGTGTGTGTGTGGGTGTTCTGCTGACCTGGGCCTGTAGGGTTGCCAGCTGTTTCTCCAAGTTCTTGCGCCCCTCCTCCTCCTCCTCCTGCTGCTCCTGCAGGCCGCTCTTGTCCTCCTCCAGCTGACGGATGCGGCTGCTCAGGTTCAGCTTCTGACGCGTCTCCTCCTGCAGCAGTTCCTACACACACACACACACACACACAAACACAAACAGCACAACCGTCAACATGTGTACACAAACAGGGCACTAACACATACACAAGGCCATAAGCTGTAAATGTGTAGGCTATGCAAACAGGTGCATACATATATACTTTCCAACCATTCAAATAATGGGCTAGAGTGGAAGTCATACCATATTGGCATATGGTCAAATAATAACACAAAGGATCCAAAAGCAGGTGCAATGCAAACACACATGAAAACAGAAGCAAAGGTAAAAACAAACACACACACACACACACACACACACACACACACACACACACACACACACACACACACACACACACACACACACACACACACACACACACACACACACACACACACACCTTACCTGTGAGTCCTGCAGCTGGCTCTCCAAACTGGACACCTCTTTAGCCATCTTGATTCCTTTCCTCTCAGCATCCTCCAGCAGAGTAGACACGCTGTCCAGCTCCGTCTACACACAGAAGCAGAAGCATTTCACACCATCTGTCAGTCCTCTTTCTCTGCCGTGTTCATGTGCCTAGCAATTATCCAATTAGGGTTAGTCTTTAGTCTTTTTACTGGGTGACATCCCAGTGACCCAAGCCTTGAGCTATGTACAGAAAGGAAAACTTCAGGGTAAATAAGCTGATAGGTGAAAATTCACCCTAGTTACTTCAGGACTCCGGAGTTGTCAATCAGTATATTTATTCAACAAGAACAATTGCAATCGGGCTCACTCACAGCACAAGGATGAAAGTGAAGCCATTTCACTAACATCGCACAGGGTTTATATACTTAATATTTATCTAATGCTGACGCCATAAATATTTAACATCTCAGTCAAGTCCTCGACTGAGCTTCTTGTCTTGCAAAGATATCTGTTCTTTCCATGGTCAAGAGCACATTTCGACCCTGTCACCCAATGTCACCCAAACATGTTGTTGCACATATGCAGACAAAGTGGCGCCTAATAATCTAAGTTACACACACACACACAGAAACACAGAAAATACATGTTCCTGTTAACATAAGCACATGATTCATATAAGGTAATGATTAATACAGGGCACTTGATTATTATATTCTTAAGTCATTAACAGTGATGGTAATTATCTCCATCATAAGCTGGATCTGTCAAGGCGAGAATGAGTTTGATTGTGTGTGTTAGAGACAGCGACAGTGGGTGTATGTGCATGAGTATGTGTGTGTGTGTGTGTGTGTGTGTGTGTGTGTGTGTGTGTGCATGAGTATGTGTGTGTGTGTTAGGGCTGAACGATTAATTGCATTTGCGATTTAATCGCGATATGATAGAACGCGATTTTCTAACCGCAACGTTCGCGATTAAAAACGTGATCTAAAAAAAAAAAAAGATGTAAGATGGTACATTTTGCACAGAGTGTTTAAAAAGTGCATGCCTTGTGTTTATTCTTACAATGACTTTGTTTCAATTACTTAAATGCACAGTGGCAAAGCCAACGACTTGTTGTTCTTGATTCTGTAATGAGCAGTTAAATAAAAAATGTAATTGTGGGGAATAATATTTTACACCAAATGTATCTAATATTGTGTTGGTCATATTGAAATCATTCATTACAATTTGTTGGGAAAAAATTAGGATAAAATAAAAAAATCGCATATTAAATCGCAATCGCAATATTGGGGGGAAAAATCGCAATTAGATTATTTCCCCAAATCGTTCAGCCCTAGTGTGTGTGTGTGCATGAGTGTGTGTGTGTGTGTGTGTGTGTGTGTGTATGCGTGTAAGGGGCCATACCTGCAGCTTGTGTGTGCGGTCGCCCAGTTCGCCCTTGAGCCTCTCGCCCTCAGTGAAGCGGGCCATGACCTCCTGCATCTGGCCCTCCAGCTTCTTCCTCTTGTGCTCCGACTCCGTCTTGGCCTGCTGCACTCCCTTCAGCTCGACGGCCAGCTCCTTGTTGGCACTATCCTGGCTCTGCTTGTTCTTCTCCAGGTTAGCCTTGAACTACAAGACGGAAACAGGTCACACACACACACATGCAGAAAACACACAGCCGGATGTTACAATGTAGGTGCCAGCAAACCACAACGCAATCTCAACGCAAAGGGATCTTCAGTGTACAAGAAGGGAACAAGCACTAAAAGTTACAACCTTCATACTTCTAGGAAACATTAAACAAGGACCACAAAAAAGGTTTTAAAAATAGGATCCATTCTCATTTTTTAAACGTCCTCATTTTGTCTGCCTCACTAAAGTGTTGTGGCATTTGGGTATAAGGGAACACAATAAGGTCACCCATCACCCTTGTGGTAAAGAGGAAACCAACAGCAGCCGCAGTAAGTGTCTCATGCCCAAGGGACCCACCCTCTTGGCCTGCTCCAGCTGTTCGGAGAGCTCCTCCAGGGCCGTGCCGTGCCTCTGCCTCATCTCCTGGATTTGGGCCTCGTGGTTCTTGGTCTCCTCGTCGATGGTCTTCTTCAGCTCTGTCACCTCCTGTTCTCGCTTAGTCCTGCAATGGGAAGCAAGCAGATGAGTCAGATCAGTTAGTACTGTCAGTGCAAATAGGCGTTGTATATGAGGCAAGGGTAAATCAGTCGGATCAGTTAGTACTGTCAGTGCACACAGGCGGAGTATATGAGACGTGGGTAAATCATGCAAAGTAAATAAGTGGTGAGTTACCAAAACTAGAGATTTATTAGGCCAAATGAATCTGAAATAACAGGAGTGTGTGTAGGTGTATATATATGCATGCCTCAACATTATCTTTATGTCAGCTATGTGTGTTCATAGTGGTGTATGAGTACAGTAATCATCCCTTCGTAATAATAATCATATCTCTAGTGTGTCTCAATGTGTGTATAGGAGTAAATCCACAACATACAGAGCACCAAGATAATCTCATTATATACTGTATGTGTGCGTGTGTAAATATATGTATGTGTGTGTGTGTGTATGTGTGTGTGTGTGTGTGTGTGTGTGTGTGTGTGTGTGTGTGTGTTACCTGAGCTCCTGCTGGGCAGCGGTGGTGTCCAGGGTGTCCTCCAGCTCGGTCTTGAGGGCCTCCAGCTCCTCGCCCAGGTCCCTCTTGAGTTTCTCTGCCTTGTTGCGGGAGGCGCGCTCCGACTCCAGGTCCTCCTGCAGCTCAGACAGCTGGGCCTGCAGCTCCCGCACCTGCTTCAGAGCATTGTTCCTCTGGCCCACCTCCTCATCTCCCCTGCATCACACACACACACACACACACACACACACACACACACACACACACACACACACACACACACAGGTTTATGTAAGGAGAGAGAGAGACATGCTCTCAATAATATATGTATTATATACAATAATATAATAATATAATATGACATGATCATATAATCATATAATAACTCATTCAATCTACTTAATTATGGAACTACATGGTCTACCTGGCATGGCATGAAACTAACACTATCCAACCACTAGATGGCAGTGTGTAAGAGAGCTGGATTCTATCCTGTGCTCACTCAGCAGCAGCGTCTCCTTTTGGGAGGTGGGGGTGCGTAACAAGAAGCCCCATCACGAGGCCTGCCTGTGTTTACTGCCACAGTCAGCAGGTTAGAGGCCGTCGGGCCCTGCAAGTCCGGCCTGATCTCTGGAGCAAAGCCTCGCCTCCAGGAGGCCGCCGGCTGTGCCAGGTCGTGCTCCAGTCGTGACCACACAGGGAAGGAATGGTAAACCAGGGCTGGGTGGTACTGGACCGATTACAAGATCACTGGAGCAAATCTGCCAAAGGGGCTTTCCTCAGATAGCTATTAATTACCAGTGCAGGGTTTTTGTTTTAAAAGGCAGGTGTTGCACTAGATGATTAAAAGAGAGAGGAGAGGGGTTTTCATGACGAGGTGCTGGAGGTATGTGTTACCTCAACCTGCGTTTTCTCACAGAGGAATTGGCAAACATTCCAGGGAAGTAGAAAGTAGCAAGAAAAAGATGTCTGGGTTCATGTGCTCATTGACTGAGCGGTAGAGATGAATTTATGGTTGTTTTTGATGACTTTGTGGTTATTTTGCCATGCATCTAAGCACAAACGTGTATGATCAGGGTGAATGTGAGGGTTTATGAGACATATCACCAGGGCAAGACAACACTTCATGTGCTGCAAATGTTCCCGTGCTCAAAATGCTTCATGTGCTGCAAATGTTCCCGTGATTCAAAATGCATCAGAGGTAATTGTTGTCTACAGATTCTAAATATAAATACATCTAAATACATCCACAGTTGACAGTACAATGGGCACTGTTCTGCAGTAGTAAAACTGGGTTCATGAAACTGTCCTGGGAGCCTGTTAGTGTGTACTGAAACTCTCTGTCCAGCTGTCTCCCATCTTTTCCTTTGTCTCCCCAACCTTTCCCCACCCCGGGGGGGATGTCCCCTTTAAGGCCTCACCTGGCCTGCATGGCCTGGAGCTCCTCCTCTTTCTTGGCCAGCTGGAGTTTCAGCTCCTCGATCTGGGCCTGCAGCTCGGCGATCTGGTCTTGAAGGTCCGTGGTCTCGCCATCCAGCTTCCGCTTGGACTTCTCCAGCTCCTGCCTGGTCTTCTCCTCCTTCTTTAAGCGCTCTGCAGGTGTGAGAGGAAATCAAAAAAAGAAGTTGCGGTGAGAGCTCAAGTGAGGTGAGCCGCGGAGTGAAGAGTTTTGATGCCTCTGTGAAAAATGAAGAAGGTTCAGTCGGGCCTCACCTTCCAGGTCGACCATCATCATCTCCTGCTTGTTCTTGGTCTTGCCCAGGTTCTTGGCCTTCTCCTCTTCCTCAGTCAGCATGGAGGTCATCTCACCGATACGCTCCTCCAGCAGTTTCTTCTCCTGTTGGGTAGAAGCACAAGTGGCTTGTACAAACTTCTCTCTGAACGAGCACTTAGAGTTCTAGTGTGTAATGGTCCTTGATCTTTCAACAAAAATCACCTTGATGAACTTGGAGTTCTGGTCCTCAAGCAACAAAACGTCCTCCTCACACTTCTTGATCTTGGCTTCAGCTGTCACCTTCTCCAACTGCAGCTTCTGTCTAGCGGCCTCCTCCTCATCCAGCTGCTCTTCTAGGTCCTGACAGAGTAAGAACACACACACACACATGAATATGACATGAATATGCAGACATTGGCATACATCCTATAATAGCATGCTACCATGCTACCTCATCTGACCCATAACAGCTGTGGATGGTGTGGGTAGTGGTTTGGGCACCTGGATGTGAGACTGCATCTTTTTCTTCTCGTTCTGAAGTGACTGGTTCCTCTCTTCCTCCTCCTCCACGCGGGACTCCAGGTCGTGCAGGATCTCCTCCAGCTCCTGCTTCTTGGCCACCAGACGCGCTCGCATCTCATCAGCCTCGGCAAACAGCTCTGTCTCAGCCTGCAGCTGCTCCGCCAGAATGTTCTTCTCCTCCACCAGCTGCAGGAGGAACGATAAATAATCAGGGGTGCCCTCAAAACAGCCCGCCCACAAACCACAACCATAGTCTAATGACCTGAATACAGTGTACCATAGTCACACCTGGAAACATATTACTGATAGATTCCAAACCATTTACGCTATTGAGTATAGATACGATAAGAAAGTCTGACCCCCTTCTTGTACTAAGTTATTTGTACTAAGAGTGAATGCAACTGATTACCTTATTTGTTCAGCACTGTAGAATGATAGGCTCTCACCTGCTGGCGCTTTCTCTCCATCTCCACCAGTTCTACCTCCACCTTGCTCTGATTCTCCTTCACCTTGGCCAGCTCCTCGTCCTTGGCCAGCATCTCCTCCTCCTGCCGGGTCACCTGCAGCAGAGGCTTCACCTGCAACACAACCAGCAACAGCTCTTAGGCCACATCTCAGTGAGGTCGAGGCCAATCACATGGAGTTTGTTTAAACAAATTTTTTGTTTGTAGAAACTCATTTTAACCTCCATGAGGCCGTGGGCATGAACCCATGAGCCTATGAGGACAATGAGAAATGGAGAAGAGCAATGTAGCAAGTAGACATGAGCAAAGCCATACCTATCCCTAACCCAAGGCAACAATGTGAAATATGGATCAATACTAAAAACTGACTGACAAGCAGATGGATAGATAGATAGATGGATACTTTATTAATCCCGAGGGAAATTTAGGTCATCCAGTAGCTTATACACTTATGCACTTATGCAACTGAGAGAGAGACAGATTTCCTAACCCTACTGGATACTGCAAGATACTGATGAGTTGAGTTTGAAATGGAGACAGAGCACTGTATTATTACCCCCCCACCCTCACCCTGCTGCACCCACACACACCTTGGTGAAAACGCGCCACCACTGCCAGTGGCGCAGCTTCAGGTAGGCGGCACAGTTCCTCTGGAGGACTTTCAGGGCACTGAGCTGCTGCTGCTTCTTGGCAAAGGCCCTGAGGGAGACAAGAGGAGGAGGAGGAGGAGGAGGAAGAGGAAGATGGCATTACAAACGGAAAATATAAAGTAACAGTGTACTGGATGCCATGATGATGCACTTTCTCACTGAAGTAGACATAAATCTCAGCTGATGGCTTTTGTAAGGAAAAGTCTGAAGAGCACTTCCAAAAGATAGGAATGATTTGTATAAAAACTTTAGGTAGCACTTGGTAATCTTGGAGATCCTGTTGAGGACAGTATTTTCCAGACCTGATCATTTCCTACAAAAGAAACGCTCTTAAAAGAGGGCATCTGAATTGAACTGACTTGCGAGCCAGGTAGCCTCTACAGACGGATTGGAAGTAGATGATGATGTCCGTGATCTTCAGGTCGCGCTCCTCCTCCAGGTGCGCCAGGACTCCGGCCCGGAAGAAGATCTTACTCTGGCCGATGCGGAAGAGGTTCTGGTCCAGCTCCAGGCCTTGGATCTTTGAGAGGAAAAAGGAAAAAATAAATAAAATGACTCATTCATTCATTATTTTTTGAAATACTAAATAATTACACATTATTTTGATTGATGCATCCTAGACTATTTTCCCTTTGTGACATTAAGTAACACCTTGTGTCTTCATTTCTATGATTACGCTTTATATAAATGTCTAGTGTAGGCGGTGCATTAGCCCGGCATTAAGAAGTGTTAGGCTGGTTTCTGTACCATTCTCTCACAGGCTTGCTTGCCATCCATGAAGCCCTTGGGAATGGCATTGGGAGTGAGGATCTCATATCTGTGAGGGGAGAGAGAGGAGACTGCAGGTGAGGAAGATCTGTGTCCGATATCTTTCCCTGTATATGTGTGAGAACAACAGAAATGATCTAACAGCAATACACGTAAATAGGATTTGTAATGGACAGCAGTTTCTGGTTCGCTATCTGTGTCTCCGTCGAGGTATCTGTTAGGTTTACTAAACAAGACCATCAAATTAAACAATGGCATCATCATTAGGAAGTTTCCTGTACCTCTGCCTGAACTCCTGGAAGACGATGCGGTTGGGGAAGCCCTGTCTGCAGATACGGATTCCCTCCAGCACACCATTGCACCTCAGCTGGTCTAGAACCAGATGTGGGTCCAGCTTACCTGCCTGAGTTCAGACACAAGAGGAGAGATGATTAGCTGTTCTTTGCCAAAATACCTAATAACTTTTCAAGTGTTGGCTGGTTGATAGTGTCCCATTCCATATCATATTTGACTGTAAAATGTAATGGGTGTGTGGAAAGACACAGGAAGTGAAAATACAAAGATGTTTTTTGAAGGTTCATAAACAGGTCTAAAGTTCTTAAAGGTTCATAAACAGGTTCAAATTTTGTCGCCCAATTTTGTCGCCCAAAAGTCGCCCATTGTAGTCACAGGCTTACTTTTTACAGCTGCTTTATTCAGGTCATGTCTATTAGTTTGCTGGCTGTTTTCGTGACTTTAGCTGACAGATTCCTGGAGTTTGGGCTGAAGCCCCCAAACCATACACAAACATAACTGACAGGCTGACACAAGAGTCTTTGCAGAACATCCACCCTGACTCATAACCCTTTGAGTCTACCCTATGTGAAAAACAATCACTGGTTTCCTTAACTGTCTCCAGTCTTTAAACTGAGGTTGTTTACAGAGAGTGAGCGGTTTAGAGGAGTTCATCACTATTAGGCATGAGTTCTTTAGTTTTGACCACAAATTGAATCGGAGCACTATAAAAGGATTATGGGTGCAACCAGAGATGGTAGAGCTTTGAAAAACCCCTGTGTAGTCTGCCTGTTCTGTGGTCACTGGCCATTTGCAGCATTCATTTGTGGTTGTGGAGGGGAAAGAGAAATACCTTAATTAAGTCTCTAAAGATGGGTTCGGCTCCAACTTCACAAGCCCACAGACCCATATCCCATAGACATGAACTCAAGCACGCCACCCCAGCACCCCCAAATGACTTGGTTGCTGTTTTCCCGACAACTCCACATGCCCCCGGGCGGCCCCTGGAGATGGAACGATCCGGAAGAGAGTTCAGGGCCGCCTGTCCCACTCACCCGTTTCTCGTGGTTGGGGATGATGCAGCGCACGAAGTTGGGGTTGGTGTTTCGGAGAGTGGCCATGAGCTTGGACAGCTGCTCCTTGTAGAGCTGGCTGACTGTGCGGAACATGCCCTTCTTGGTTTTGTACGAGGCGCCGAAGGCCGTCTCGTTCATCCCGGCCACCTGGTCCAAGCCCACGATCCGATCCACTGCGGGCGGGAGGGGAGAAACACAGTCAGGTGGGTCTGGACGAGGCTGCATGGACAGGGTGCAGAAGCAGTGAGAGAGGCAGACACAGAGGGCATGGCCAGGGGGGGATGAGGAACGTCCGAGACACACACAGAGACAAATAGAGACCACTACTCATCTGCACAGTGGACACAACGAGGCATGATGGGTAACAGCTCTGCGCAGTGGAGACATCTGCGCACAGACGGCAGATGTATCCACGCTGGACACAGACATCTACTTAGCCACAGGTCTATTATTTTTATTTTTGTGTGTGTGGCTAAACTCACCACTCAATATTCACATTTCCTTTTGATAAAATAAATGCAGCTCAGATTATCCCTAGACTACCAAATTACAGCCACCACAGGCGCCCTGCGGCACTGACACAAGTAGTCTCAAGAGGCATGACTTTCCAGCGGCAGTCACAAACTAGTCGCTGTACTGTGCTAAAAATAAGAGTCACTCCAAACTAGTCGCTGTACCGTGCGAAAAATAAGAGTCACTCCAAACTAGTCGCTGTACCGTGCAAACAATAAGAATCACTCCAAACTAGTCGCTGTACCGTGCAAACAATAACAGTTACTCCAAAAAGACCATCTTGAGGTGAAGAAAGGAATGATTAGTACCAAAGTCACACTTGCATGGCTTTCTTCCTGTGGAACGCTCCAATTGCCAAGTCCTACAGCCCACTGTTCAGTGAGTTATCACAAAGCATGCAGAAAAGAACCTTACTAAACATTACCGTTTGCCTGAAGATGGCAGACATTGACATTTTTACACTGGCTATGGATTATATTATTAGTGCTGAACAGCAGGAGTGTCTTATGTGTTTAACTGCTTAGTAGGGTGCACAGTAAAAATAGCAGTCCCCATATCAGAGACCACATAATAAAGTCTGTATTCAACAATATAGAGAGCTCCTTCCTTATATAGTGTAAGTGTTGAGCAGGAGCAAACGATTCCAAAACAAACCTAGATCTAAGAAAATATTATTTTGCAGCTGGATATTTCCCTTATAAATAAACCTTCTTTTCCTCTATGTCTGTCCTTGCCAAGAAACACTTTATAGAGAAACCAGATAAACGAATGCTGCCTTTCAAAAATCTGCAGATAAATGACAAGGACTGGCATGGTATCTGAGGATGATCTAGGAACATGCCCACTGTGGAGGTAAATCTCCTGACTTCGTTGAAGGAATTGGAGAGAATTCCACAAATATGCAAATCAAATAATTTTGTATTCTGATTCATATAAAAATATGTTAAAAAACCCTCCATTCTAGTGAAACAGCCTGTAGGGGTAGATGCATTTCATAGGCCCAAAATGGCTGCACAGTCCTGGTGTGAATTGTGCATTGGTGGATAGTGTTTAGAGCCAGTTTGGCCATAGAACATTTGAAAGCCCTGCCTTTCCTGCGAGTCCTTTCAGCAATCCTTTACTGGGTCAGCTAGTTGGCAGATGCACTCGGGCCATTCAGATGTGGTTTTACAAACTCAGCTGCCTAAATGTGTTCTAAGTTAGCATCTAGAAGCTTTTTTAGTCAAACATAAAGCCAATTCAAAATATCAAATTGTGTCAATATTTTATCTAATTATTCAATGGTGGCGGAAGACATCAGAAAAGAACTTTAGAAAGGGGTGGAGCAACCCTCATGTGGGTTGGCAGGGTGGTATCCCAAAGCGAGTGTGTGACAGCATCTCTTTGCTATTGTGGCGACAAATAACTGCACCCAGCTGACAGAGAGTGCTTCACTTAGTGAATAACGCTTCTTCTGTGCTAATGTCCCAAGCACAGAAACAAGCACTTTTCTGTAAAAAAAATGACCATTCCAAATATTAGTTTAGCCAACTGCCCTCTGTTCAATCTGGTCTCTTTGTCAGGACCACAGCTCAAGAGGGAGATATGGTACGCAACGGAGGTTTTGGCTGATACTGCAGCACTTTTATTCTGCCGCGAAAAGAAAGCCTAAACTAACACATGCCAGACATATGACACATTCTGAGGCTAGTAAACACAGATATAAATCAACAGAGAGTAAAAGTCCAAACGCAACACGAGGGAAAAAACATGACGTCGCAAACAGAAAATAGTTCCCAGTCCCTGTGTGTTCAAGACGCCTGCAGAGAAGAAAGAGGACAGCAGCCTCCTAATGATCAGCCCTCAATGAGTTTCGCAGACGGAACGAACTAGAATGACCCTGAGCACATTTCCTTTACAGGCCGATCATATCTATGTCTCAAATTTTTTATTTCTACATGAAAGGTTCAAAATAGTTTATCCATTCCACATCCTGCTAACATGCTGCAGCTGCTCAAGCACCTAACGGTGAGGGCATGAGATGTACCACACACACACACACACACACACAATCAGTACTTGACACAGGGGATTGAATATGGTCCAGGAGAGAACAGCAGTATGAGTTTGAATGTTGTTGCATTACTGATAATTAGATTTAGTCTGAAACTGATCCTAGAACTGAAAACTGGCCAAAAAGGCCATGGCACTTCACTGTATATGTATTATGTATGTAAGTCCATACATGATAGCTAACTATATTTAATCACTACACGTACCAATTTATAATATAAGAAAAAGACAGCTTACATGTTCTACATGTTCTGCACTGTAAGCATTTTGTTTGTTAGCGAGTTTGGGTTTAGCTCCAACAGGCGCTGATAGCATTAGCAGAAACAGGAAGTGCCTTGCTTAATATTGCATTGCTATAGCAGTGCATTGGGCCATGCAAAGCCAGTGGGCAATGGATGGGCACTCATGGGGGAAGGAGTGAGCGTGGAGCGGGTGCAGCAGCCAGCACAAAGGGGTTGGGTAAGGGCAACACGTGCCTTCACCTGGAGGCTCATGGAGACCAGATACATTGTCATAGAAAGAGGCTCTCTGAAAGGTCTGAATCTCTGTGGCAAAACACACACAGAGAGAGGGAGAGAGAGAGAGAGAGAGAGAGAGAGAACAGGACGAAGAGGACAGGTGGAGACAGAAAGAGAGAGAGAACGAGTGGAAGACGGGTACAGAGAGAGAGAGAGAGAGAGAGAAAGAGAGGCAGAGGGTGTGAGAGCAATGAGGACCAGCAGATCACCAAAGAGACAAGAACAAATGTGGCTACTGTACTTACATACAGGGCACACACTGTGATACACATGCAATCAAAGTGCACACACACACACAAACAAGAGTGTTAAGAGTTATTCAGCATTACAAGGCCAATGAACTGTATCACTATTCCAGAGCTCTAGCTTATTAGCAAAGTGGTTCAAACACGGTTAGATTTTAATATTAATAGAATGTTTTTTTTCTGTATTAGGTATGAAGATTCCCACTGGTAACTAGGAATATCTGTCCTGCTTTATAAGAGAGAAACAAAGGATCCATTCAGGAGATTTTTAAGGAGTGTAACAACCATGACTTTAGATCCAACATAAATACTGTCTTATTTCAAGACATGGCATCCATGATTTCCCTGCATACATACAACTGAGAAAGCCATCTTTGTTGGGTTACATTTAAATCAAAATCCTCCTGGTGGACGGCGGACAAGTGTGTTTGGGGGAGGTGTATGGACATCAGGCTTACCATCTTTCCACAGCTCAGCCACAAACTTGTCTGTGGACTGGTGCAGCAGCGTGGCCACGTTGTCATTCAGGGGGTCCATGTTCTTCATCAGCCACTCATCTGATTTGTAGTCCACCTGAGGGACACCGGAGAGAGAGAGAGAAGGGATGGAGGGAGGGCAGAAGTAGAAGAAAAAGTCTCTGGACCACCACTCTCACCACTAGGATTACACATAATTAGTGTATATTACCGCTACATGTCACTCTCATAACAAGCTTTGTAAGTAGCCTTGAAACAATCGGGCCTTGTAGAGAGCAGGAGTCTGAACCCTTGAATAAGCGACCCCTGGGCAACACTGTGTCCCTGGAAGAAAAAGGGGGGAGCACTGGACCCACCCCACACTCAGCGGGGGAAACCCCTCCGTCTCTGGCCAGGCCTGAGTCAGCCCCGCAACACTGGACGGCTGTGCACTCAAAGGAAGCTGCTCCCTGAAACTGGTTTTCTTTGGGTACGAGTGAGGGATGGGAACTGGCCCAGTTTAAAGCCAATCAGCATTGTTAAATGGAAATGAACTAGATGTCTAGATCTCTGTCTCTCTCTCATGAAGACAATCTGATGGTCTGTTTACCTGACTGCATTTTGGATCTTTGGGGAGGTTAACTCTACCCTGACACCCAGCACTGACCTTACACAGGCCCTGGCATTCACTCTGGCAGACTCTGTGTTTTGAGTTGGTGTTGCGCAGGCTTAAGAACGTCGGGGAAGCTTATATTCTTCACCCCGACACCCCAACCCAAAGCCCTAATTCGTCAAAATCTTGTCCGATCTGATATCACAGCTCTGTTTGGGCTGAGCTCGGTTGAGATTTATCAAGAAGTAATTTCAGATGCTTAGTGGTACCGAGCTGGCTGCTGTTTCAGTAGGAGGTGCTGGATAAACATTCTCGCGAACTCTGACCTCTGCCGAGGAACCTCTCAGAGGTAGACATGACATAAGTGCTAATGTGAAAATCCTGTTCCCCATATGTCTGCATGGCCAATGTTGTTGGCCCCAACCAAGCCAAGTGTGGAGTTGAAAATTCCTCCTTTTTATGTAACATTAAATCTCCCCCCCCCCCACCATTAATGGGAACCAGATGTGGTTTTCTGCCACACAAACGGGCTTTTGTGCAAACGGAGTGATCTCGGTGCTCCAAAAATCCACATCCATGGCAACAAGTAACAAGCTACGGCCATAAAAATCAAATAAAAGACGCTAACCAGAACAGACAAAAAAGTCGGTTGGAATGGTCACATTACAAGCACTAAAGCAAAGGCTTTATTGTTGATACGAAACTCGACAGTACCGTCTCGAAAGTTAAAAAGTTCAGGGTTCGTGGAGGAGTCTTCTAAGGACACAGGCTTACTGGTAGGATAAACTTAAAATGTTTCTGCTACAGTATTAGATTTTGTATGATAATGGTCAGACAATGACCATAACAATGGACATGAAAAAACATGAATATAATACTTTCCTTCCCTTTTTTAATTCAGTAACCAAATAGAGCAGTCTGTTTGTTTTCCCTTCCCAGAGGTACAGTACAACATCCTCGGGGAAGACCAACCCGATCAGGCTCTAATCATTTATTTAGCAACATCTGAGCTGTGGCAGGGTGGGTGGGGGTGGGGGGGTGAGGGTGGCGAGACAGAGGCCGGGGGCACACAGGCAGAACCTACCCGTCCGGCGTAGTGAAGGATGCAGAAGTCCGCCTTGTCCTTGAGCTGACGAGGCTTCTGGAACTTGGAGTGCGTGCCCTGCTCCTGCAGCACCTTGTCCACAAACGTCCTGTCCGTGGCCTTGGGGAACCAGCACTCCTCATCCAGCAGAGCCAGTACTCCTGGGGGGTTGTTCTGCACGAGGAAATGACAACAGGAGCGATGAACAGGCAACAGTTCTGCTGCAAACAGACTGAAACAACAAAACTGATTTAATCGGTTCAATCAAGCCTAAACTGAACTACATTTCATGTTCCATAAAATCCATTCAGTTTGGTGGGTACACTACAGCCTGTGAAGCCAAATAGAATCCTTTTTAAGTTTAATTTTATATTCATCCTTTTCACCTTTTTATTTCCGGTACATTTCTATTTTGTACTCTTTTTTTGAAACTCTGTGCTGATTCAGCATGCTATTTCCAAAGTAAATGTCTGAACTTAAATTGGAAACAGCACTGTGCTCAGCAAATTGACCTTGACACAGGCAGTTACGCAACATAACAGATGCTGTAGTCATGAACACTGTCAGACTGGTGTACTGACCGGCCTCTCGATGAGGTCGATGCAGGGCTGCAGGTCTAGGCCAAAGTCGATGAAGCTCCACTCGATGCCCTCCCTCTGGTACTCCTCCTGCTCCAGGATGAACATGGTGTGGTTGAAGAGCTGCTGCAGCTTCTCGTTGGTGTAGTTGATGCAGAGCTGCTCGAAAGAGTTCAGCTGTCGAGGAGACGCAACAGGGAGATGCTTACAACAGATGGACAAACACCGAAACTGCCGAACAACAGACTCTATGTGAGGAGCTGCTGTAACTGTCTGCATTTTTCTAGTGTTTTGTTGTGGGGGTGCACCTCAAAGATCTCAAAGCCAGCGATGTCCAGGATGCCGATGAAGGAGGCTCCCTGACGTTTGGTGCGGTCCAGGGCCTTGTTGATGCGGTGCACCAGCCAGCGGAACAGACGCTCGTATGTGGCCTTGGCCAGAGCCTCCACGGCAAAGTCAGCCTGAGGCACAGGGAGAGGAAGAGGATGAGGATAAGCAGGATGAAGGCATGGGGTGGGGGGGGGGGGAGAGCGCCAAAGTATGTGCATCTGACACTCCAACTCTACACCCAAACACACAAGACAAGGAAGCAAGGAAAAACTCCCCTTTAACAGCAGAACTCAGCTCACAGAGGGGGGGGGGCATGTACAAGACTGATAGTGGATGCAGACGTACAGTAGGTGCCATGTGTGTGGCGTGGCCCACTGGACAGTACCTGCTCTTTGGTCTGCGCTTTCTGCACGTAGTCCCTGCCGACCTTGATGCGGGGACTCAGGATGGCGCGGGTGAACTCCATCACATTCAGTCCCAGCAGGTGACAGAGCTTCTGAGCAGCTGGATGAGGAGGGGGACAGGGAGAGAGACAGGGACAGGGACAGGGACAGGGACAGGGACAGAGATAGGGACATGGTGACTGGAGACAGAACCACCCGATGGAAAACCCAGATGTGTGAGCTAACTGACATAAAAACGTTCAGTGCTTTGGTCCTACGCTTTGATTTCTTCTTTGCGTGCGATGTTTGAAAAGGAATTCAGCCGGGAAAAAACTTGTTTGTCTCCTAATAACTGGTAGAAGGTTAAATCTACTTTCAAAATAGCATCTATGTCTGGAAAATGTGCGGGATCATCCATGTTTGGGAAATGTCTTCCTAAAATGGATTAAACACTAGCATCTCATTTAGGTTCATTTGTTCTGCATATTACTGGGCCTTATAACCTGCCAAATACAATTGGCTACTAATGGTGAGTGACTGAGCTGAAGGGAACAACTAATAGCCCCTTCAAGTCATGCACCTTAGCATTTCCAAGCCCAGCAGCGGACCAAAAGGAAATAGTGTGTAAAGGCATTCACCATTTTGTAAGGTTCATGGACTTTAGTTTCTTAAATTGACGAAATGATCGCTGATCTTTGTTTCTTTTCCTCTGAAGGTAAACATTCTGGCATATCTGACCACCCATGCATTGAGGGCCTGAGCCAAACATCTGTTAAAACAGTCCCTTTACTTTCCTAGCATCCCTGGGCGAGAATGTAGCGCAAGCTGTGAGATGCTTTAATGCCAAATTCTTAGAGACTGAGTATGGAATTAGTCATCATAAAAATGTTATATACATGGCTTTCATTCAGTCAAAACATGCTCAAACTACTGGGCCTGGTGGTGAGAATTATGAACATTAATTACCATGATGAACAGCAGTGTTGTTTCACTTGGATCTGAGCTGGTGATTAATTTGATTAACACTCAGCGTTCGGGCCATGGCTCACCTGTGTTCTCGGGCATGGAGGCTTGGTCTGTGTTCCTCTCCTTCTTAAAGACGACGTTGCCAAACTGCAGACATGCTGAGACTACCTTAAGCATGGCTGCAAAGGAAAGGGTGATCTTTACGATGGAGGATCATGCAACAAGTGTGTGAGTGTGCTTGCTTATGGTTGGGCTCTGTACAATACATTATGTCATGCATAGGGAAAAGCTATTAAGGCTCATACAAAAGGACTCAAGTTAAAATATTACTTCATGATTAGCACAACTTGTGCAACTTGTGTGTGTGTGTGTGTGTGTGTGTTCACAGTGTAATGTATGTGTGTGTGCTCTGACCCAGGATCTCCTCATGATTGAACGTCATGATGTGCATGGCCTCCATGGTCTCCTGGAAGTTGTCCTTGTCCTGCTGGCCAGGAATGGGAACGTTGCCGTTGGAGAGGAAGCGGTAGTTATTGAAGCCCTCTAAGAGCAGGTCGGCTGGAATCGGATGACACAGACAAAAGCCATGAATTCCAGAAGGAGCCGTGCAACTTTACACCACACGACCTGGGTCAGGACTGACACGAAAACATGCCAAAGCTACGATCCTATCAAATGAACATTTACTGGAACGTAACAGTACAAAGAGAATTGTGGCTTTCCAACACATCTATAACAAAAGCAGAAAACACACAGCTGTGATTCAGCCCCCCCCCCCCCCATCTTCTCTGAGGACCCATAAAATGAGAGTGTCCTGTGTTCTCTGGGAGAGGGGGGGGGGGGGGCTTGACATAGCCCCATTAAACTGACACCATTCATGACAAAGGCTGCCACTCACATTTCACATGCTCCCCTGCTCCGGCGAGCAGCTGGTAGAAGATGTGGAAGGTTCGCTCATCTTTGGCCTGACGTATGGCTCGGGATTTTTCCAGAAGGTCTGTTCGAACCAGTTAAGGAACACCGATGGTGCTCTATGTGAACCTCTTGTCAACTTTTGACCAGTGAAATAGTTTCAGATGTTCTCATCTATGAACTTCTTTCTGTGTTTGAGAGAAACTGCAGCCTGAAGTTAGATACTAGGAGCCCTCTATCTTTGGGAAACTCTATCTTTGGGAACTAAAGAGGCTTGGATCTATTAGGATGGTGTGGCAACTATTAGGACATTGGAGGCTCATGTGCATCCCAAGGCAAATCTACACAACAATGAGCACAGTGCTCTTTCCACTCGGGTTGAAAAAAAATCTCATAAAATGACACATCACTCCAACTTGTAAATCACACTGGCTGTCTCTGCCAAATGTTGCGAAAGCCCTCAATCCTGTAAGGGGGGGGACCAAAAGCAGTAATCTGAGACAGAGAGAGAGGTCTGTGCCATTCGCTACCCCAGCAGGGGATGAGGAGAGAGGTGCTCTGCTTTTAGTGAAAGAGCGCGAGAGCAAACCCTGCAGCGGGAACAGAAGCCTGACGCCGTCTCACAGAGGGTCCCCGCTAGGGCCGCATTCCTGTGGTGATGCATAAACTCTGGAGACGCCGCCCGCCCAACCACATCCCCGCTCTCAACCCCCCCCCCACCCCACCCCTGCCTTTAGACTGCCTATCTCCCCCTCTCCCCTTCTGTCTCCTACACTCCCTCCCTCCTTATCTCCTCCACTCCCTCCCTCCTTATCTCCTACGCTCCCTAACTCCTATTCTTCACTCCACTTCACTCCCTTTCCCTCTGCCCTCTTCCTCACTTACACATACAAACACCTGTCCCCACTCCATTTTCTCTCTGACCCTCCCTCCCTTCCCTCTTCCTCCCCTGAAGGATACAAGTCTCGATGTTGGCTCCGACAATGTAGCCGGTGACATCAAAGTTGACTCTGATGAATTTTCCCTGTGGGGAGCAGAGATAAAGAGAGGTTAGCAGTAGCCACTGTGCATCATACCAGCCTAGTTAGTGGCGATGTTTTAAATGCCATCCCCTCTGATGCTTGGGACATTCTCGAAGACTGAGCCACAGGAGGGCCTGCTGTCAGCCACACACACACAGTCTGGTTTGAATCAGGCTGTACATGTTGGGAACCATCAGCCACAGATGGTCCATGTGGCCGCACTAAAACACACTGGAGTTCAGAACCCAGAGGGGAGAAAAGCTGGTCCTGCCATGCCTATTTATGGGCAAAACACGGTGTGCCAGGAATCCCCAGCATCTGAGCCGGGGGGTCTGGGAGTGGTGACACATGGGAATGGGGGGAGCAGGTACAGATGTGGCCGGCACCACCCTTGTGTGGTATTCAGCACTGGGGCATCTGGGTAAACTCGCCGTGTCGAGTACCCCTGGATTCCCAGCGTGGGGAGGTGGATCTTTCGCTGAAGAAATGTGGCGATGACGCCATTGCACCGCCTGAGCTGACGGCTTGGAGAGGAGAGTTCAGTAACACCTTTGTGAGGAATGAGCGGAGCTACATTCTTCTCACGGGTTCCGGCTCAGCGTGAGGATCTGAAGATAACTGAGCACTTCCCACAGCAGTCATAGATGGCCAGACATACAGAACACTTCCTTGGATTAACATCACCTGGAATCACCTTCTGCACTTTTTATTTTTTATTTTTTCACTTTTGACAAATCCCACAAAGTGGTGTGTTTATTTTCTAAACCTCTCCTGTGGTAAAAAACTAACGCTTCCAGTATTCCTGTTGTCACTACCTTCTGAGGCACTCTCTGAAAACTCTATACCCGACTCTATCCCATGACTCGCAAAGTTTGGGGCAGGTGCTTACAAAACGCGACGAGTTGTCATTTTTCACCGTCTTGGCATTCCCGAAGGACTCGAGAATGGGGTTGGCTTGAAGAAGCTGACGCTCCAGTTCACCCTGCTAGAAAAAAAAAGAGAGAGAAAAGAAAAAAGCAAACAACGTCACTTCCTATCCAACACAAAGCCACAACATCAAACTCCACATAACATGAGACTGCAGGGTGAATGAGAAAAACAACCCCAAACAGATGAAGGATGAAGTCCATTTAGGACCATGAATAAGAATGAGGTCAGAGTTTCACAAACCTTGTAGGACAGAGAGAAAGATAAAAGACTTAACACAATTCTGAGGTGGACAAAATGTTGAAAGTGATTGCTGAAAATGATCTGCTATGGAGCAGTTGTGCCAATAACTATTTCTATGCTTCAGGTCGTGCATTTCCCATGTGGAGATATTTTAATAAAGCAAAAATAAACACTTTAGAAAATGTAGAAATAGAAATCATATGACTTTGCTCAACTGTACAGAAAAATGTTCTATGGTCTGTTATAAGTGATATACTGATACAGACTAGAAAGCTTAAAAAAAAGAATAAAAAAAACACCAGCAAAATCAATGTATCAATGTGAAGACACAGCTGGTATGTTAATGAGCAGAAAAACAAACATAAAAGAGCATATCAAATTTACTGGAGGGGCATATTTCACAAACTGCATTCACTAAGAATGCAGACACACTAAATTATCAAGAACCTTGACACTAGCTAGACTATTAAAAACTTTGACAGAGCAAGGCTAAGAAGACTACAGTTCCTCCAACATATTGCAGTGCTAAATTCAGCATTCAGATCAGGCAACATGTGCATGAAACAGTTAATAGTGTAAAACCCCATGGTAGAGGCAATGATAGGTAAACAGATCAACAGATGTGGGTGGTGGAGATTAAGCACGACAGCACCACTGGTCGTCTGGAGCTTACAGCCCTTTCTAGAGAACAAATATACAGCTCACATTCAGAGGGTAGAGCCATACTACAGACCCCAGACAACACAAACATCTCTGCGACGGCTCAGTGCTACATGACAAACATGACCTGGGGCAGGGTGATATGGAAAACACTGCTTTAATTGTATAGCCAGCGAACAAATAAATCCACTCTGTTGGGAAACACTAACGGGCCTGGACAATATATACGGCAAAGCTATCATGTACTCTGCATGTTCTGATAAGCAGAGTTTTGTTATTACTGTTCCCCTCGAAACAACAAAGCATAATATTAATCCATAAATGATCAGGTACAGCTTCCTTTGTTGCTCTGAGCATGCTTCACAAATTGTTGGCTTGGCCTTTTTTCCTGTATTATGGAGGAGGAGGAGTCGGGGAAACCAGATCTTTAACTTTTATTGTAATCATCGGAAAAAGGACGGAGGCCTGACAGAGGCTGTTAAATGTGGGCAGTGAGTGCCAGCCTCTCCCTTCTCTACAAATTCCTGTGACTGTGAGGAGTTCCTCTGGCTGCTTTTGTTTCTCTATGAGTCTTTCAGACTTTCACTCATTCTCCTATTTCTATTTGTCTTTCTCTCTGTTAGTCTTCCCAACTCGCTCCTCTCTTTTCTCCCCGCTCTCCTCTCCCTCTCCAGGCTGGGTAGGGCACGGCTGAAAGACCAGTAGCACTGAAGAGCGACATTCCTCTCTCTTTGGGGATGTCAAGGACTGTGTTCCAGCCACTCAGAGCAGGGCAAGGGCCCCGGAAGGCCAGAAATAGCCCCGGTGGCCACATAACAGCAGGCCTAGTTAGTGGGGCCTCTGAGGGACGGAGGCGCTCTCTCCAGTTTCACCCACTCAAGAGGGGCAAAATGGCAACCAGAGCAGGGCCCTGCGACAAAATGTGGGCCAGCCCTAGATAGAGCGAACGTGTGAGAGACAGAGAGAGAAAGGGGGAGAGACTGTAGAAGGGCAAACAGAGAGTGAGAAAGAGGGAGGCAGAGCCATGTGCTGGAGAACTGGCCCATTTCTAACATGCAGAAGAAGGCCCTGACCCAGAAGGCTTTCTGGTACACAAGCAAAACCCGGTTGGTTTGGGACACAGCGCAAAAGAGTACATGCCCAGTACATGAGAGTAACACCGCGCCGCACTAAAGCTACTCGACCTCTTTTAAACTGGTCTGAGGGAGGGCTGCCTCTCTTTCTCCGGGTGGCCTGGGAGCCGCGGGCTACTGTTCGTCTAACCCTGTTGCTGTTTTGGCTGCGGACCTCTTCCTCCCTGCACCTTTGTGGTCCTGTTCTTCCTCTGGCTGCTGCTGTTCTTCCTCTTCTCCGCCCAGTACATTCCTCTGCAGCCAGCTCACATAGCCAGCTTTAATTGGACGCAGATAGGGAGCCCTGAAAGAGGGGTGGGGGCGTTGGGGGTACTTGTCTAGGGTTCTCTATCAGGCCCCAGATGCAGAGCGTAACACAACCCCGACCGAGCAACGAGACAGACCTCTAGATGTATTACACACAAACGCACAAACACACACGCTGGGGCCTACACAAGCATCATTCCAATGTGCGCATTCCACCAAGGCTTCTGTGAAACTGTGGAACCCCGAAAATTCATCAGCTTTGAGTTAGAGAGGACAAAATGAAAAAAATCTGTTCCAGTAGAGAGCGCTGACAGGGATCAGACTAAGGAATGCTTTCATGTCAGATCACTGGATGGGGAGAGGAGGTGTTCAGGGGCAGGTTTGCTACGAGGCAGGCGGTGAATTACGCCACGCCAGGAGATCGCTACCCCGGGGGGTGCCTGGAGCATCGATTTCCAGAATGTTCTGAGTTATTATGGAAAAATAATGTGATAAACCCCTGCAGCATGTGTGAGGTCCTAGACGCTTGAAAGCAAACAGCATTCGTGCGACCCTTGCGCAGTAGAATACGCAACTGTATAAACAAGGCAGAGAGACCAAACAAATCTGTGCTTTAGTCATGGGCATTATATGGATAATCACCAAGCACACTCGCCGATTATAACGAAGAGGCCACTGGCAACATGTTGAAGTGTTCAGCTCAGAAAGATGACTGACAACCAGTGTGAAAAACCAGATCAGCATGCTCCTGGCATTTTGGTGTTACAGGATCACCTCTGGTTAAGTATCTCCATAAACAGATTCCCTCTGTTTTGGGAATATTTGCAGTATTGTGCATGATCATGATCTGACATGTGATCTGACATGTTGTTACAGAATGCCACTCATGCATGTTAGTTATGGTGAAAAAGAGAAGATGTTACAGAGAGAGGTAACAAAAAAGCCCCAAAAAAGAGAGAGGGAGAGAGCGAGTACCGAGCAGCTGAAGTGAGGGGTTTAGTGTGAGGAGAAGAAGCAAAGAGGAGATTACAAGTGTAAATGTTGATGCTATCGTAGGAGGATTTTACTGTACTAACGCTACTACTGTCTGTTTGTTTTCTTATCACATCCCTCCATGAGAGAACCCCCTGTGTTGTGATATTTTTGGCACAAATGAAAAAGCTCTTCTACACAAATATGAAATACAAATCAATGCCAAAGGAAACAGCAAAGTTTATCCTCAATCATAAGTGTTGGCTGCGTTACTGAATCTCTGCTGTGCTTCTGTCCTCTGCCTGGGGGATGCCAACACCACACACAGCCAAAGGCAGAGGCTGGCATCAAACAACACGGCAGAAGAGCAATAATAATAATAATAATAATAATAATACAAATTCTTGATGTTGCACCTTTGCAGCCAAAAAGTTTGCACAAAAGTAGCTCATCAAATGGCTAAGAGACTCAACGCAAGATACACAAACAGTATGTCTATGTAGAGGTGAGAGCACATCAGAGAAATAGCACATGCCGACAGAGAGCAGAGAGCAGAGAGCAGAGAGCAGAGAGGACTTGGGAAGAAGCAGAGGATCACTTGCCTGTAACTTCAGTGATGATTTAGGTGATTCGGGCTGTTTGTTACAGATAAACAAATACAAAGTGTTAAGAGCAACCTGACAGTATTTACAGCACAGGCACACACACACACACACACACAAAATGCCATGGTTTTCCCCTCATTAACATTTTTAACACCACACCCACAACTGAGACAGGCACTGGGCTCCACGGATCTAGAGCGGTGACCATCTGAGTTAACATGGCGATGAGAATGCCATGAAAGCAGTGCTATCACGGCTCTTGGCATGGCGTGTGTTAATGCTAAGGGTAGGGTTTCATCCTCAGCCACAGCTGAATAAAACCGGACTGGCAACAAGAAAAACACAGTAATACTGTGTCAATGTGTGAGCCTGTGTATATTTGTGTGAAAATATACTTATGTTGAAATAAATATATTTGTGTCTGTGTATTTGTGTGTATTGTATTGTGTGTGTGTGTGGGGGGGGGGGGGGGCGTGTGGGTATGCACTCACAGGAATGTGGTCTTTTCGTCCTTTGTGCGAGGAGGCAACATGGGCCAGGTACTGGATGACCTTTTTGGTGTTCTCCGTCTTCCCTGCTCCAGACTCGCCCCTTCATAAAAGGACACGCACACAGCAGACAGTAAAAAGATGGGGGGAGAACAGCAGACGAGAGATAAAAGGACAAGGACCCCCCCCCATAAAAAAGAGCACAACAAACAAGACCAGCCCTAGTTTAGCCTTGCTAAAACAAGCACATTTCCTGTGGTGGCTGCCTGCTGTGTTTAACACACTGGTTTGTGTAGCACAGGTCTGTAGTGAATAGCTGAAATATGGGCTCCCTCCCTCACTCACTCACTCATAAAGACACAAGTAAGTGCATGACCACATAACCACCCGTCACACTGGTGGTGAGCAGTTCCCTCAGAACGCCCCTTATGGAGATCTCAACACACGCGCGGGCATACATACACACACACATTCATTATTTCATTGTTATGGGCATGTATGACACAACGTACCTACGACAACAGACAAACAGACAAATATAAACAATCAAAACCTCAACTGGCCTCACGACTGGAATAGAAGAGGGATTAAGTGATATCAGAGAGTGGAGTGCAGAACACGCCGCACTGCGCTCAGTGGGCTCGCTCTGCTCTAGTCTGGGCTGGTCTGGTCTGGTCTGGTCTGGTCTGGTGGTTGGGTCTGGAGCGCTGCCCAGCCTGGTAGGAGCAGAGCGGGTCTTTTTTTGGGCCTTGGGCTCTAATGACAGCCCCAGTGGGGACCAGCCCACAACTCCACCGGCCGTTTCCTCTGGGTCTCCCCTATCCAGCGCATACCGGTGGCTTTACGGCAGGCTGCCATTAGGGTGGCACAGGCAGATGCCTTCACGAGGGCCGCAGCTCACAGCGAGCACCAGCAGAGCGCCAGTGCTCTGGGCCCAGGCAGATTCACAAACAGCCTTTGTCACTCATCTCCCGGTGGAGCAGGAAATGGGATTTGTTTTGTATTCAAGTCGGCCAATTAGTCAACATTCAGTTACTGGTTGAATGAATGAACAAGAGGGAAGTACTTCCTATGAGGCCTTTCTGAGAGAGGCAACAAACACTCAAGGCTCAGCTGTCGTCCAGAGATGGATACTACAGAGGGTGCTTTGCTCCTACATCACACCTTGAGTTGGACCCGTGTCCATTTGATCCCAGCGGTTCAGTCCCTATGACTGATGTGAAATCTTTTTCTGTGCTGAAGGCCCAGTCAAGTTTGGAGAGTTTGAATTTAGTGAAGAATGGGAGTTCTGGAGTCTACAGAGACTTGCCGTTGATTACGTAGCTATATTTTGATCGTACGGTCACCATCTCTCCCAAGAAGAGTGAGAAGGTCTGTGGATGACCTTTTTATTTTCCTTCAGGAAACAGTACTGCTCAGTGTTAATCACAACGGTATTTAGGGAGTTAACCAGTTTAAAATGTGACATAAAGGTTAAAAATATGAAACTGTCCCTGGTCAGTGTTGGCTGGTGAAAAGATAAGTTACATAAAAGTACCAAACTAGGGCATCTCTGAGCCGCTCTGTCTGGATACAGTGATAGCCAGGTGCCAGTAGTTCTCATGTTGATGACAACGCTATTTAGCTATGATACCACCGTCTGGATCAAGACTGTTGAGTGAAACCACACCATCAAGAGAGGGAAAGTGAGGACATTCAAGCTCAAGATATGTGCTCGAGCAAATGAACCAACCAGAGGTTGGCCTGCATTCCAAGAAGCATTACAGCCCGACCACCACCCATTAGAGAGAGAAAACACTGAAAGCCTCGCTCCTCATTTGGTGATGGATGTCGCCTTTGCAGAGAACAGGGCTGCATTTTGTTTGTGGTCCCTATATAGTCTCACGGGCGGCGATGCCAGAGCTCGTGTCTGAAATCTGTTAGCTTTGGGCATCATGTGCTGTGATGATTGGAATGTTGAGCAACATCGTACAGGGCCAGTGTGTGCGTCAACGCTTCAGGTGGGAGATTCCACAGGGCAGAGGTCAGATAAGTGTGTGTGTCAGACCCCCCACAGGCCAGCCGACACGGTTCGACATGGACCTACTGCGGTCGGGAGGCATGAGCGCGGCACTTCGGCCTTCACCGTAAGAATCCGAGCATGGAAAGCAAAACCAGCCAGACTACCACCAGACCAGGCGGCTTCCAGGGATAGGCTGCGGTTATACCCCGACACCTTAATCACACAAGCTGCGGTGGGATGTTTTTCTGTGTTTTTCCTTCTAGGATAGCCTGACACTACACAACCCAGCTCCAAGCAAAAAAACACACACAGGTTCATTTTACAGCTCACAAAGCTGCTGCACTCCTATTCTATGTCCCAGTTAAGGCAGGGGGCTCTAGTCAGAGCAGGGCTGGCCAGCATCCCCACACCCCCAGCCCCTCTCACCACAGGCGGCCTGTAGGAGGGCTGATGGGGAGCACCGGGGGGGGGGGGAATCTCTGAGATCCCTGTTAACTGCTTTAGGGAGATAGATTCTGATCCAGGCACACAAATCTAACAAAAAATGGCATCTGGCACTGTAGAAAGGATGGGAGTGAGACCAGACAATGTACAGGCTTGTTGTTCACAGGGATCCAGACCTTCCATTCAGTTCGATTTTAATAGGTAAGCAGGGGTATAAAATACCATTCTATTTACAAGAACATGGTGTGATTGATTGGCAATTTGCAAGGGTAGTCAGTGAGGGGTAAACTCAATTAAGTATGGATGTTGTTCAACTAACACTGTCAAAGTAACTATTAATCTGAGAAGCAAAAAGCAATATTCTGTGATGTGGAGAAGAGTGAAGTCGTTGTAGTGTTGACAAAGATGGACTGGAGGAAAAAAAATGAGCGGTTGGTACTCACGTGCACAGAATGGATTGGTCCTCTCGATCTATGAGGGAAACAGAGAAGAGAGGATCACTTCACAAACCAGGAATGGGTGTAGATTAAGCATAGAGAAGTCTGTATTAGTTCATGGAAAACCTCACTTATCTAGTAGCAGTTTTTTTTACTTTCTTTGAGCTGTAATATAGCAAAAGATGGATTAAAACCATGTGCAGGATAGATCTCAAGTCTCAAGTAAACACAATCCTGGTTACCTTCAATTATTTAGCAAACAGGTTTGTATACTTTCCCCGACACCATTTCAGAACTGATCTCCATTCAAACTGAATGAGTGATGTCCTCATTATTCACTGTACCACGAGAGCAAGAAGCCCACTCCATGTCCACAGACACAAAAGTGGATACCATGAGGCCATTCCTTGCCCCTCCTTTTAGCAAATACCTAAAAGCCCAAATGACAGTTGAATCACCCCATTGCACCTACAGGAAAGGCTGTGCCCAAGCATACCTTTTTAATGCAACAGTTTAACTATTTCTAAACTGATATTTTATCACTTTGACATTTAATGCTAAAGCTGTAAACGGATGACAAAAACAGGGTTTTGATTTTTGTAAATGTATTTTCAGGTGGCAGCCAGTGTCAGTTTGAATGGTGCTGGCTGCATTGCTGCTATTATATGCCTTTGCCTACGGGGGGACAAAACCTTTCAGAGCGTTGGGGTCAATTAAAGAAAATCAGTCCACACTAAGTCAGTCCAAAGCCTATAATCCCATCATTGGAAAGTTTAGTAAACAGAAAGACTCCAAGGGCTCCGAGTTCAGAATGAAACCTGTTGGATATCACACAGCTAGTGTAAAAGCTAAAGTAAATAAGGTCCTCAGCAGCTTGGAACACTGCATGTTTTATCAGACCCTGTCCTAGTTACATCCAGACGAGCCACTAACTAAACTAGATCTCTGACATAATAAACGTTTTTGTTTTGACCCACATTAAAACAGATAAATAAATGGAGTGAAAAGCTAGAAGTTTGGCATCTCCTTCCTCTCTAGTTAAATCCAGTGCACGCAGTAGGGAAATCAGGTTAAAAGAGTATTAAGCTTACATGTACTTGCAGAGCTGTTTGTGTGTGTATGTGCCCAAGTGCGTGTGTGTGTGTGTGTAAAGGGGAGGCATAGAGAAAGATACAAAATCTAAAAGGTTTGTGTAATTGTGCTCGTAAATGAACTAGAAAGCTGGGCCATCTGGGTGAATCATTAAAAACACACACACACACACACACACACACACACACACACACACACACACACACACATCTTTCTCTCTTTGGCTCTTGACTTCCCTTGGCCTATCTCTTTCCGTCTCTTTTCCTCTCACCCTATGCCAATGACACCTGATCCAATCAATGAGAGGGATATGCAGTCTTGACACAGGGGCCAAGGAACAGGATGGATGAGGAGTCAGAGAGCAATACTGCAGCTGGTGTACCATAACCAGGACGACTGGCTGCTTCTTCTGCGCGCTCTTCAGATCCATTGCTCTGCAGATCTAGAGAGCTGTTGATGGTGGCTGGCAACAACCATTGACGTAACTAGTGCACATTGCACTACTAGTGCATTGTAATAGCTATTAGTTATAGTTATAATAGTATAATAGGTCTTCGGCGGACCGAAGGCAGGATCCATCACTTTCACCTCCCCCAGGAGTAAGTCAAGCTGATAGACAGCTGGCTCATGAACACAAGCACTTCTGTTTAGTCTGTAAATCCCCCATCTCTGTGTTACCTCGAAGCCGAAGTCACCAGCCAACTATACCAAATGATCTGACGTTGTGTTCTATATGAGGTAGACTATATGAGGGGAATTCTAGCTGTAGATTCCTCAGGGCAGGCGAGAGGACGACGGGGCCGAGCAGATGACAGATATGTGAAGAGGTGGCATACTCTCTGCCCAGCACCACAGGCAAGGAATCTCACAAGTGGGACAAAAGTGGGGCCCCCGCACAATGCTGTTTCAACACCACAAAGCTCTCTTTATATGGAGCAGGACTGAGACCTTCTGGAACCTGGGTGGAATGAGATGGTTTCTTGGCTGCTGCTCTAAGTCACTGATAGCAGGAAGGTGGCCAAAGAAAACAACCTGAGCCCTGGCTGTCAGCTCATTTGTATGCGGGTGACCATATCACCAGTCAGAGGTTTAATTTTGGAGACTGGAGGGACAGACAAGTTGACGTCACCTGTGGTTACAGTTACAGATGGGGGTGGTGTGAGGTTGAAGGTCGGAAGTTGGTCACAGCTGCAGCAAGGGGCCAGAACTTTAGCTGAATGTGAATGGGTTAAGTTTGTGGTAGAAAAATAAGTGTAATATGATCAAAAAGAAAAAGTTTGATGGTCACTGCTGGTTTTGTCAAAATTCCCCTCATTTCCATATAGGGATAGGAACATGTTCATGCTCAACAGAATACAACAAGACATGAAGAACATATAAAACAATGATCTAAAGCATTCCTACACAACTCAAGAAGAGGAGGACTCCTCATCTGTTTTGTGTCTGTGAGAGCCTCCCTGAAGTTGAGACCTCTCCAGCTCTTGGCAGGAGATGGCTGGTTCAGCAGACAGCCCTGGTGTTGTCGAGGGGAGTCGGTGAAATGTGTGGTTTGGATCTCCATTGTGGCAGCCGAAGTACAAGGGGTTAGGTGCAGGACGTGGATGAGAGGAGAAGAATTCATTGTGTCACGTTAAAATATGAGCGCCCAGATATTAGTGTCGGAGTCAGAGGGGGCTGCAGTAATCAGTCTTCATCTCCCACAGAGCATGAGCCGCCCGCAGAACCAGCAGCCTGTCAGACTCCCATAAATCTACCCAGGACTCAGAGTTGCCAGAGACCCGGGGGGGGGGTCTGCCTCGACCACAGCGAATCCCCCTGTTCAGGAATAGCACTTTCTCCATTTACATGTGGGTGTGCAAGAGAAACGTGTTATGGCAAGTTGCAGCCATTTAGGCAAGCTTGCAGACATGCGTGGGAAAATACATTATCCCATTGCAACCCTGGAGAAAGGCCAATCAATTATGCTACAGGATCCTCCATCAACTCAACTCAGCAAAGCAAAGAGAGAAAAGAGTTAAGATCATCTCCAATCCAGCAGCTGAACTCAAGGCCTCGCTGTTTTGCATCGCATCCAAAACCTCTCTCTCTCTGTGTGTGTGTGTGAGTGTGTGTGTGTGTGTGTGTGTGTGTGTGTGTGGTTGTGTGTGTAAGTGTGAGTGTGTGTGTGTGTGTGTGTGTGTGTGTGTGTGTGTGTGTGTGTGTGTGTGTGTGTGTGTGTGTGTAAGAGAGAGCGAGAAAGAGCTGGTTTGTGTGCTGCATAAGCATAACCCCCTCTGAGAGGTCAGCTCTGGGGTGTCCTCTAATGGTCCTACCCACCTGTCTCAGGCTTTCTGACTGTTATTCCAGGAGCACCTGTCAATCATTCTTATTACACCCATACATACAAACACACGGACCAACACAGGCATCCGTAAACACAAACAGACCCGTAAGGCACATAGCTATGTTTTATCTGCACAGGAAACCCATATTTGACCAAACAGAGAAAGGGCCTTAAACCGTGGACTGGTGTAATTGAACAGGTCCTGTCAGGATTATCGTTCTGATCAGGAAGTGATCTCACCCCAGAGGTGGCATAAGAGGACAGCAGCTCTCAGCTGCCAACAGCAGACTGCATGATCAGCAGTGAGTACCTCAGACATTAGAGTAAGCAATTTGTGTGTTTTCTCAGAGTGACGCACACGCACACGCACACGCACACGCACACGCACACGCACACACACACCCCACACATTCCCACTGCGTCCTTGTTTGCTGACACCAGAGGAAAAAAAGGAGCTGAGTAACTGATGATGTTCTGCTGAGGAGGCTTGGCTCGCCTTCTCCTAACAACCCAGCAGGGCTGCAGAGGCTCACAGGTCAAACTCACACCATTATTCCTCCACTGTCCTCCTCTCACAAACACTCCCTGAGCCTCAAACTATGTGGACGACCTTGACTCTTCTCTTAAGGGGGTAGAGGTGGAGGGGGCTACGGGGAGCCTGTGCATCCCTCACTGTGGCGGCGGGCCGTACTGAGCCTACAGTGGCCAGCATTGTGCACCAGTGTTGGACTGACTCACTGCTTCAGTCAGAGGTCTGGAATAACAACGCAGCTCTGTGGAGGGGGGGTGGGGGAGAGGGGGCCGTGCTGATTGACCTGTTTTGGTCAGTGGGAGCGTGCAGCACTGGGAGCAGCCGATGACAGCAGAATGACTGGGAGCTGACCGGCGACTTTTCAGAATAGGTGCGGGGTCAGAGCGGCAATCACTCACGGTGACTGACACCTCTTTAGTCAGCGGCGTGACACTCACTTGGAGCGAGTGAAGTCATACGCACAGCATTAAGGGGATAGGTCCCATAACAGGACCTTTCCTCACGACTGCTCTCCACGCCCTCCTCTCTTTTGTCATGATCCTTACTCTCTCATCCCATCACCCCATCACTCTATCCTCCTCTCTTCTCACTGGAATTCCTCAACGGAATTGAAACTGAAAACCGTCTCAGGCAGGAGTTCCATTCATCCCGCTGCTCATCTCCTCACGGCGTGGTATATAAAAGGGTGTAGCCCCTCTCTTCCCTATCTAGAGGGACCGTAGGCAAGCATTTCTCAGGGCAGCTTTGGGCCTCCGAAACCCATCTGGCCATCAGAGGAGCTGAGGCGGAGGCAAGACTACTGAGCATGCTCCGTTCAGCTCAGCTCTGTCCCTCTTGTGATGCAGATCAAAAGAGGTCATTTTCCACGGGTCGGGGAATCCCGCAAGGCCTCTGCGGGTGAGGAGCTGCGTCCGGACTTGGTTTCATTTATCAATATGTCACACCCAGACAAACAGAGAGTATGTGTGTGTGTGTGTGTGTGTGTGTGTGTGTGTGTGTGTGTGTGTGTGTGTGTGTGTGTGTGTGTGTGTGTGTGTGTGAGAGAGAGAGAGAGGGAGGGGTGTCGAAAATGGGTTGGAGTGACTGAAAGGATAAGAGAAATGACATTAAATTGGAAAAGGAAATAATCTGGATCTAATAACTAAGAATACAGCACTTGCTGTGCAATGATTCCTTTTTTATATTATCTAGCAGAAGAAAACTACAAAACAAACATGCTGAGGGGAAAGATTGAGATTGCTCAATAAGAAATGGCATGCTGTTAAAATAGATGAGAGCATGGTTATGGTTATTGTAGTCATGAGTCATGGTTATGGATGCTAACAACACAGATGTCATATATTCCACCCACAGGGAGCTCACTGAGGATGTACCTTTCCTGTACTGAAAGTTGATTTGGATGAAAGCATCCCCTAATATAAACTAATATAAACAGGCTTTCTTAACGTCTAGGCAACACTTATTCAGCGACTCAAGAACGCCGGTGATTCTCCTGGTAGGGGCACAGGGATGGTGAGGGAAGGGTGTCAGAGGAGCCGGAAGAGGTCACCCACACCACTTCCCTCACAATAAAGCTCTGTGTGACACACTGAGCCACTGGCTTCCCGCCAAGCTCCGCTATTGACTTCTAATGCCTGGAATTACCAGGAAGCAATGAAGTGTGAACAATCACTCTAGACTCTAATAATCGCCCACAGATGCTGCCCAGAGTCAAAAGGACAAAGACGGTGCTGAAGTGGGCGGCTGGTTAAGAAAAACAGAGAGACACAAAGAGAGAGAGACTTTGCAGAGCAGAGCCTCTGAAAAGATAGAGAGCACTGAGACCACGAGAGAGAGAGAGAGAGAGAGAGAGAGAGAGAGAGAGAGAGAGAGAGAGAGAACAAGCCAGATCTCCATGGCCAGGGGTTGAGGCCACAGCCACAATGGAACATCCATGCACTCCTCAGTGCTCTGTTCAGCTGATACAGAATTAGGCTTTACCTCATCTAAATTGGTTTCTTACGGTGTTGAATGATCAAATTACAACCTTAAAAGACCTAACCAGGATAGAATAAACAATTAATTCAATTTCATTCAATTAAATTCTTTGAGTCTTTGGTAGAGGGACCCTATAAAATCATCAGGGTCTGTCTCTCGTGATGCACTACGGGACTGAAATAAAAAAATCAAGTAAGGCCAACATCTTGTGTCTGTCCTGTCTGACTCGGTTTGAGGTTGGATGGCAGAAGGGTAACATTATTCAATTTGTCTTACTCTTGTGCCAAGTTAACTCATGCAGGCTAATCACAACCCATGCGGCCTTCTCCCTCTTGGCCCAATCTGATGTCTGGTCCCGTGTCTGGTCTGGGCTCTGACCATCATGGGATGGGGGACATTTGTCCAATACGTGTGTCATGGATTCAACATATAAGGATGTGTGTTTATCTCTTCTCTACTCCCACTGGCCAATGCATGTTTTAAGAATATGTAGTCAAGACATATATGCTGACAAAATACAAAAGACCTGTGAAAAAATAACAACATGGCCAGCTTCATGAGAATCATGAGTCTCTTCAATTTGAGTTTCCATCATCCCTCACTCTCTCTCACCCTGATGAAGATCAAAGATTTCCTCTTCATCTCCATCTCTTTCTCTCTCAGCCACTAGGCTAGACACAGACACATCCATTCACTCCTTGTCCAACTGTGGCAATAAGCCAACATACTACTCATGCTGTCCAACAAAGTACAGAGAAACCTAATCAAAAGGCTTTTCCTGCCCGCAAGCCCTAAATTCAGCCATAATATGAAATTTCCACCTCTGATTGCCTCAGTTTTGCCTCAGTGGGAATCTATTTGGAACATGAAGCAGGAATGTGATGCTATTAAATATGAAAAGGGGTTTTAGGGGGAGAAACCATTTCAACTAAACTCTCTTCAGTGGCAAAGCAGCTTCAAGTCTAGTCATCTAGCCATTTCATATGAGTTTAAAGTGTTTCTGTTTGTTCCATCTAGATAAGGGTACAGGGAAATGTGTGCAACCTCATCTATCGGTGGGACAGAAAGGAACTGTCGATGAAGGTGAAAAGATGAAAGGTAAATAACACCCTGTTAATTTACATGTTTGCCAATACTATGCTCACACACAAACGCACATATTCACACACAAACATACACACAAATAAACATAAGTGCACACACACAGCCATGCAGGCACGCACGCACTCTGTCTCACACACACAACCATGCACACACACTCAGAGACACACCCTTGAGACTGTGTGTGGTAGGAGGCGCACTAGCACTCAAGCGCTGCTGGAGATCTGCGCCGTGCTAATCATTTATCCACCCAGACGGGATTAATCTGCTCATTCCCGGCATTCCAGACCCTGTCTCTGCCAGCACCAAAACCCCGCACCCCTCTGTCCTGTCCTCCCCCTAACGCACCCCTCCGTCCTGTCCTCCCCCCAACGCTCTCATTCCTTCATCTTCTCCACCCTCTTCCAGAAGAGAAAAAAAAATCCGTCTGCTTTTTTTCTTCTATACCCCAAGCACAGTATCTATCACAGTACACACACACACACACACACACACACACACACACACACACACACACACACACACACACACACACACACACACACACACACACACACACACACACACACACACACACACACACACACACACACACACACACACACACACAGACAAACGCACTGAATTTACTGTGCCAACCCTTGTAGGTTTTATGGGTGTGAATTATCAGTCACATCGTTGTGTAGCTAAATCTTTTAACACACAAGCGCATAAGTAGACAAAACTGGAATATTACAGTCAGAAGGCCTTCCCATGTAACTGCATAACAGCAAGGTGCATCAATGCATCAAATTCATGAAACAAGGTCAACACAGACAAAACAAATGCTGATGCACAGTGCCATGGTAACCATTGTCCGAGGTTCAGTAATGGGCATTGTATCTGGGAAGCTATTCCCCACCCCCTAAAAAACACAGCCCACTCTGCAGGGTCAACTGAACAGACTGATGTGGTTTTAGCCAAGGGCTTTGGGACCCTTTACAGTTTAACAGACTGAAGACTTAGTGTGCTTCATAGGAGGGGACCGAGGCTAGTCTTGACAGACAGTTTTACAACAGCCTCCCTCGTCACGCTGCCACTGCTGATTGGTGTGAGTTAATCAGCCTTCCAGTGCCGCTTATCACCTGCGGAAACAACAGCCTAAGTGTGAGGTCCTACAGCCCCACCCCCCCGCCGCCTGGAGTCTGTCAGGTCCTTTCTCCCCGACGGTGGGAAGACTGAAGGTTTCTATCTGTCTGTGTGTGTGTGTGTGTGTGTGTCTGTCTGTGTGTGTGTGTGTGTGTGTGTGTGTGTGTGTGTGTGTGTCTGTGTGTGTGTGTGTGTGTGTGTGGGGGTGGGTGTGTGTAAGTGTGTGTGTATATGTGTGTGTGTGTGTGTGTGTGTGTGTGTGTCTGTGTGGGTATGCATGTTCACGGCCCACAGAAGGTCCTGCACAGTGTCACTGTCACCTTTAACAACGTCCTTTGTCTGAACTGGAGGGCATTAAACACTCTCAGCCTCGCCGTCTGAGTATGCAGTCATTTATCCTGCATCGATTAAGCTGTC
>NC_045152.1:23508618-23738618 GCF_900700415.2 Clupea harengus
GTCTGAGGGACGAGGGAGAACACGGCCTTTGGGGCACTCAGAGAGTCTTTGTTCCCCGCTTCTGTCATCTCTTCTCCAGATGAGAGGCTGAGACAGAGGCATGCCAGAGGAGTGGAAGAAGGGAGGAGGGTAGGGCAGTGGGATGAGTGAGTAGGAGCAGCAGCAGACGGATCTATGGAAGCCTGCCTGGCAGAAATATGAATTTGGACTGCGTGAACTGCATACACATGCATGCCACAGGGAGAGGTGTGTGAGTGTGTGTGTGTGTGTGAGAGTGTGTGTGTGTGTGTGTGTGTGTTAGTGTGTGTGTGTGTCCCTGCTGTGTGTGTGTCTGGGTGTGTGTGTGTGTGTGTGCTTGTGTGTGTGTGTGTGTGTGTGTGTGTGTGTGTGTGTGTGTGTGTGTGTGTGTGTGTGTGTGTGTATGCGCCTATGCAAGAGTTGAAAGAGTTCTCCCACTTGTCTGAAAAATGCCCATGACACTAAAACTAGGGAGACACAGATATCTCTGTAGGTCAAGGAGGGTCCTCACAAACTGATATTCACAAGCCAAACTTCCTTCCACACACAAAGACACACACACAGGCTGACCCAAACACCTGTCCTGTCAGTCAAAGCCCAGAGCACCCCAACAGGAGCTGCCCCCTGTCCAAACACTGGGCCCCTCTTCTCAGAGACCACCCCATACACACACATTTGCGCAACACATGCACACACACACACAACCACATCAAATTCCAGCACAAACACACAAATACACTCGCACACACACACACACACACACACACACACACTCACAATACACATAAACACACACAAAAATACTTGTGGATCTTTTTGCCCATGGCACACACAAAGCCCCCTTTGTTTAGTACAATGCGGGTCGCTCCGTCTGCCTCTCCAGGAGTGTGGGAGAGGGGGGCTGCAATGTAGCTCGCCAGCAGGGGGCAATGCTGAGCACAGGGCTCAACTGAGACCGCAGACCTGCATAGTGTGGTCAAACGTGCTTGCCTTTGAATGTGTTCCACTGTGAGGTTTTATGTATTGATAGTATTGTCTGTCAATAGAGGTGCACTACATTTAACGAAGCGTATTCGCTTAGAACTTCCCTATTCAACTGAGAGCCCTTAAAGCACTTTCTAGAAGGGTACCAATTGAGAGAAGGCATGAGAACCTGGAGTGGAACCTGATTCCCTCCACCTCCAGGACAAGGGGTGTAAGAAAATATCGATACGCTTTAGTATCGCGATATTATGCTTTTGTGATACTGTATCAATTTTCAAAAACACTGTATCAGTTTTTAATTCATAGTTTACATATAAATATTCAAGGCAGACAGCGGTTCATTTCGTGTTGTGTTAAACCCCCGACTGCAAGATAGCAGTGTGGGGATCCCACTGTTCTGATTGCATAAAAAGCTTTTATGTTTATGGTGGTTAGTTCTTTATACTATGACAGTTTTCCTATAAAATTAGATAAAAAAAATTTTAAAACCTCAATATATCGCTTTGCTTACATAGAATACATTGAATCGTAACCCCTGTACCACGATACATACCGTATCGCCAGATTCTTGCCAATACGCAAACCCTATCCAGGACCACTGTAAAGAGCAATGGCCCAATGCCTGTGTGACCTGCGTGAGTTTGAACAGCAAACTCAATTTAGGACAAATGTCTTGTTCTACACTATCCATAACGTCCAGATCCAAAAATAACCCAGCCAAGGGTAAACAACCAATCACACGGCTATACGACCTGCCTCTCTGCCAGGAAGGGCTGTGTGTGGAGAGGGCTATAGATGAAAAGAGAGGGCTAGAAGACCGAAGAGAGGGCACACGGCCAAACGTCTGGCTTCAGTGGCGGGGCCAGAGAGAGATAGGAAGTCCTTTGCTTTGGTGGGCACTGAAGTGAACTTTGCCATGGCAACGGTCGCCAGGTGCCGGCATGGCCAAGTCAGACCCTTGGCATTCCAGAGCCTTGTCCTCCTGTGTTCCTTGACCAAGGCGATGAGAAAGAAGACAAGAGACGGACGGGGGCCTCACAAAGCCGCCTGGTGAGCCTCTCCCCTCATCTCTCACACCGGCCATTCCTGGCACACCCCAGAAGCCCTTTGGGGACATAAAGGGAGTTTTCCCCCCTCTTAAGCGCTTCCAAGCCCAACGTTTAATTCACAAGGGGACTTGGACGCTCCGAAAGAGAAATGAAGGTAGAGTGAAAAAATTTGTACGGGCTGGCCAGGCCGACATGCCCTTTGAGCACCAAAAGGACTCCGCTAATTATCATACAGTCACACTTCCAAAACCCAGACTTCAATCAGCTTTTTCAAACCCCTACCGCCTTCCAACAGAGATTTCAAACTTCATACAATGAAGGCTCTGTCAGCCAATCAGTGCTGGGCTGACTACAGAGGGAGCCAATGGCTGAAGGGGACTGATATGTCTCCACGGTTGGCGTAGGAGTAGCAGTGGCACCGGCGGGCCTCTGAACTCAGCATGTTGCGAGTAGCCAGCGTGTGATGGCAGCACTAAGCAGATGTCCCTTCAGTGGGCACACACGTCGGCGCGGTCACAGCCGCCTTGCCAACCGCCACCGCAGGGGTGGTGACTAAGTGCCTGCACATTGTGGCGGTTGTAAAGATGGGCGCAGTGAGATCATGCTCCCGTCCCAGACCAGTGAGCCGTCCCTGCGTGCCAGACTGGGCTGAGCAGAGGGGCAGACCTGACACCCACCCACCGCTCCACAACCTCCTCCTGCTCAGGCACGCCTTCACAGGGGCCAAGGAAAGACTTCTACGCTTTTGATGAGGGCTTTTTTTTTTATCTTTTCCCTGTAACAAAAGTCTCTTTTAAACAAATGGGTTTGGGCACCATAATGAATTTAACAGCTGCTACACATCAGAAATACAGGGTTAACTTTTAGACCATTCATAATTGGTTGTTCAGTCCGCTATCTGGCACAACTACAACTATTACCATTCCTGGTGAGCCCACAGTTCAGTGTGGCCACCTCATAACGCCTCAGCAATGCAGCTGTGCCTTTCCTAGCAATCAAAAGCTCGGTGGCTTCCTTCTCCATGATGTCAGCATTCGCCCCCGCTTTACGACTCCAGGCTCCAAGCTGCACGAGAGGGCAGCGCAGCAGGAGAAGGGCGGGAGCCCCTGGGCAGCACCCTCATGCCGGAGAGGAGGGAGGCCAGCGTGGAGCAGGCCTATATTTATCGGTGACGGCACGGAAACTTTGACTGCACAGAGGGTCTCTGATGTACGGGCAACGTCATGACTTTTATCTGCATCTAGGTGTGGCTGTGAGGAAGTGACCATCCTCCCTGGTGACAGCTATCTGCCAGCCTGACCCAGAAGGCTGAGGTAATTCCCAATCGGCCTGATGAGTGAAATGAAAAGAATGCTGATTCTTCACCTGTTCTCTCCTTCACCGTAGGCCTGCTGCTGGGTTAGACATTAAGGATCAAAGTGGCCTTGAGGTCACGTGAGGGTCAGCCGTGTGCTTAAGTGTCCCTCTAGAGCTGAGTGCCATGTGAGGAGGGCACTGATTCAAACGGCACCAGGCAGCTGCTGGGCCACGCCAATCAGAGGGCACAGGAAAACGCAGATCACAGGCCTACAACACACCCCTCTGTGGAAACAGCTGTGCCTGTGTGGGTGTGTGTGGGTGGGTGTGTATGCGTGTGCGCCTGTGAATGCTTGTGTGTGTGTTAGTATGGCCTATGTGTGTGTGACATGGCCTATGTTTTAGTGTGTGTGTGTTTGTGTGTGTGTGTGTGTAGGATGTAGTGCAAGTGTGTGTGTTTGTGCACACAAGTGAGAGACAGCATTTGTGTGAGCGAGTGTATGTGTGTGTGTGTGTGTGTGTGTGTGTGTGTGTGTGTGTGTGTGTGTGTGTGTGTGTGTGTGTGTGTGTGAGTCTAGAGACCAGGCCAAGTAAGAAGCCGCAGCCTTGGATCCCCTCTAGACCAGCTCTGGGGAGCACTAAGCCAGCTTCAATAACAAAATCACTCCCTCTCTCGGCTGCCTTTATTATAAGGAAGGGGAAAACTTGCTGCAACAACTCACCGCTTACACTGCTGCAGTGTGCAGCAGGCATGGCAGGGGGCCGTTACAGAGCCCCACTAAAAATGGAGTCTGTCCTCAGAAAAGGGAGCTAGTGTGACTCAGTAAAAAATCAAGATATCAAGTTGGGTCCCAAAAGTCTTCATTTCTGTTTTTGGGTTATAGAGATATGCCAAAAGGAAAAAATAGCACCTCTTCAAAACTGTTTTAGTTGCTTCACGACAGTCACCAAAGTACCCAACTTCACATACGTACCCTGGCAGAGGGGGAAGGGAGGGCTGAAGAGGTAAAACGAAGAGGGAAAGAGATGTGTGGGTGCTTAACAGGAGTTCGACTGGACCAGCAGGTCCCCCAGTGGGAGGTCTGAGAGCGGTGCATGAGCGTGGAGACGGATCAGAGGTCAGTGGCGTGATCTTTGGACACACGCCGCACCAAATCCCTCCATCACTGCCCTCCAGCCTTAAAGACACACGCTGCAGCAGGCAATGTTTGCTCAGGACCAGCGTATCTTGTGTCAAATGGGCCTCTGTACTGTTGTTATCTTCAGACGCCAGAGGCTACAGGTCTGCTTGATTTAGTGTTGCTGAGAATCAGTAAATATCTGACTTGTTTGGTCACCTTTATTGTAATAGTGTCACTAGGTAAAGTGGTTATTAAAAAAAACCTTTAACGATTTCATACCCTCAACTTTCAACCAGCTTCTTGGGAAATCATGATACGCTGTTTCCTTGATTTAAATTATTGGTAGCCTGCCTAAACAACTGCTAATAAATATGATGTGTGGTCAAATAATCAATGTTACATTGTTTGGTTCTTCATAATGTTATATAGCCTACATTGTAATAACCCGCTAATTATGACAGGACAATCAGGCTAATTTCAGAGGACTCAAGTATGTAAGTAAACCCTCAAATTGACAGAAATGTAGATGAAGCACATGAGGAATCCTAGAGGAAGTTTCTAAAGGTTGAGCACTTAGACTCCAATAGAAAAGGATCTATAGATGCCTCTATAAATGTGTATTAATCAGCGGAGGGGACTCCCTGTGTGTACCAGTCGTACCCAGAAGGGTGGCTGAGCCGTGACACACAGCAACTCTGACCCTGTGACCTATGACCGACTATACGCACAAATCTGCCAGATTATGAAGCAATCATTTACACGCCAACAACCACCTGCCAGGTCACCGCGGCAACAACCACCGAAGGAACACAAAACTCCCCAACACACAAGAGACACGGAGGGACTTCCTGGCCAGCCAAGGAGGTGACCATGAGGTGACCATGAGGTGACCATGAGGTGACCATGAGGTGACCATGACATTTTTCAGTTGGTCTCATACAATGACCACAGGGCATGGCCTTACTTGCCTCATGCCACATGGACTTACCTTTGCATGTGTGACCATGAATATCTGACAAAGAAATAACTTAAAACCCTATTGAGATGTGCTTACATAATCCTCTTGAAATTATGTTAGTTTCTTAAACTGTTCTGTTAGGTTGATGTTTTCTGAAGCTAAAGGAGGAACGTATCAGATTGCTCCAGGCCCAGTGGCCAAAGTCAAGTGGCAAGGGAGGACTTCTGTTTCATATTAATTTCTCTACAGCTGTCCCCGAACAGGCCTGAGAGTGCACAACCCACATACCACATTACTCATCACCCACAGCACATCCCAAATGTACGGGGCGTGGAGAGTCAGACTCTTAACTGGTGTCCCAAACAACAAGCCATTGGTTGTGTGTGGCAGAATGAAGATATTTAACACAAAGCTACTCAATACACTCCGTCCTGTTAAGCTCTCCTCCACAGCCTGAGCAGAGGTGAGAGTTGAGGTGTCAGGTGAGGTGTTGGCGGTGGCTTACCTTGAAGCATGCAGCGGTAGGCCGCCTCAGAGATGGCGTAGATGTGTGGGGGCATCTCGTGGCGCTTCTTGCCCCGGTACATTTCAATGATGTTATCAGAGTAGATGGGCAGGTTCTTGTAAGGGTTGATCACCACACAGAAGAGCCCAGAGTATGTCTACAGGGGAAATGGCAGACATGATCGTGTCATATCATCAGTAAGAACATCAGTAACAACAGGTTTACATTTGTGATGAACGATAAGGAGGGATACAACCAGTTTAAATGGGCTTCAACTCCCAGGTCTCTTAGTTCTGCTTCCTCTCCTGAAGGCAATGTTTTAGTAGCTAATTTACTACAAAGTATTTCAAAATGAAATCTGAATTGACTGAATTATTAACTACTGAATTATTCGAATGATTTTAAGGTTATTTATGAAATGTGGATCATTTTTAAGGTTACTCTATAAAATAAAATAACAGCAAGGAGAGCAGAGGTTACAGGCAAATTGCCTTATTCAAACAGATTGTCACTAAAATCACAGTATAGCCAAAGTCAGCGTACATATTGAGACTTTGTGCGTGTGTATAAAAGAGATGTGTGAATGTGTGCAAATGTTTAGGAATGGGGATGAATTGAGGTCTGGGAGTGTTTTCCTCCATCCCAGACCACCAGGCTAATTACTCACTATGCAGCATAGGTTAGGTTTGGAGGGGGGGGGGTCTATATTTACAGAGAGAACAAGCCAGAGAGAGCGAGAGAGTGAGTTTTGCAAAGGTGCTACACATACAGACAGATATGCAGAGGGTTAAAAAAGGGTGAAAATGAGGAATCATGACTATGTCTGCCGAGTTTTTTTGAGCACAGCATGAACAGCTAGAGGACTGTGAGGAGAAAGTGTGTTGGATAACAATCGAGGACTGCACCTTTAACACACCCAGTCACATGAAAGCAAGCACACACACACACACACACACACACACACACACACACACACACACACACACACACACACACACACACATCAAACTAGCTTGAGACAGGAGGGCTGGCTCCTGAGGTGGGGAGGGGGAGTCAGGAGAGAGGGCTGGACTCAGCTGGATAGTCAGCTTGAGAGGTGTGTTTGTTGTTCTTCGAAGCTCCAGGGACCCCAGCCCAGCACAGCAGGGAGCAGAGCCAGATGTGCTCTATGTGGGGCCCGTGGGCAGGTCAAGAGGTCAGATGCTACACGTCCGTCAACTACTACTGACGCTGCAAAGTGTGTAAGATCTGTATGTGTGCATAGATGTGTGTGTGTGTGTGTGTGTGTGTGTGTGTTTGTGTGTGTCTGAAGAGGGATGTCTGTCAAAAGGAAAGAGGGCAAGCGATTGGGGCCCAGTCACCTCTAATTACATTAATAACATAATCCTATACAGATTCCCAACGTCTCAATGACACGATATAGAGTGCTGTACCGGCCCCTTTCATGTTGCAAATGTAGTTCAAACAGTGCTGCAATGCTACTTCATGTCAACCGTGTTTCAAGAGCCGAGAGGCAAGAGGAGACGAGGGAACATAGACAAATGTCTGAGGACACAGACTTATAACAGGAGACAGGGAGATGAGAGAGGACACAGACTTATAACAGGAGACAGGGAGGACACAGACTTATAACAGGAGACAGGGAGGACACAGACTTATAACAGGAGACAGGGAGATGAGGGAGGACACAGACTTATAACAGGAGACAGGGAGACGAGAGAGGACACAGACTTATAACAGGAGACAGGGAGGACACAGACTTATAACAGGAGACAGGGAGATGAGAGAGGACACAGACTTATAACAGGAGACAGGGAGATGAGGACAATGAAAGTTTGGCGGACTGCCGGAGTGAGACACACAGGAGTGAGGAGAAAGAGGGCTGTAGAGATAAAGCTTAGGAGACGGGGAGTGTGTCTGTGAAGAAGAGATATGGGGTCAGTTTGGTTAATTAGCACAGGGTCTCCGATTCTGCTGACTACAGAGGTGTGACTCCCCAAGCAATAGGGCCAGTGATCCTCTCACCTCTACATTGCCAAACACTGCCTTCAGAGGGAGGTGAGAAAAAGGACAGGGACAGAAAGGAGAAGAGGAGAAAAGGGCAAAAGAAAGAGAGTGCATAAGAAGATGAGCACAGGAGAGAAGGAGAGGGAGAGGAAAGAGAAGAGTGTGGAAGGCGAGTGGGAGGAGACAGTATGCTGTAACTTAACCTTCCAGCTCCATTTTGTGACACATTAAAGATGCATTCCCCTTATCTGAGTGTGCAGGATATAAATAGAACCAGAGGAGGTTTTGCCACATCAAATACACCAACAAAGAGCCTCACTGCCACCTGCATCTCTGCAGCACAGATGGACACGCAGGGCTGGACTGGACTGCGTGCTGTAGAAGAAATGGGTCCTGACTGCATGGAGTTGGCTTCTTCAGTGGCACAGGGTGAAATCGTGTCTGGAATGTTTGGATCAGATGAACTTCTGGAATGTATCCCCTCAGAAACAGATAAATGAGTCGCTTTGATGCTCTGATTAAGACCATTCATAAAACGTCACAGAGAAAGGTAGACACGAACTAAGCCCAAACAAAACCCCTTTGACTGTTGAGACACCTTTTCTTCCTAAATTCTTGTTCACCCTCCCTCTGCTCATTCTCTTCCTCTCTCGCGCCCTCCCTCCCTCCCTCTCTGTCATGTCGAGGCCTACATGCTGTGTAACTGGAGCCGGGAGCGGCCTGGCGCTGCACAGTAACAGCCCACACAAAGCCCCAGCAGACAGACAAACAACAATCTCCAAAGGCCTGCGCCAATCTGCCACAACCCCCCCTTTCCCCAGACAGAGACCCAACTCGCCCCCAAGGCACGTAACACAGCAGGGGGTGAAGGCTGCGCTGCATCGATCTGAGGAGTCCTTGACTCGGCAGGTTTTTTTTCGGACCCTCTCAAGCTACGTGTGTACAGTACACTCAGACTACAAAAATCAATGGCTGCCCATTTAGAGAAACCACAAGGCCATACAAAGTCAATAATAGCCCCAGTACATCACGAGCCCGAGCCTCAATGGTCGCAATATAATGAAATGCGCTTGTTAAAATTTGTCGACACTCTTTCAATAAAGAGATCGATGCAGTTAATCCCAGTTGGGCTCTGTGTCTGTGTGTCTGTCTCTCTCTTTCACACACAGGCACACATACATACATACATACATATATACATACATACATACATACATACATACATACATACATACATATACATACACATGCATGCACACACACACACACACACATACATACATACATACATACATACATACATACATACATACATACACACACACACACACACACAGACACACACATAATTACATACACACACACACAAAAACACCTAACTGACTAGAGATCCCGAAGGGGCACACCATAACAAAGGTCTGGCTCAGCTCGCAGTACTCACAGCCAGGGAGGTAGAGTCAGATACCCTCACTTTAATAAACTGCCCTCAGGTCAAAGCACTCAACCTTGCAATCCCTTGTCTGCACATGGTGTAACATGTCAAACACACAAAGAACCAAAGATCTCTAAATGCAGAGGCAAGCACATTCACAGCAGTCTTTACCAGTGGGTATGGCTCTTGAGACATTATTAGTGCAGATATATTTCCTGGAGGACTGTCCACTTGGCCCTGAGAAGTCTCTGATTAGACCAAGTGTCCTGAGGAAGAGGCACTAGACGAACTCAAGGCACGTGGTTCCAGGAGACTATGAGAGCGGGAGATGATGTTCTCTAGAGGGGTCAGAGTGGCACTCATGTTACCATCCAAACATGCCTGATCACTGAAATGGGACAGTGCTCCTCCACTTGGCTATGGCAACAGCATGTCAACAAAGAAATCAAGCAGGAAAAAGAACGACACCTGAAAGGCTTTTTTTATCACAGTGATTTGAGATGTTTTTTCCCCCACCCACATGGTCACTGAATTAATCTTCCGCACAGCCACAACAAATTAAGACCTGGTACAATAAAAAAGTAGGGCCAACATAATGAGAGATCTGCCTAAATTAATCCATTCATCTTGCATGGTGCTACCGACCACTGAACCAACTGGTTGGCCCAGAGAGACTAACATGCACGCACAGGGCCTCAGAGGCAAAGGCAGGGGAGAGACAGACACACAGACCGACAGGCTGACAGACCAGAGCATTTTTTAATACGCAGATCCCTGAGACATCCTGCCATCTGTGGCTGAGCTGCCCAACACAAAGGACTGGTTGTTAGTCAGAGGCAGCCCAGTCTGTGAGTCAGAGCCACTGGCCCCAAGCTGACTAAACACCCCCCCAAAACTCCCCCTTTACAATGCTAAAGTCACCCCTTAGAGCAGTCGACCCCAGACAGGGAACATTCCCATTTGTGGACACTCTGGGTGACAAATGAACCAGTCACCCCATTGATAACATATTACAAAGGCAATCATTTTTATCTTCTGATGGTGCAGGGAGAGGAAGGTGGTATAAACAGTTGATGGTGTCATACGTACAAATATTTGGGCCAAGCTGTAAACGTGTTTAGTCAGAGAAGCACTTTTGTGAAGCATGACGTAAGAGTCCATGACTGGTTTTGCACAGTAGCCCAAAAGGTGAAGCAGAGATGGTCTGCTAAAAGGTAGCCTGACACACAGGTACCAGGTGAAGAGGTAATATAGCTTTACCTGAAACTGGTCAAAGAAAAACCTGGGAAAAAGAGTAAGACCAGGTGGTCTGTCCAGATTCTGAGGAAAAGCACTGAAATCTCCTATGGGGTGAAGGAGGGAAGGAAAAGCATGGAGAGGGCTGGAGACTGGTGGGCAGTCCATCTCACCTCTGATCAACCACACACACACACACATACCTTGAGCCTAAACATGTTCTGTTCACACCTAGTAAATGTCACAGCAGCCTTGAGATTCTTCAGCTTTGGAGAATGTTGGCTGTTTTCTCACTAGTTCCTTTTTGGAGATGGTGCACTTCTCATATACGTGTGAAAAGCCCTAAATGGACTCAGAGGCCCCCGAAGTGAAGACGACGGGGACCATCCTGAGTGAAGATCTCTGGAGGGTTTATTCTCCAGTACATCATGAAGCTGATGCTACATTACCAGTGAAAGTTATTATAAAACAGCCAGAGAGAGATCTATCCCCTTACTTACTCTTTTAAACCCTAATAACTACTTTGAAAAATAAGCTTCTGAAACTTAAATGTCAAGAGGCCTACAACGGAAGAGGCGATCATATATGCCATAAAGAAAATCTTTGACAACCCACATTTGTCACCATGTGATATGGAAATGTTAACTGAATTTGTATTTATAACTAAACAGACTATGAAAAAAGAATGTGTAAGTATGACTGAAGAATGAAGACTATGACTTGTGATTTAATCAAAAATATCTCAGGTTCTAACGGTTCAGTGTCTGGGAAGTAAGTATTCAGTTTTTGATGGCTCTCTTGTTAAGTTAAGCTGTTAAGTTCTGGTCATTATTTTTAATAAACGTATAGTAAAAAAGGTATAAAGTAGGTATTCTAAAAAAGTGTATCCCCTCGGGTCTGTACATCTGTAAGTGTTTCACTTCAGTCTAAAAGCAAGATGTGAGAAAACGATCTCCGATGTGATGTGTGTTGACAGAGTCTTGTGCGGTTTGGCAGCAAAATGTTCATAAAGCAGAAAAATCCATCATGGCTGCCACCTGCCTCCCAGGTGAGGGCCAACCCACATACTATTCCTGGAATGCGTGTCACAAAATGGGTCAACATCGTGGCAATCTACACTGGGCTAAGTAGGCCGCCATTGCAATAGCACTTTTCGCTTGGTGGAAACAGTTGCTCGTTAAATAGTTCACAGTTTTATACAAACTCAAGTAAACACTTCAGACCGAGTACAACAGATCAGTTGGGGTCCTCGTGAACAAAACCAATCAAAGGGTATTCCGTTATGTCTCATTTTATTTACTAAACACTTTAAGCCAAAGAGTAAAAAGAAGAGCAAATGACCTGAGTGGAACAAAATACCCCAAGTAGAACCGACATGCCAATCTATCAGGATACTGAGGTAATCAGAATGCAGCACCATAATAAAACAAAGTTCCTTTTAATGTGTCTCAAAGGGTGCCTATGAGTCTGAGCTTAAACACAGGGAAAGCAATGCCTTTCATGTTAAACTAGACCAAATTCAGCCAGGCAATCAGGGAGCCAAGGTCTTCAGTGTGCTCCTGTGGAGAGTGTGGTGCCTGTGGTTTGTGTGTGTGTGTGTGTGTGTGTGTGTGTGTGTGTGTGTGTGTGTGTGTGTGTGTGTTTGCAAAAACAACCTGATGACCTGGAGCAACATGTTGGCCCTTAAATGAGTTGCCTTTATGAGGGGAGATCTCGCAGAGATGAAAGAGAAACAGGGTCACTTACTAACTTGACCCAAGTAAACTGGGTGCAATCAGGGACAATGCAGGAATGACAAGCTATGTGTGGCGAACAGGGAACAACAGATAAAGACAAACAGGCAGAGAAAGAGAGAAAGAGAGAGAGAGCGAGAGAGAGAGAGAGAGAGAGAGAGAGAGAGAGAGAGAGAGAAAGACTGTGTGTATTAGTTATTGAGTATATGCAGAACAAGTCTTGTCAAATCGTGATGTTCTACCTCAACTTTCCAAACCTTTTAGTGGGAGGTTCCAGACTTAGAACAGAGTGAGTTCTCTTTAATCTCTTATTCATTGGGTAGATGCACACTATGACTATTTGAATGTAATGAGATAAAATCGATTACACTCACTATGAAGGTGATTTATTTGCCCACAAAAAAAACAATGAACAATACAAATAATGAAATCGTATAATATAAAAGACTGTATGTAACTACTCACGTAGATGAGGCCGGAGTAGTAGCGGTCCTTCAGGTTGTGCAGCACAGAGGCCTCGTTGAGGCAAGTGAGCTCCGCCATATCCTCCACCTTGCTGAACTTGGGCGGGTTCATCTTCTGGATGTCATCCTTGTTAACCACTGCCTTTTTGCCATTTTCTGCCAGCTCCAATATCACCTCCTCCCCACGCTCCTCACGTATGCTGGCCGCCTCAAACCCATGCCTCTCCGAGGGGATCCACACAAGCTTCTTGGCCGTCCAGTCTGCCTGCGTGGCCGGGTTGTAGACTACTGCCCGATCTACAAACAGGTATCGCTCCGGGTCCTCCTGCCCAGTCCGCTGTGCCATCTTGGGGTACCAGAGCTGAGCTCACCACCTGTTGGGGAAGGGAGGAGAGGACGGCTACTAGATCACTCCACAAGTCCTAGAAAACATCACCAGAAGAAACAGGGTTTTTACAGCAGAAGGTCTCGTCCGACAATTGCAAAGGAAGTGCAGCTCAATAAAGGACAGGAATCCTGCTCCTAGTGATTGAGCAACTCAGAATCAGACCATGCTGGCATATAAACTGATATTGAGTTATTCCTTCATCAGACCACTCAACAAGATTGGCAGGTGTGTACAAGAGAAAAGAAGGAATTCATAATACTATACGCTATACTAAAAACCCTCTAGAAAATATAGAACTGCTGCTATACTAACAGTTTCACTTTAAGACTAACTCCTGTGGACGTAGATGTTGCTCGTGGAACATGTGCCTCTTTTTGTTGAAGAACCATAATAGTAACGATGTTTGATGTGCCTCCAGGTGCAGCTGGTGGAGATCAGTCCAATTTGACAGTGGGAGAGACACAACAAGCTGCTATACCTCGCCATAATCGACCGCCTGCTTTTTTACCTTAATTGGCCAGCTGTGTGTGCTGTAGGGCTGAACGATTAATTGCATTTGCGATTTAATCGCGATATGATAGAACGCGATTTTCTAACCGCAACGTTCACGATTAAAAACGTGTTTTTTTTTTTTTTAAGATGGTACATTTTGCACACATTGTTTAAAAAAGTGCATGCCTTGTGTTTATTCTTACAATGACTTTGTTTAAATTACTTAAATGCACAGTAGCAAAGCCACCGATTTGTTGTTGATTCTGTAATGAGCAGTTAAATAAAAATGTAAAATGTGGGAAATAATATTTTACACTAAATGTATCTAATATTGTGTTGGTCATATTTAAATCATACATTACGATTTGTTGGGATTTTTTTTTTTTAAATCGCATTTTAAATCGCATATTAAATCGCAATCGCAATATTTGGAGAAAAAAATCGTAATTAGATTATTTTCCCAAATCGTTCAGCCCTAGTGTGCTGGACATCAAACACTAGCCTAGATCACGTCACAGTTTTTAAGCACATAGGAAATATACCACACCTTCATGCTGTCCCCTATGTTGGCAAAAGTAGGCTGTAGAGTCGAATCTATGCATAAGACTATTGAACTGAACTGAAATAAGGGAATTCCAACATGGGAATTCCAAGGTGTGGCATACAAATATTCTCATTAGGACCATTAGTCAAATAGTCTCATTAGTGTCATTAGGACCATTCATCACAGTTTATGGATGTCTATGTCCTTTCTCTTCAGTTTAATGACTGATTCTCCATGGCCCGGCTCAGATTGGGCCATGGTTATGGTATTCACTTACTACTGCATTCTCTGCGGAGGCTGTTAGGGGCACACCATGAAATATTGTAAAATGTTCTTAACCAGGTAGGCAACCTACTGTAACTACAATGGAAAATCCCAGCATAAAGTACATTCTAAATTTCTCTCACTTTAGTTCAGGTAATTCTACTACACTGAAGGGGTTTGCGGAGGGCATTTTCCTCATGTAAAGTTACACTGAAGTGGGGCCCTGGTGACCATATCAAATGAATCATCGTTACATGCTCGGTGAATTTACACAGGCATGGCCCATCTGTTGCTCGACACCTGTTCACAGTTTAAGAGGGTGCTTCAGCAGCAAATGTCCGCTGCATTTCCAGTTCAGACAGAATATGTAACTGGGTCTCAAATGAAAATTACTTTTATGTGTTCCTGTTATTAACGACTACTTCAATTTTTTATTTTAATACAGCCCGCCTCTGTACAGCAGAAGTTGAGTGGCCATGGTTTCACCATACCTTCAATTGTGCACATTCCGGCAAAATAAATAGACCTAGCCTATCAGTGCTCACTTAAACACAGTTATGGATTAGAATGGAACTGTGACGACAGTTAAAAGACTTCAGAGACTAAATTCTAACCCCATGACCTGAACCACCAGGTTGAGTCAGCATAGGAGCTGGGACAATCTTTAAACCTACTTACAGAGGTTGTTAATTACGAAGCATGTCTAATATCGTAATAATCTCGAAACGTTAGAAAGGAGCTGTCGATCTCTGCCAACTGAACCGAACCTAACAAAGAAACACACACGCACAGGAAACTATGTCAGCTTTCAGGAAAGCTGGCACCATGTCGCATTGGTGGCGCTGCTGGCCAAAAACACTTTGCAGTACTATACGATTAGCATGCAGCTTTGCTGGTGGTCTCAAATGAACCGAAGAACCATTCATTAATTGATGTAGTCTGAATACATTTTACCTTGTTTATCTGTATTGAAAAATGCATACATTTGCGGCTGGTCTAACACCAGCATACGACACGACAACAACGGTGGTCGGGTGGAGCTGCCGGGGTGCGCGAGTCCCCGCGAGCCAGACGGCACCAGCAAGTGTTGTTTGATGGCTGTTGCTAATGGCTAACGTGCGCACGACAGATTAAAGTTGTGCAACACAGATAACGTCAACAGTATTGTCCGTTTAAAACACCCCGTCCATAACGCGCTCACTTTCTCTCTTTCTTGCCAAGGCCAGCAAATGTAGGTAGGGTTTTAAATGAGAAAAAGAGGGATGCCCAGGCCTGCTCCAACCAGCAACATTATTCTATCCTAATGAACATTAACGTGAACTGTTTACTGCTACTTTAACTTTGTGTGGTTGTCCGAGGTGATAAAACTTCAAAGACCTCTTTGACATTAGCTACTTTATCACAGCGTTTAATAGGTTAAGAATGCAGTAAGTTTCTTGAAACCCTAACATGAAATACAATAGATGCCCTTTAACATAGTTTAATTCAACCTGTATAAACATTCATTATATAAACTCTAAATTGTAAAGGTAATGTTAGCAACCACAGAAACTATGCTAACTGACCTCCACCGATTCACAAGTAACGTTACTCATCCATCCCATTGCGGAGAAAAGACTATCAGTCTAATCATTGTGCAAGGCAGACATGGCTAGATTAACCAACGACCTGGTATGTGTCTTACCTGGTGTTGTGAGAGAAGAGCCGATGGCAATGTTCCGCAGGAATAAACCGCTCTACAATAAATGTTGTTGAACGCCACGCGTCTATGCAGAAATTCCAGCATCTATCTCTCAGCGCTACCCTCCCTCACCAAAAGATACTCCCCTACAGACGGCCCCTCCTCGATGGGAACCAACTTGACCGCTATTACTCCCGCCTACGAGGGACTGTGCGCACACAGGAACACACACTATTGTCGCCCTCGTAATTTTACTTAGAATACATCAACACAACATCTACCGCTTCCAGAATCAGGCTGAATGTCATGTCGCACTGATTGTAACGAATAGACACAACACGTCATGTTTCCGATGCTGCGAGCATTAACTGTAAGAACTTAGTCTAATTACTTATTTACCCCTGCTTAGCCTAAACACTGCGATGCGGTACGCTTAACACTTTAATTAGACTTGCTAGGAGCCATCAGACGTCTTTCGGCGTTTTATTGGCTGAAAATCAGTAGCATCCCCTGTTCCTAGATGTATCCTGCTGTCACTTTTATTGCATATATTCACCTGCCACTGAGCGTATACGACACGTCAGAAGGCTGCTGCAGTGAGTGTGAACACTTCAGTAACCCCCTTCAATCTGACATTTTCAATTCCCTAAATTGTAGCTCGTAGAAAAAGTATATGGCAGTTATGTCTCTCGTAAACAAACAATTGAGTTCAAAATATAATTTCAGTGTGGCCATCCCTACACAACACAAGCCTCCTTGGGTACCAGTTTATTGGACAGCGATAGTCTACTACTTCAGGATTATAGAACAGCGCCATCTGGTGCAGGGATACTTCTTATTAGTTGATGTAGTTGACGCAGTTATCGTGATCAATTCAGCTCATGTTCAACCTGTGCATTCTCCTTCTTTCACTCCTTTAACGTTAAAAGCAACTTTTGTACATTTTTGTTTACGAAAAAGGTATTCTACCTTCTGCTATTTTGTTGCGGCCTAGCCCTGCCTGACTGACTGTTGCTAAGGTCAACGTTACTCTCAGTCCACCTTCGAGATAACGTCCTTATTCGAGCATTTATACACCTGTAAGCATGAGTGTTATTTTCTTGTCATAACGAGCATTAAAAAGTTAATTCCACTGTTATAAGGCAAGGCATGTCATACTGTTTTTCTGATAGGTAGACCATACATTACTGGTTATAAATTGAAATTTCATGATTTTTACTATTTACATTTTTTGACCATTGACTTAACAACACTTAACAGCAAAGATTCTCAATTTCAATTCCCCATCAAAACATTTCTGAATTTTTTATTTCAAAGTCTGTGAGGTTTTGAAAGGAACTTGGGGGACAAGAGATTACCATTACATAGTGAATGTGTTTAAACAGTTGTCTGTCTCCATAACGTGTGGAGTATCATTGCACTGGGAAGAGATTTCACAAAGGGATCTCTCTCTCTCTCTCTGAATCGACATACTATTGTGAAAAAAATGAATATTTATAATATATACATTACTCATCTCGTTATTCTAATTTCCTAGTCTTGATGTCTATCGCCCCCTAGAACCCCCACCGCGACCTCTTCCTCCTCCACCACCGCGTCCTCTTCCTCCTCCACCACCACGTCCTCTTCCTCCTCCACCACCACGTCCTCTTCCACCACCGCGGCCTCTTCCTCCTCCTCCTCCTCCTCCTCCTCCACCACTGCTAAAATTTCCTCCTTGCACTTTTTTCCGTACGCCACTGGACTGTTCTGTATCATCACCATCATCATCGCCACCTCTTGGCCGTTTCCTCTTTCCTAATTGCTCCTTCAATTCCTAGTAAAAAAAAAAAAAAGAGGACAAAGGTTAAACTTTATTGGGCAGCATCCCACAGACACTATTAATTAGATACGCTGAGTGTGTAATACCATACTAAAAATGTCATAAGCATAAACAGCACCAGAGGCAAATAAGAAGCAATCTTGGGGGCATTGTAAATGAAACCAAAACACTCACAATCCTGGCAAATCTCTGGGCTTCGCTAACTCTCTCCACTAGCATCATCACTTCCTCTTCTTGCGTCGGGAAGGATGGCAGCTTCTTTCCAATCAGTGTTTCAATTCGCTGGAAAAGCTCCACGTCGTACCTAGGAAATTGTAACACAATCACAACCTGGCAAGCAGCAGTGTCGTGATAAACCAAGCGGAGTGGCCTAATTGAACACAATTACTTCAGTGGGCATTCTAGACGTTTTAAAACAACAGAAAGAGACTTACTGTGTGACAAAAGTGATGGATTTCCCTGAGCGCCCTGCTCTGGCTGTTCTTCCCACTCTGTGAATATAGTCCTAAAACAAAGAGCAAAGAGCAAAATCAGATTTAGCCAAAACAACACAATCTACTTATTATTAGTAGTAGTATTATCATCACTGTCGAACGCAGAAGACCTCTAGAAAAATAAGCACCTTAGAATGAGTGGGGATGTCAAAGTTGATGACACAGTCCACATGCGGAATGTCCAGTCCTCGTGACGCCACATCTGTAGCCAGCAGTACGGAGCGCGATTTGGACTTAAATTTGTTAAGGGCTCCCAAACGTTTGTCCTAATAAACATGAAAGCAATGTCAGCACACCACACTCAAACAAGTCAGAATTTTCAACATGTTTATCTGTGTGTGGGCATGTTCACCTGGCTCATCTGCCCATGCAGTGGTATCGCAGTGATGCCCAAGTTCCGAAGCATCAGCGCCACCCTCTGGGCATTGTTGCACGTACTACAAAAGATCATGAAGGAGTTTCCTGCCAGTTCGTTCAGTATGGACACCAGGTAGCAATCCTAAGGGACAATGTGCATAAACATCACTACTTCTTGTGGAAAATCAAGACGGACACACATTAACATTACAGACACAAATTCATATAAGCAGTCTACAATATTTAAAAACGTAAGTATCACTAGACTAATGATCACTACCTTGTATTTTGATGGTATGAAAATGTAATATTGTTGGAGCTTTTCCACTGTTGAATATTTAGTGGATACTGAACATTTGACTGCGTCCTTCAGAGCTGCACGCTGTAGTTTCTGGACCTAAAAAAAAACCGAGAGACTTAAGTCAATGAACCATTTTAGAGTGAGAGGCTGACTGATCTAGAATAGAAACAGACTGATACCTTTTTGGTCATAGTAGCAGAGAAAAGAAAAGTACGCCTCTCGCGGGGAATCACTTTCAGGATCTTATCCACCTGAGAGAAGAGAAAAAACAGACAGTGACAAAAATGAAATGTCAGAATGTGAGTACTGAGTGTGTATTCCAAAAGCTCTCACTTAATTTAGAGTTTAGGTCTCAATGCTCAATTCCAATCCCCAGTTCTGATATTTTCATGTGTTCACATACCGTAACCCAAATCCAACACAACTTATTTTTTTTTCAATGGCCCACATGAACAAATGAAGAATAACAAACAGCACAAGTCACAAATACTGCATATGTTGCTTTCCGTCAGCCATTTAAAATGTGTGCGTCATCAACTACTTAACTGCACAGAGTAAGACGCCGTGGCCTATTTTAAACAAGAAATAACCTGCTGTTGCTTCCATACAATTAAGCCCATATATATTATGGTGATGGTGGTTATGGTGACCGTCACAAATTAGCATTGAAAATGTAAGAGAAATAAATATTTCAGTGGCACTTTGAACTAATGCAATCCCATTAGCCAATGCATAGACTGTTAACAAATTCCTCTGCAGAAGATGTATTCCACTTTAAGCGATAAATGTGTCAAATCAATTGCCCTCATACCTCTGCTTCGAAATCCATGTTGAGAATCCTGTCTGCCTCATCCATTATAAGAAACTTAAGAGCTCTCAGGTTGAAACCTTTCGTGTTTTCCAGATGGTCGACCAGTCTCCCTGGGGTGGCTGAGAGAGAGCAACAAAAAAAACATGAATGACAGGAACTGGATAGAAATAGTCAGTTATTTTCACCATTTAAGTGAGTCACAAGAGAACACTTTCTCATATAGGACCAAAAACAAACACACTCACCAATGATAATGTGGGGTTTCTTGGCCAATACCAAGGCTTGAGACATCTGATCAACACCACCAACAATCACAGCTAGAAGGAGAACAGAAAAAAGAAAATCTATGCCTGCTACCACTAGACTCATTGTGAACCAATGTTGTTCGTATATATTAATTACTACAAACAATTAACACAAAAACTTGTATTACTTGCACATTTCTCATTAGATATCGTCAGTTAACTTTGTTCATTCATCTTCCTTCTCAAGTGGTAATGTAATCCCTTATGTCTCTCTCCATACCTGTCTTCACACCAATGCTGGAGCCCAAAGCTTCAAACTGCTCTGCAATCTGGAAGGCAAGCTCTCTTGTGGGAGTGAGCACTAACGTGTGGAGCCTTTGAGGAGAGGAGAGGAGCGACTGAAGGATGGGCAGAGCAAACGCCCCTGTCTTTCCAGATCCAGTCTCTGCCAGGCCAATAACATCTCGACCTGAGAGGATGGACACATGTGAGTGATACAACGCAACTTCCTGGCGTTTTTAAGAATTGTTGTTTATGCATAACTAGTGCAATACATAAGACATGTTAAAAGCAACACTCGTCACAGTTAATTATAATTGCTATACTTCTATACTAGTCTTGTTTACCTACTGGTCTAATTTCCCAAAGCAGATACGCAGAATCATAGCTCACCTTCCAGAGCCACTGGTATGGCTTCTACCTGGATCTTAGTGGGAATCTTCCATCCCAACAGGTCACAGGCTTCACAAAGTACCTCTGTTACACCCTGAGCACGCCAATGCCAGTGATAATTGGAAAGGTTAGTTAGACAGGGACGGGCAGTATGTCTGATACATGTATTTAAAATAAATATTTGGAATACGAAAGTCCTAATACAAGTGCTTTATTATTCTTCATCAAATTAGTATAGTGTACAGTATTTTTCACACAAAACTGTATACGTCGTCACTCGATGCATTTGCATGCATCTTGGTTATAGAATGCTGTGCTGAGCGCTTTGCCCATGATTAGTTAAGATACGACAAGATGGCAAGTGAATGATTGATGTCTCAATTTTCTTCTCTGATAAAGAGAGAAAATACAAAATCAGACTTAGGGCTAATATACTGACAGAGAATAGTTAAAGTTGTTCTCTCAGCTGGATGGCCAAGTTAGAGGGAACACTATGCTAAGTACGCTAGCTACCTGCTAGCCCCCATAAATGTTACTAATTACCAAATCTTTAAATGTCTTGACAGGTTCCTCTTTTTCATTGCCGCCATCCTCTCCGTCCAAGCTTTCGGTCGTGTGTTCATTATTTGTTTCGTCGTCACTCGGATCCTCGGTTTTTATTCCATTATTTGTTTCTATCTCCTCCTGAACGTGCGCCATGCTTACTTGCCCCGTGTTAAAATGGGTAGATTATACGCATGTCCGGAAATTGAAGCGACCCGCAGAGGAGTATGGGACTTGTTGTATTTTACTATTGACTAGTGTGCGCCGGTATTTTTTTGTTTTTATAAAGTGCAAACTCCATGAGTGTGTAACCAAAACCCTCAGATATGGTGAACAGAAATTATATTAAAGTTACAGACCAAAGAAACAAATGTCAAGTATTTCAAGTATTTATTCAACATCAGGTTTAGCAATTTCAGAGACAATGTAAGCAGATTTTGTGTGTAACACCTACATTCTAAAGTCAAATTGCCCCACTGACTTGAGCTCCCCCCAACCTTTATAAATCAAACTGAAACACCATATAAAAAAAGCTTTACACAAAGACTGCGACAATTTAAAGGGCCGAAATAACAGACTCAAGCACCGTTTCAGTCTAAAAGCACTCACTTTACTGACTTGACGTCAAAATCAAACATGTCTCCACTTTCTGTGTCCTAATTGCCTTCAACTTCCTGCTCTTTTCCTCAGTTTCACAGAAGCCCCTCCATCTCTTTCATGAAGGCGTCGTACATTTGATCCTTTGTCTTCATGTTGGGTTGGATGCCTGAGGGCTGGTTGGGGTTGGCTGATAATATTGGTGCAGCCATGGCCTGCTGTTTGTGCCCTGGGCCTCCACCATGCTCGTCCCCCTTGCGGTGACTTCTATCCATCCCCGCCCCAACCACTGCTTTGTCCCTTCGGACACGCAGTGTAGTGGGCACGAAACGTGTGACCTCCGTCTTGGGGTTGATGATCTGAGGCTTGGCGGAGATTGTGGCTCCACTCGCCGCACCCGGCAGCCCTGCCCCTGGAGGCCCCGACACAGAGGTGATGTTGGCGCGCTTTTCGATGGTGGGTGGTGCATGGTGATGAGTCGGGAGGTTGCCCTGGCCAGCACTGGTCTGTGGGGCAGTGGTGCCTGGGGGAGGAGGCATCTGCATGACCCCTGGACGCATGGGCATTGGGGGCGGGGGCATCATGGATGGCGTGTTGGGGGCGTTTGGAACGCCCTCCCCTGCACCAGGCTTCTGCCGGTGGACAATGCTGGGGGGTGCACTGAGAACGTTGGGGTTAAGCGGCGGGGGGAAGAGAGAAAGAGGGGGGGCCATGGGACGTGGGGGTCCGGCGCGAGGTGGAGGAGGCGGTATACCTGTGGAGAAGGGAGAAAACTAAATATATCAGACATCCACCAAGTTATCCTCAGTTCTTAGTCCATGAAGAAACCCCACATATCACCACAAAATATTTCAAACATAGCTATTACCCAAACTATAGATATTTATTTTATATAATCTAAAACAGACAAGACATATTAATGTGACTGACTATCCTTAGGAGTATGAAGTGAAGAAAAGGCTTGGAATAACACTCACCTGGCGGTGCAGGTGGAGGTAGCCTGGGCGGTGGGCCTCTGGGTGGAGGGCCAGGGGGTAAACCTGGAGGAGGACCGGGAGGTGGGCCTGGCGGGCGACCAGGAGGTGGTCCAGGTGGAAGCATACGTGGCATCGGTCCCCTCAGGGCACCTGGTATACCAGGGGGTCTTAGGAAAGGCGGAGCACCTAGGGGTGATCAGAGCAAAACAAAACCCGTCAATGGTGAAAGCAGAGCAGGCTCATTCAGTTTAATGCAGTGTGATCTAATCAAACTCATACTGCTGAAATAGCTAGTTTCAGGTCAGCTCACCTGGTGGTGGACCAGGGGGCAGACCAGAGGGTGGTCCTGGAGGTCTCATTGGTGGAGCTGGTGGCGGTCCCAGTGGAGGAGGCCCTGTCATTGGTGGAGCCTGCATGTGTGGAGGAGGTTGCTGTGTACCCATTGGTATGGAGGAAGTCGGCATTCTGGGAACACCGGGCTGGCCATCACCAGGTGCTGATCTATCTTCAGTGTCAGAGCCCTCGGAATCAGTGTACTCCTCTTCCTCTTCTTCCTCCTCCTCTTCCTCTGGGACGGACTGACCTGAAGGTGGAAATTTAAGGTTTTTCTTCGTCAGACGAAAATCTGCACATCCTAATTTGAACTCTTTGTATTTAACCCCCTTTGTGTAACCACCCTGTCCTTCCGTCATGCTTTTTAAACCTCCCCTAACTCTTGCCATCACGATCATTACCTGCCATCCTGAGCATCATAGCCTGCAGTGGTGTGATGGCCTTAGTCTTCTTCACTACCCTCTTCTTCTTCCTCCTCTCTCTGGGAGGAGAGGGCATGTCAGCAAAGCGCACAATGCGGCCTAAACAGGAAAATCAAAACAAAGGCATCACTGTTATGAAATGGCACAAACATCTTTTATGTTCATCACCAATATTACTGAAATTCATGGCAAATGTACCTTAATCATTAACAGGACACACACAACAAACACAGTGGGATAGACAGATAAGAAGGCTAATGTGAATTGTTATAAAAAGGGATTAGAATTGAATGCCACTCCCTCCCAGCTTACCTCGGTCTTTGTCCTCCTCTCTCTCCCGATCTCTGTCGTCATGCCGAACCACCTTCCTTCTGTCTTCATCGCCCCCCTCCTCTCTTTCCATGTCACTGTCTTCCTCGCTGTCGCTCTCATCATCATCCTCTCGCTCATCCCCATCTCGGTCACTCTCACTGCCACTGTCCCGGCCCCCTGCGGTCTCCATGGCTTCAGTGTCTGACAGGGCATCGCCACCATCTGTTTGTGTAGTCACAAAGAGTGGGACAGAGAAGTTTTGAGTTGGGACAGAATTATCCACAAGCAAGAGGCAGAAAAGTAATGACCGCTGTCATTGGCAACGGGGTGTGTGCTTCTAATTCACATCTTTCATATAATTCTGCAAGTAGTCTGCTCACTTCTCGCAACTATATTAATTGTAACTTCTAGTCATAAAGTCATTTGTTGCCTCGCAACACCTAAGTACTATTTGTGCAAAGAACTATTTTATCTCAGCGGAAGCCTGCAACAGGAGCACTTCAAAGGAGATATTTTGGAAGAATGTCTTATTGCTTTTGGAAGTAACCGTTGCGTGTTGGTCCTGTTTGTCCTGTCCCCTATTCATTGACCTGTGGACTTTACATTATCCCTTACATATCCACCATGCATTACTACACATTCACGTACACAAGGGCATCCAATGCTGCTAGAGGGCCATTCCACCGAACTGCAAAAGTGTAGACAGCCTCAGTCTGTCTAGCCTGTGTAGGTACACTGATGTAGGTGATAAGATGTTAAGGATCCACAAGAGAATGGCAGTACCTGTGTCTCCCAGCCTCCTTTGCTGCTGGACTCTGCGGCCATACTGCTGGAGAACCTGTGGGGGTGGAGGTCCTGGAGGAGGGCCTGGAGGCTTCCTGCCCGGCGGGAGCCGAGGGACCCCAGCCACGGCAGCTGATGTGGGGGCTGACGGAGTTGTCGCGGTACCTTTCCTGAACAGAGGGATTTACAACCAAAACAAATTCAGCATGTTTAGGAATAATATGCGTTTTAATCATTTACTAATAGTTAAAGCTTAAATAGCTATAATGAGTAAGTCATAAAGGATATATATTTTGATACTGTTATCAACAATTCATCAATAATATTTTTGCTTTTGTTTTGCCTTGCAAGAGTTTTGGGGTATTAAAGCCATGTGGCACATTACTTATTCATAAACTATAACAAGAGAACCAGTCCAGCTGAAAGTCAGAGAGCCCACAGTTGGACTTAAGCACCTACCCAAAGGATGTGCCCTTCTTGAGAATGGAGGGAGGCTGGGCCCCAGGGAGGGGAATGTCTTGGATGAGGATGCTGGACGGGGCATGTGGCATCTCAGGCAGTGGGATGCTGTCTACCTCCACTGATTCTGCATTCTGGCAAAGCCAACAAGGAAAAGGACATAAGGATTAAACTCACTTGACTCACACAGAAAATGACTACTGTTTGATTTAACTAAACAAACAAAATAACAAAATGTATTGGTATCAAATTGCATTCAGTAACAGAATGCAGAATGAAACAGAGCATACCCAACAGGCTGCCAGTGTAAAACACACAGACAAAATAAGCGTCGCCTGGACATGTACTGGACATCTTCACATGCTCCCTCTTCCAGACACCACTTCTTCACGTCTACCATTAATGTCTATTTAAATCTCTCATCACTCAATCACACAGACACACATACCTTCACGGAGTCAAAATAGAGGGACAGCTGGCCACGCTTAGTCTCATACTCCAATTCCAGCTTGCGCAGCTCCTTGTACGTGTCGGGGTTCTCTCTTTCGTACAGACGTACAATGCGCTCAAACGTCTCCCTCAGCTTTTTCCTCTTGTCCCGGAGGACCTTCTCATTCAGCAGTGGCTGCTGCACCGGGTTGAACTCTGCACAGGTAGTTTGATCAGAATGAGCATCGACACACACATGAAAACATACCACACAAAGACACCCAAAGATGGCTAAGAGCTGCCATTCTCACCCATCTCATCCAACTTCTCCATATCACGGATGATCTGCCTGGGATCTTTCATCTTCAGGACAGCTGCCCTCACCATCATCCTCTGCTTTTTGTTCTGAAAGACAACAAATAGGCGGTGAGTAAGTCATCAAAGCGACAGTAATGTCAAGTATGATTGTTGTTAAAACAATATGTACCTTCTTCAGCTCTCTCTTTCGAGCTTCCTTTCCTTGAAGGCAAAAACAATGCATTAGAATAAATTACCTTTTACAGTCAATGGACATACATAAAGTCTACGGTGTCTACAGATGTGTATTGAATTGTATACTTTGCACACTGATATACAAAACTCACTGGCTTGATCTGTGGGATTCATGAATTTCCCACTCTTGGTGGACGAAGTCGAGCGTCGACCCATGATGTCAACGTGTTGTGTTCACCTAGATAAACAACATAACATGTGTTACAAGTCCATAGAGCGTAATATTAAAGTAATCGGCATCAGTTTATAAAATATAATGTTATCTTCCCAAATGAAAAGGCAGCGAAAGACGAAATCGACATGAGCCCTACTGCTTTCAGTCGACCTCAACCACTCAAGAAAAAATAACAGCAGGATCTGAGATAGGACGTCAGGACCTCTTCGTAAGCATTCCAAAGTTTGTTAGAATCAAAGTTAACATAATCGAAAAGGTTTATCATGTGTATTAACAACTGCAGATTACGAAACTAGATAGCTACATCACCACGACAGCTTCATATCGTTCATGCCACCGACGTACTAGGTGCCACAGGAGTTGCAAACATATAAACAAAACAGAAACCACCATGTACTGTTATCTAACGTTAGTCATAACTTTGCATTAGATATGATGTGACATTAATGCTAGAATATGTTTGCAGTCACACGGAACAACAAGTAGTTTTTTTTTAAAAAACACTGAAACACTCGTGCTAGCCTAGAAACGGTAGCTAACCAGCTAGTAGACGCTTTGCTGGCTAACTACCTACAATGAATAAAAACTGAAATAAGCGATTTAGCGAACTAGTTAACGTTACCTTTCTCCGTATGAAAACTGGGGACGTGAATAAACTTCCCCCCTGTACTTGCTCGAAACAGGGGAAGGACAATTACCTGCTAGATATAACAGAACTATTCGCTTAGATATTCCTATATAACCACCACCGAGATTCAGCCATGTCTAATGTCTGCTGCCATTCACGGAAAGTGATAGGACGAAACTTCCTGAGCTTCTTCTTCTAAAATTGCGTAAGGTATACAGATGATTGACGAAACAGCTCATTGCCGCCGCGAAGTGGGCTGGAGTGAAAAACGTCAACGTTGATCCGCGGTTGATACCTGTTCCTGTGGTTATCAGAAGACCAACACCGTACACTTTCCTGAAATACATATAACTTATGAAAAGTGAGGTTAGGAACACCATTCATTTATCATATTCAAACTTCCCCCCTTATGCTGAACATCACAATTGCACATTCTCAATAAGGCAAGTTCAGACTCGGCCAATATAGTGTAATGATGACAGAATCTTCCCTTCTACTTGTCCCAATGCTACCAATACCAACACCTCTTGTAGGCCCAGGCAAAGTAACCCATTCTGGAGCCAACAATAGAATTAATTGTAAAATAATTTTTTTCAGCATAGATCATTTCTATGAGGTGTCCAGAACAACATACTAAAAGTCCTGAGAAATCCTAGTTGAGGAAATATGTTTAATTCTCATCAATCTGAGCTGTGTGCTAATAATGCATGGCAAAAATATACCTCAAAAATGTAATTTTTTCCTTTACTCCTATCAAAATAAAACTTTACACAATGAAAGTACCCATGAAAAGTAAAAATGTTTGTATTACAAGTTTCTTTGAAAATGAATTTTAATATGCAAATTAGCTATACACTAATCAGATATGCCGAAAATACACCCAAATAGGCTTACATTTTTCCTTTACTCCTACCACAATAAAACTTTACATAGTAAAAGTATACATGAAAAGTAACTTTTTTTTTATTACAAGTTTCTCTTGAAATTAATTTGAATATGCACATGAGCGTCACACTTATTGAATATGTCCTAATTGCATAGGCAGAAACACCATACCCCTGGCAGTTACTACCAAGCCAGGCAGTTTTCAGGTTAGAGGCCAATCTAAAAGCAGCATTGCCATCTCCCATTGGCAGTAGGATGATTGGATGAAGATTGGGCCGATGTATTTGTCATACATATGAATGGTGTTTCTGCCTATGGACATATTCAATAAGTGTGGAGCTCATGTGCATATTCAAATTAATTTAAAAAGAAACTTGTAATACAACATTTTTTACTTTTCATGGGTACTTTCATTGTGTAAAGTTTTTTGCCATGCATTATTACCACACATCTCAGATTGATGAGAATTAAACATATTTCCTCTACTAGGATTTCTTAGGACTTTTAGTATGTTGTTCTGGACACCTCATAGAAATGATCTATGCTGAAAAAAAAACATTTTACAATTAGTCTGTCGTAAAATGCTACTTTGCCTGGACTATTGTTAGCAACACCTCTATTGTACCTTTAACAAGCATGCCTCCATCTTACCCAGTGGGATTCACACTTTGATGTTTTTAGTAATAACATCATCTGCTTTTTTACTGCCCTTTACGTTTGCATGAACAGGTACTTTGATGACATATACTAAGCAATATTTCATCAATTAAATCTTTCCTTGTTGATGAGTGGCATCTTAATATCTTTTTTAGGGGTGAAAAGATCTGAAAACATCTACTCTCTCCACCCGTGGAGGTGCCAGCATGATCTCACCTACTGCTATACAGTTATGAATGCTACATTATTTGAAATCTGTTATTTACTTCAGCCAATATAGGGATATACACAAAATATTTAAAAGTCTCCAGTTTAATTCATTCTGAAGTCTTGCTGAGAGAAGGTTGCCTTACACTCTGTAAGGTCTGTTGAACCTCTTGTTAACTCGGTTCTAAATAAAAGATCCTGCACCTGAATCTGGCTACTGGACCATCAGAGCGTCTCATTTGTACACTGCCTGATGCATTTAAATGTTCTCTCATGCTCCTGATTCCAACTTTATCCTGTAACCTTCTTCACTAACTTAGTTCACTATGTACTTCCAGAACATCCTGGCATGCATTTGACACTTGCTGGCCATGGACATTTCATATGCGTGGTTGTAAAACCAGTACATTTGGCCTACTGCACAATTACACGTTTTATTCATCACTGTTATTTTCATTGTTCAGGGATATTAAAAATAAAACTGCAACATTCTGATCACCTGGACCACTGTAGGTACATGTATTTAAATGTAATGTATTTGCCATGCATATGGTGTCTGAATTCAACCCCTCTCCCTTTCCTCTGCAAATTACCCTTCTCAGGATTTCTCTAGTCTTTCATAATTATTTGATCAACATACTGTATACTATGACCTCTGCATACTGCAACATAGAACAATTTAAGGATAATTAAATTAATAATTGTAAATAATTAATTTAAGCATTGTATGTTATACGCATTTATTTATTACGTATGATCAATATTCCAAATATGACCCAGGCCTATATTCTATATTCTATCACGCATTACACTACATTTATACATTATAAAGGGAGTTTTTATGTTATCAGCACCAGCACTCAAGAACCTTTGTTATAGTATCAGACAGATGAGACAGAAAAAGACAAGAGAGACATAACGTTGAGTATTTTGTGCTTTTATTTATGCTAAACTAATGACTACTCACCCCTTGATTACTACTCACTAAATCATGTTAATGCCTTATTCATTCAAATGAACTTGACACTTTGATTTAGCTGTCAAATACTTCAATGTTTTTTATTTTAGCTACACAATTTATGCCCCCCACCCCACCCCACCCGACCTTTTTGCCTAGAGTTGCAGATACATTTTAGTACAGTCAAATATAGCATTTAAGGCTATAATTCTGTGGCAATATTCTTTAAACAATGCATCCAATCTACATTAACGTCTTAACATGGTCAGCCATAGGATGGATAGGCCAACTGTAAGGTGATTGGTTGACAAGATGATGATCTAATAAGGGATTGGTCCATAATATGCAGTGTAGGCGGCAATAATTCCAGATGTGTCCATCATGTCCTCGCAACCCAGGTTGGCCTCGCACACCTCTCTCAGGCTAGGATGGAGTTAGTGTTGACAGGGAGAGATGGAGAGAGACAGAGGACACCGTTAGGAATATGATCATTTGTCCGCTGTTTCCCAAGAGGATTATAGTACTGCTAGAATTATTATTTAATTACACATTTCTAATTTGGGAAAAGGTTCCCCGTCAGCAAAAACAATACATGATTTAGCAAAATAAAAACACTTTTAATGAACAATACCTAACACAAATCTCATAACACGCCATAATTCTATTATCAGAGCACAGGAGCAACAAGAAAATCACTCTTACACAAAGAGAAAGAGAGAGAGAGAGAGAGAGAAAGAGAGAGAGAGAGAGAGAGAGAGAGAGAGAGAGAGAGAGAGAGAGAGAGAGAGTGGTTTTGGGGGAAGCCTTAGGTTGAGTAATAACAGCTTGTGTGCTGCCTCTCACCTCTCCAGCTGGGTCAATGACAGGCTGGCAGGGTCAGTGGTGCCAGCACGCTTCTGCCTCATGAGGGTAGCAGCCTGGTCCCTCTGCACAAACACACCTGGAAAAAATACACACAGGTGTAAACACACACACACACACATGCACACACACACACACACACACGCACACACACACACACACACACACACACACACACACACACACACACACACACACACACACACACACACACACACATACACATGCACACATACACACACACATACACATACATATACATGTACATACAAACACAGACAGACATATACACATGTATAAATACTTGCACAAATTGACCTATTCAAATAAATGTAAAATGAAAATATAGACATAGACATACAGACATATATAGAAATCTGTATGCACATGAAAACATTCTTACAGACAGACTGAGTTTGTTTTACTTTAGCATGAGGGAAGGCATCTAATATTTGGCCTCATTTTTTCATACCCAACTTATACAGATATATGCTAACTTATTCAGTGTGGACAGTTGTGAAACAGTTACAGTATACTTACTATACTACTACAATTAAAGACAATTATTTAAGTTTTTGATAACCTCCATAGTTTTCTTCTGTACAGAGGGGGATATATTGACTAAGGTGACAGTGAAAAGCCATTTTACCTTCCTCGTTGGGAGAGTCAGACTTGCTGACAGTAGAGTCTGAAGCCCCTGTAAACATATTTACATATTATGAGACATATTACACAGAATAGTATCATTACACAACATGAAAGGTAAACAATACAATATACTATACAGAATTAACCATACATAATAATATCTCCTCACATACATTTTGATTGCAAATCTAAACTGCTGAGATTTTTCTTGCTGGTGAAAGTTCAGCATACTATGATTAAGGGTCAAATATAATCCCACTTACCGGTACTTGCAGAAATACAGACATATGCAAGAGCACAGAGGATGAGGATGGCTAAGGTCTTCATGTTTTCGCTCTGGTTTTTCAGTTGTTCTCTCTAGACAATGGAAGAATGACCAGTGCTCTCACTCTCTCTCTCACACCTAGGTCCACATACACTCACACAGTTTATAGTGATGCCCCACGCACTGGTCAGACAATATGATTGGTTGAGGTTTCATGTAACATACTCCCACACAAAAAAAAAAACAACAAGAAAACCCAAAGATGAACTAAGACTGATGGGTGCATGCGCGCGCACACACAAGTACACACACACACATGCACACACACACACACACACACACACACACACACACACACACGCGCACACACATGCACACACACACACACACAGCTAACTATTATGTCACATGCATACTTCATCTGCAAATATCTCACATGTGTCTAGGCATTACATTTGCAAAGACAAATGTGCAGATATCTTGTGTCTTGTTATGTCTTATATCTGTATGTCCCTATTACTACACTGATTTACTGCAGTGGCAGAAAATGTTATTCGGATTAGCTCGCATGAAAAATGTGTGACAGCTCTTTGGTAAAAATGCATCAGTGGTCAGAAATTATCAATGGGCCTGAGATTCAGTGTATGTGATTACAACACTGCACCTCAAGAAGGCAGGATTGCGCCGGCTGCCCACACTCACCCATTTTAAACCACAAACTAGGGGGTGGTGGAGTTCCTTAGGTACCTAATTGAACATGGAGGAAAGCCGCTAGCTGTCATTATGTGACGGAGTTTAATTCGAGATTTTTCTCTTCTGAGTGAGCCGCAAACATTTCCCTTGTTGAGAGCTGCCAACCCAGCATTTGCAAGCACTTTATGAACATTTGTCATTGGCTTTGGGTATTTAAATATATGTACATAGTCTCATATAGGCATATTTAGCTCTCTATATAGCCCTCATGCAGCTGTCCATATGTGGTGTACATTAAAAGCCTTTTTCTGGACTGAGTTGGTGTGTATGGTGGTCTATGAAAACAAATAGACTTACGTACCACGCGCCCACATTTCCACTCATGCAAATTTCTGAGAATCAGCATTCAACTATCTCACTGCTTTGTTTTCACGGGTTTTCTGAGGCCAACCGGATAGACCTAGGGCTGTCCACAGATCAGCACCACGTTTGGGAGATCACCAATTCTCTTTCTGTCTATGTCCGCTTTATTTCGGGTGTGACATTGGCCTTGGCGATGTGGTGTGTAATTTTGCCGTCTGGTTCAGTGTCCCCGACGCGTATGTGTTTCAAACAAGGCTGGTTTACAGAGTTCAGAAAAATATACAGTTGTCCAGTACAGCAGAGTTCTTATTATGCAGATTGTTCCATATACTCAGGCTCCCAATAATTGACAGAGTGCTTCTCAGCTATTGTGTCTTTCTTCAATACTCATCAAACACTAGCCATATGTACATGTAAGGAAAGGAGGCCTAAGTTCCACACTATCTGGAACCTGTAACTTTGTGTGGCTTCAGTTTAATTCACTGCCTTATGCAATTTACCGTTTATAATGTTTTAATTCACTGCCCTGCCCTTGCATGTTACCTGGAGTAGGCCTACATCTAGAGCATTTTTTCATGTGGCCACCAAAGCAAGTCCCCTTTCTGACCTATCTTAACTTCTCTTTAAGCCCATGTCTAAAGGAGGTTATGTTCAAATCCTGTATAGCAGCATTGATAGTATTAATTTTATACCATATATTTGGAGACCCAGTCTTAGATATGATCAGTCATGAAACAGGTTTAATCTTGTACAATGGTGGCCATTCCAAGGGAGACAAAGCCTGAAGTTCCACTCAAAGCTTCACCTTAGACTCATCTGATTATTCATTCAAAGATTGCAGTTAAATGCACTGAGTATAAGGGGTTTCACCCTCTATTCATGAGGCCTTGGTCCATCAAGGCACTTTGTGTTTCAAAGAAGGCTGGTTTACAGAGTTCAGAAAAATATACAGTTGTTCAGTGTATAAATATATTCACCCAGAAATGCTTACATTCTAGCCTAAGTCCAAAGAACAGCACAATTACAACCACATATACAGTGCCTTGCATAAGTATTCACCCCCTTGGATGTTTTACCCTTTTATTGCTTTTATAAATCAATCATGGTCAATATAAGTTGGCTTTTTTGACAAAAAAAAATACAAAAAGCCCTCTTTAATGTCAAAGTGAAAACAGATTTCTACACAGTAATGTCAATTTAATAAAAAATATGTAATGTAAAATAAGTGATTGCATAAGTATTCACCCCCTTTAAAGTGACTGACCTAATTCAACAGAGGTCCAGCCAATTGGTGATAGTACTCTCGCAATTAGTGAAATGGGGATCAGTGTGCAGTGAATGTGTCTCAAGTGATTGTAGTATAACAACACCTGTGTCTGGAAGGTCCATTCACTGGTCAATATTCAGTAATCAGTATTCCTGGCTACCGTTACACCATCAAGACAAAAGAACACTCTGAGCTTCTGCTAAATCCATCATCAAGAAATGGAAGGAATATGGCACATGTGTAAATCTGCCTAGAGCAGGCCGTCCTCACAAACTGAGTGACCGTGCAAGAAGGAGACTAGTGAGAGAGGCCACCAAGACACCTATGACTACTCTGAAGGAGTTACAAGCTTCAGCAGCTGAGATGGGAGAGACTCTGCATACAACAACTGTTGCCCGGGTTCTTTACAAATCAAAGCTTTATGGAAGAGAGCCACTGTTGAAAAAAAGCTCCACTTTGGTCTCATCAGACCACAGAAAACAGTGGCTCACTTTTACTCACTTTTTTTGTTTTGTTTTTACTTCGCTTTTAAAGGGGGTGAATACTTATGCAATCACTTATTTTTCATTACATATTTTTATTTAATTGACATAACTGTGTAGAAATCTGTTTTCACTTTGACATTAAAGAGGGCTTTTTTGTGATTTTTTTGGGATAAAAAAAAGCCAACTTATATTGACCATGATTGATTTATAAAAGCAATAAAAGGGCAACACATCCAACTGGGTGAATACTTATGCAAGGCACTGTAAGATGTATTGAATTATTGACTATGGTATATCAATATAAACCCTAAATCTTAAATGCTGGTTCCTTCAGCACCATGACACTGAAAATGACAAAGTGATTACGTAAGGCAAGTTTCTTTTCAACCATTATTTATTTGATGACATGGATGAAAGCACAGTCACACTGTGGTTTTGAATAAAATAGTTTTGATGTGCCACAAAACAAATGCACTTCAACTGTAGAGATGTGGACAGTGTAGAAATAATATACATCAGAATAAAAGAATACTCATTTAAAAGGGATAAGGGCATTTGTCTGAAGCATCAGTATTTTTTTCAGCCCCTCTCTGAGGCCTCCCTTAAACCATGAACCACATGATAAAGTCACATCCACGTGTCCACTAGTGGCATTTCATTTCAACATGTGCATTACATGATAGTCTCCAGTCGTCTAGGACCTCACCAATGGCGTTTGTCAAAGGAATTCACAGCCCATTAAGCTTACAGAAAACTGCACCCATCATAAATGTGATTAGAATATGTTAGAGGTTCTGAGGCAGCAGCTCAGTATCTGCGGTAGTTGACAGGAGCAGCGCGGTAGTTGACAGGAGCAGCGCGGTAGTTGACAGGAGCAGGGGCTGGAGCCGCCGGAGCCGCCGCAGCAGCCGCAGCCGCAGGTTGCCGAGACCCAAAGTATGTCTGATAGGCCTGCGGGTATCCATAGCGAAGAGCAAGGAGTCGGCATGGATTGTAGTCCTCACAGATCTCCGAGCGAATCTCTGTTGGGGACTTCACTCTCCTGTGGTTGAAAAAAAAAATGTATAATAGATGTGAGTGTGGTGAATCTGTGGTGAGATGTGAGCTGACACATAAGGGTCACTTGTGTTAATTAACACGTTGTGGAAAGAGATAGTTTGTTTGCTACCGTCTGTTGTAGTTGTAGTTGTAGTTGGGGTCGGCTCTGGGTGGACTGATGAAGCCACCTCCACCTCTGGGTGGGATAAATGAATTGGCACGGGATGGACTGACAAATAAATCTAAAAATGAAGAAGGGAGGACACAAATGCAGGTCACTCAGCGTGTATTAAATTTGAGGATTCATCTAAACTCAAGATATAGTGTCACCAAACGGATTCACAGTAACATCTGGGTGCTGTGGAGTTCATTCACCTTCAAAAGACTCTTGGCTCTCTTGAGAATCTGTGAGAGGGGGGATAGAGAGAGAGAAGGGACAGATGAAAAAATGGGGGGGGGGGGGGAGAGCAAGCATGATTGATAATTGAGATTTGATGCAGTGTGATGCCAATTTGTGCCTTAGCAAGCAGCTGTTAAAGTTGGCACTTTGTTGAAGAGTTGACACAAGCCTGAAATATGCGTGAGGCAGTGCAATGGTACCAGAGTAGCAGAGTCCGAGAGCGAGGATGGCACACAGTGCCGTGCAGTACTGCAGCAGAGAACTCATGTCTCCAGTCTGTCTGGCCACAGGAAGAAAAAAAAACATATGAATACACAGCACAGCACATCACACAACACGCTCTCACATAGGAAGGTGTGGTGGTGGGGGGGGGGGGATTGAGCTATTTCATGAATGTGATACATCATACATGATACATAGTGACAAAAATGATTCATTCACTCCATATGCTTGCTATGATGCCCATCTGCACATTGCACAACATTTGCAGTGGCTTTGTGTGAAGTAACTGAGCAGTAGCTGTGTATTTCAGGCTGCCGGCTTTGTAAAATATGTGTTTCTCCTCAGTTTTGGAAAGCAGTCGTGAAGCTTGCAGGCACTCAGGATCGGTGCCACTGTCTGGGGTTTGTGGTTTAGGTGTTGAGTTTGCCAATACCCGCTGAAAACCTGAAGAATGTCTAGCAGAAGTCCTGAGCCAGAAATAATAAGAGGAAAGCCATTTTCTCAATCATGAGTGGCATCTTTGGTCAGGTGTGTGCATAGAGAGAGAATATTTTAGAGGGTTTTTTGGAGTTATTTCTCAATATTGACTTAACAACACTACATTCCAAAAACAAACAATTTCTAGCTGTGGGCAGTTTACAATGTACCACTGCTCTCTGCGATATAGAGAGGAATGTAAAAAAAAAAGCAAAGAGAAGCAAGTACTGAAACTCTACTGAAAAAAAAACTACTGAAACCGCAAAAAGAGAACAGAAGGAGGCACTGAACAATGAATGACATTTATATAATAAAAAGCCACACACACACACACACACACACACACACACACACACACACACACACACACACACACACACACACAGCGACCACAGCGTGTGTCGTCCACCTGTTTAAACACCACATAACTCCGGTGCCCTGCTCTCTCTCTCTCCTGCCTCATGTTCTTGGGCTTCGGTGGGTGTGTGGCCTCTAGCACCTCTCCGCTGTGGTCAGTGGGGACAGTTCTCAACTCATGTCACCCAAACAACCAGGTGGAGCCACTGTGAGTGTTCCACTTTGAGGCACAGATGTGGAGAGAGAGGGGTTTTTAGTGAGGAAGCAGGGTGCTGACACCATCGTCTGCTGCCTGTTTTACACACGTCTGGCAGCAGGCAGGTACACAGCAGGTGCCCAGAGAGTGCCAATAGTCAGCATGCTGACATGCCCCATGTGCCCACTTCACTGGAAAATCATGCCCCGTCTGCTAACATTACAGTAACCAGTTTAACATCCCGCAGTGGCAAAGAGTGTTGTGAGTAGCCACCCAGTCTTACTGAACACAAATATTTGCACTGAAAACTGAACTATATTCAATATAGCATTCACCAATCATTAAAAACATCATAATGCCAGTTTAAATGATAACATCAAAGTATAGTGTAATGTAACATTGTGTAGTGTACTGTAACAAAATGATTACTTTCCTCCTAAGCATTACATGGATAAGTATAATGTACTTTAGCCTGATGAATATGGATTGAAGCATATTTAGACAAAAAAAAGCCAATTGAATTGCCAGTGTCCAGTTTCTGGTCCATAACTGTATTATGAGTGGGATGCACTTACCTTGAGATGAGAGCTGCAGGAAAGTCGAAGCTGGGTAATTTCTCTGATGTGGTTTGTCAGGACTGTCCCTCCCTTGCTCTCGATTACAGGGAATATTTCTTAATACGGTGTGGCTTGGCTCTTATAAATGCTGCTTTACCCCCACCCCTTTGACCCTGTTCCCTCTTGCCCCCCCCCCTTCCTCTCTCTCCTCCCTTCCTCTATCACCCCCTCTCCACCTACTCACTCAATCAGACCAAGCCATTAGCTCACTCTCTCCCTCACTCCTCTTCAAAAAAAAAACAAGATGGAAAGATGGAGGGCAATGAAGGAGAACAGGGCATGTCAGAGAGAGATGAAATGATAAACAAGCCCACAGGCCTTGTTTGTCCCACTGCCACCCCACACCTCCAGTGTATCCTAGAGGGGAGAATGTTCTCAAAGAGACTCCGAAAAAAAAAAAAAAGCACGGGACAATGAACCCACAGTTCCTGAGAACCAGACTGCCTGTATCTGTCCAAGTCTGTTCCGCGTACAGCACCTCTCTGCCTGCCCGTCTGCCTGCCTGCCCGTCTGCCCGCCGCCCCTCTCTAAATGCCTCACCTGTCTGTCCTCGTTTCATTCTGCCTAACTTTGGGTGCCCTAAAATTGGACGACTCTGGGCAAGACGCTCAGCGAAGGCTTGGGTAAACATACCAAATTAGTGGAGATTACAGGGGAGAGACACACAGATAAACACGAGGGTTTAAGATTACCCAGAGAGTCATAAGGTCTGATTTGGGGGTTGTGGTGATGGTGGGGGTATGGTGCAGGGCAGAGTGAGTGTCAAACTGAGGTTGAAGGGTGTTTCTTTTTTCTTAATGCATCGCTGACTTGGCATCTGCTGTGGATTCTCTAATAGAGGTATGAAATGTTCTCAGTCGAAAAGCAAACATCAACAGGAAGAAGTGAGAGAGAAAGAGACAGAGAGAGAGAGAGAATTTGGAACAACAGAAAAGGAAGAGATGCAAGCTCATCTGGAATGCCAAATAGAAAACGCATCTGTGTGTGTTTATGGTATTTTTAATACACTGGTGTTTATATTGACTTAAGAACCTTGGCAGAGATTCAGATGATTTCTGTGCCAAGCAAAAGGTTTTGTTTCAAGCATTTGTACCCCCATATGGACAGCAGGGAAAGATACATACAAGTAAATTAAAACTCCAGAAGGAAGGAGAGACAGTAAATGAGACTGCGTGAATGAAATCATGGAAATATTGACAAGATCGATACACCCCCCCCAACCAAACTGTTTATAGTACACCGCTCGTGTTTACTGTTAATACTCCTAAACTCCTCTCCTCCTTTCTCACTCCTTCTTCACCTTCTTTATTATGTGTTATGCAATGTGTTTCTTGTCTGCCAGTTACCACCTCTCCCCCGGCTACTCCAAATATTTAAAATTAAGAGGGAAAAATCTGAGCGGCATTGCGAAAGGCAGTATTTTGAAAATATGAACAGTGCCAGACGTGAAGAGACATGAAAAACAGGATTAAAAAAAAAAAGTCTGCTGGTAGTGAGTAACACAGAACACCTGCGTGTTTGACTTCAGGGGCCAAAACAGCAGAGGACTCTCTGAGTCACAGGAAGAGAAAGAGAAAGGAGGAATTTGAGAGGCACAGAGAGGGATAGGGGATGGAGATGTTTCTTGCTTCTCTTTTCCTTCACCCATCACTGCCAACTCCATCCACACATCCATGGCTTTGCTCATCGTCACCCTATCACTTTTTCCAACCCCATGTTACCCTTTCTGGTATCCCTCTGTTTTTGTCCTGTGCCCTGCCTTACGTATTCACACACACATCTCTCAAAATACACCGCTATGAACAATGAGGATGACATACATACCCAAAATAAGAGGCCAGTGTGTTGACTTTGTTGTCTCCTCGTCTTTCTCCACTTCTCTTCCGGTGTCTTTGCCCGTCTCTCTCCTCTTTTCCTTTCTGTTCACTTATCTTCTGTCTTCTCTTCGCCGGTTGTCTCTTTTATTATCTTTTTCACTTCTCAGTAAGTTCTCAGACAGATGCCATGCCGATGCTTCTTTGGGCACTCTCCACTCTTCAGTTCTGATCTTTAAAAAGGGTGAGAGTCTTTCATAAGTACCAGGCCCAGAAAAGCCCATCTCTGCACCCAAAAATCCCACATGTTCCTTCCCTGGCTTTGGCAAGGCATAATGTTTTTCACAGAATTTTCATTCGTGTTTTTATGATTGCGCTTTTTGATTGAACACCACAAACCTCTCATTAGACACAGCTTTTATTGAGTGGTCCCCTCCTACGGAGGCTGAGGTGGAGTCCAAGCAAGAGAACAGCCAGCAGTAGACACCATTAAGGATGAGTCAGTGAACAGCCTTAGGTAATGCCACAGGAGGAACATCTATCCTGACTCAGAAGGGACATTTTTACAAAAGCACTCACAGGCAGACATTACCCATGATCCTCCTTCAACAGTGCCAGCTGCGCTTCTGGTCGGGCAAGTCCCTTTGTGATGGAAGCTCTGACCTTCACCACATATTTAGGGTTTGGTAACCCAGGAGTCCATTTAGATCAAACTGCAGAATTCAACTCAAATTGTTTACTCGGCCAGAATCTCCACAAAGCTGTTTTTCTGTACGGAGATTAAAGAAGGTGCTAGACCTTCACACACTGTATCCATGCACCGAAGGTTCCTTTTGAAGAAAAGAGCCTAACCTAGTCTTTCACCGCTGTTTGAGATTAATGTGCATTGGTGCATTTTACATGGCTCCTGAAGCACAGCTGTTTCTAGCTGTTTTTCTGGGTGGATTGAATAACCTCCCCTCACCCCCCACCCCTCCCTGTTCTTTGACTTACTGTAAGGTCAATTGAGTCCATCGCCCCTGATCAAAAATTCCTTTGTGCCGTGACATCAGCCTGGCGTGCTGTGTCACGTTCTGAAGGGCTAATCTTTGGTGTACTTTTCCTCCAGACAAAATAACACACACCTTCCGCCAAAACTTGATCCAGATGCTGATCTGTTATCGTGTTCTCGGCCTTCCTCTCTAAACAGATATTGTGTTATACCAATGTCTGTTATTGTGTCAATAAATATCAATGTGAGTGTCTGTGAGTGTGTGTTTTAGGATGTAATAACACGGCTGAGAGATATACAAATCCCCACTAAAACAGAGAGGGGTTATGTGGTTTTATTTGAGCCTGGATGTAATTGCTGAAGTATCTGTTCATCAGGACAGAGGAACAGAAAGTTCAGAAAAGCACCAGACTCTTTTACCATCTCTCTACATTTAAGAGAGAGAGAGTGTGTGTGTGTGTGTGTGTGTGTGTGTGTGTGTGTGTGTGTGTGTGTGTGTGTGTGTGTGTGTGTGTGTGTGTGTCTGGGTTGTCTGTGTGTTGGTGAGTATATGATAGAGAGGCAGATTATCATTTCGTCTGCATTCCTCAGATGTGTGTGTGCTGTTTCATGTCTGGGTGCTGTCGCCAGCTCTCCAACTGAGGTCATCCCCTTCCCATGATGCACCAGGACTTCTCTTCACCTGTTTGCTGCCAATGCTAACAAACCGGACCGAACTGCCAAAATCTCTTCTCGCTGGTCAGCAGTTCGATATACACACACATGCACTATCCACAAACAGACTCACACGGTCTGAATGTCACATGCATGTGTGCACTTGGGCTCATACACCGCTTCACACCCATGCACACACACACACTTACACATGTGCATGCACACGCCTGTGCGCACACACACACACGCAAATGACTGCAAGACACGCACAGGAACTAATTGTCATTTGTAATACTTTTTCTCGATGAGTCCTTTTTAAGAGTCTTAATGTTTTTTCCACAACAGAGCCTTTATTTCCATTTGAACCGCAATCAAACAGACCAAGCCAGCCCTACAGAAATCTCTAGGAATTTTTTCCTCAAACCCAATTCCGCATTGTGATTGTTAAGAAGAGCCACAAACACACAGGCTAACTGCAACAGTATGTTCATCTATAAATAATTCTCTCTTTTTTCATTCTATTTTTTTTTGTTGTTGTCTCCCCATCCTTTCTGCCCTAAAGGCCTCCTTTCGCACCCTCTGTTTTGAGGTATGGATCGCTTTGGCTCCAGGCTCCTACTAATTATGCTTCGGCAGCTTTGGCCTCTCTCACTTCACTCGTTTTAGGATGCTAAATGTGCACTTCAGAGCATGCATCTCTCTTTAGTTGTGTCTCACATTGTGTCCTTCCATCTCTCTGCCTCTGTAGGCACCAGGCACCAAGGACGCACAGGACCCTTTTTTGGGGTTTGAGCAGTTTCCAGTGAGTGGGTGTATTGTTATCCATATAACATATATTGTTTCCATATGCGGGTTTTCTTAATTGTTTTCCTTTTCAAAATTGTATTTTATACAACTTGGATGTCTTCCAAACCAGCATGTGAAGAAGCAGAGACAGCACATTCTGCAGTACTGAGGGCAGTTTTTCTCTAATTTTGTATTTATTTTTTGCATTTCTTATCAACTGCATGATTAAACAATAGATTTATTGTATTTCTATTTGTTTCATTTTCACCCAGTATGGCATTAATAATCTCAAACCAACTTGTAATTGCATGGGAAACTTTGATATCTTACCAATCTTTTGAGAGATTTGTCAAAAATGACTGATCATCTGCAGATAACTCACCCGCCTTCAGAAACTCCTACTTGTCTTGACTTTGAATCAGTTCTATAGTATTCATGCTCTCTCCCTACTGTCTGTTTGGATATCTACTTTCCCATCATTTTCATTCTCTTTCTCTTGTGTCTCTCACTTTACTCTGTCTCTCTGTCTTTCTGTCTCTCTGTCTTTCTGTCTTTCTGTCTTTCTGTCTCTCTGTCTTTCTGTCTCTCTTGTCTCTCTGTCTTTCTGTCTTTCTGTCTCTCTGTCTCTCTGTCTCTCTGTCTCTCTGTCTCTCTGACTTTCTGTCTCTCTGTCTCTCTGTCTCTCTGTCTTTTGTCTTTCTGTCTTTCTGTCTTTCTGTCTCTCTGTCTCTCTGTCTCTCTGTCTTTTTGTCTTTCTGTCTCTCTCTTTGTCTCTCTGTCTCTCTGTCTTCTGTCTTTCTGTCTTTCTGTCTCTCTGTCTTTCTGTCTTTCTGTCTCTCTGTCTCTCTGTCTTTCTGTCTCTCTTGTCTCTGCACCATCTGTCCCTTTCTCTCCTTCTCTCTTCCTCTCTTCCGAGCGCTCTCTAAGGCAGACAGCTGCGGTCTGGGTAATCATATCTGTTCCACCACTAACATAACACAGGGACACATGTGCATACCCACCAAGTGACCAACAGATCGACCATACACACACACACACACACACACACACACACACACACACACACACACACACACAAACAATCCACATATACCATATTTATACCACAACATCAATCAAATCATCCAGACAATATACATAGGGACTGGAGGGTGTTTGCTCACTACACTCACAAAGCTACTTGCAGCCATTGTAGTGCATTGCAGTCCAACGTTGTATATATCGTGTTGAGGACAAAGGCTTTGCCTAAAACTGGTAGCATTTCCAAAAATGTGGGTCCTTCCTTTTTTTGACTGTGACTGATGCTAGGATATCTGTCAAAAAAATGTGGAGGATAAAAAAAAGAGAGAGTACAGAGAGTGTCAGAAGTGCTGTTTTCTTTTTCTGTCGTTGGTTGTATCTCTTCTCAAACTGATACATGAAAGCTGAGGTGTAATATTGACATGTGGTCATGTTCTACCAAGAGGTGCAGCGTAATTTTATAAAAGTAAAGCTAGATATTGGAAGTCATTTCTGGAGAGTAAAATAATGGAGAATATATATGTAAGAAAACATGCAGCAACATTCATAGTATTTACATTTCCACTTTACACTCAAAATACAGTCTCTAATATGTGTAAGGGAGAAATGATTAGCCTGATATGATTATTGAAAATCATTGTTTCAATTAAGGCCCTTGTAAAAGGCATGAGAAAACACCAGAGCAAACCCAAATCGTGCCTGCCAAAGCACAACAATAAAAAACAGCGGAATAGTTATGCAGAAAGACAAACGCTTATCACGGCTCTGACTTCCCTCTCTCTTTTTCCTCTTTTTTAAGGGTTATTAGCCGGCCTTGTGTGAATGTCTTTGAACACCTAGATTGACCTTGAGCAGTCTACTCTTTTTTTCTCTCTGATCGCTTGCTTTTGTCTTGCCCACAGCATTGTCTTGAATTCCTGCAAAGTCTGAAGTGCCTGGATGTTTAATTTTACACACAGCACATGCATACTGGATTCCTGTGGTTTTTATATACCATTCATTCAGACACAGAGTTGCTATAATTGTCAGCTAAACAGTTGACGTTTCTCCATTATCTGTCTGTGCTTTGACTGCCCCTCAGATGTGACTTTCCGTGATTTGACTGACAGTGGTTAGTGTCTCATTTTCTTACTTTGCATCTTCCCAAATAGACTTCCCAAATAGGGGGGGGGGGGGTCTCATTTGCAAGAGACTTAGTTCACATAAATACACAGTATAAATAAATGAATACAAAATGTAAATAACATCAATGTTGATGTTATACATTATGAATTAAAAAATACAGGGTCCAACAATAATGCACCGTTTTGGGGGCATGTTTTTGGGTGTGTTTGGGGCATGTTTTTGTTGTTTGGGGTGTGTTTGGGGCATGTTTGGGGCATGTTTGGGGTGTGTTTGGGGTGTGTTTAGGAGTTCAGGTGGATGCCCTTCGGCTACCACAGTGCCCTGTGTACACATGCTCATGATACGCTTGTTTGGGGATTGCCATTACCAATCAATACAGCTCCTATATCTATATGTTGTTCACCAGAACACTTACAGCCTTACAATAACTACATATGGCTTTGTAAGTGTTTTTTATTTCAGAGGCTAACTATATGTTGCTGCATGGTTGTTGTTTTAATTTTGCTGACATTTTCCTGAAGCAGTGGTGTTAATGGGGATGACTGCAGAATGATTATAAATAGCCGGGCATCAAGTGAAATGCTTAGTTAGTGTGCGCATACTGTTATCAGTTAGCAGTTTGGTGAATGTGACATCTAAATGGCAAAGCTGCAAACGGACCATAGGAAGTGCTAGAAGTGGATTCTAAAGTACTGAAGTTCAACAATACCCTCCCTTGTTTTATTTCAGATATCTAAAATGCAGCAAATTGTACACAACTCTTTAAATCTTGCAGTTGTCAGTATGGTATGAAGTGCAGTAAATACTTTTTTTCTTCAAGTGTGACAATCTTTTTTCTGCTTGTTTTATTCATAGGTCTGTTGGCAGCGGTGTTATGCCCAACATGCATATTACATCAGTGCACTGTGACCACCATCCATTTTTATTTGGACCACAGCGGAAGCAGCGGAACTATCAGAAGAGTCATCGTTTCAACAAGAAAGAGCAGCATGTGGTGGTGCTGAGAGGTGTGCACCAATGCTTGGGGGCCTAAAGCAGGTGTAACTGTCTGCTGTATCTGTGCATTACCTACTGTAAGTAGTACTGAGGGTGACTGAACTTGTTTGTTGTGATGGTGTATGGCGGCCTGTTCGTGGTCGTTGATAGAGGCTGTAATTTAGTCTAGAGGGTTACTTTACCCTCCTGTTTTAAAGCTACACTCTTTTTTCAGAAATGTGCCACCCATTTTCACAAAAAGGAATATGTGTTTCAAAGAAAGTGATGGGATTCTTGATCAAAATCACGTGATTTAATATAATATTAAATATTTTGTACCGGAACTTAGGGGAAAACAGACAAAGCTAAATCACCCTACTGCACCTGCTTATCCCTGTAAAAATAACTAGATCTATGAATCCTGGACGACATCCTATAGGGTCAGATGCTTACCCTTATTGTAATGAGACATCCTTTAGGGTCAGATGCTAACCCTTATTGTAGTGAGACATCCTTTAGGGTCAGATGCTCCTCCCTTATTGTAGTGAGACATCCTATAGGGTCAGATGCTAACCCTTATTGTAATGAGACATCCTTTAGGGTCAGATGCTAACCCTTATTGTAGTGAGACATCCTATAGGGTCAGATGCTAACCCTTATTGTAGTGAGACATCCTATAGGGTCAGATGCTAACCCTTATTGTAGTGAGACATCCTATAGGGTCAGATGCTAACCCTTATTGTAGTGAGACATCCTATAGGGTCAGATGCTAACCCTTATTGTAGTGAGACATCCTATAGGGTCAGATGCTAACCCTTATTGTAGTGAGACATCCTTTAGGGTCAGATGCTAACCCTTATTGTAGTGAGACATCCTATAGGGTCAGATGCTAACCCTTATTGTAGTGAGACATCCTATAGGGTCAGATGCTAACCCTTATTGTGTGCCCCTGATGAGGGCTCCATGCCATCAGTCCAGTTGTGTTCAAAGTGTCATGGATGTGTGGTGGGTGTGCTCCACTGATGTGTGTTCTGTGACCAAGTGAAGATGACACTCACATGCCAGTGGGTATTAGAGTGAAGAGGACATAGCACTCTCCATATGAACCTGTACGAACACTTCAAAAAATTTAATGAGCTGAAGCCGTGTGTGCTTTGGCGTGAGTTTTTTCAGTCAGACTGTTAAAGTGTTAGCCTCTCTCTTTTTTTCCTTTCCCTCCTTCTCTCTCCTCACCCTCACCCCTCACACTCCCCACGTTTGCTGTGGTTTTTAGGGGCCTGGGCCAATCCTATAATGCACTGGTTGTGGCCTCACTTCCTGTCCGCCACACACCCTCTACCACCCGTCAACCTTTCCACCCCACCACCCTCCTCCCACACACAGGAAGTCTGGCCTGAGGGCTTGGCACGAGGCAGCTCATGCCCACTTCTCCGCCCGTGCCACGGCGACAGCACACTGCCATGCCAAGTGTGTGGGTGACCCAAGGAAGAGGAAAGAAGAAATATGAGAGAGAGAGAGAGAGAGAGAGAGAGAGAGAGAAAGAAAGAGAGAGAGACTCAACAGAAATAAAAATGAGGCATGACTGGTCTTACTTACTCTGACAGCCTGCAAGTTCCTAATTAGCCCACAAGAGGTCCTCTTGTACTGGAGTGATGAAAACATGCATTTCTTTATTAACACCATATTAAGGACACACAGATTTTTGTTTACCACATAGGAAAGCAAAATGTAGCTATGAAACACAAGTATGAACCTTGCAAGAAAGGCACTTTCCATAAGGCACAGGCAGAATAAAGGTATCAGGATTGTATCCTTCAGAACTGAAGGCATGGCTCCCTCTACTGTATGCTCAAGTGTCCACTCTGGTTCCAATGAATGTCTGTGGCCAGGTGGAAGAATTTCTGAGTTTGTGTTGAACTGGTTTTAAAAGGGTTATGTTGTGTTAAGTAACCAGGCTTTTATGTTTTTAAGGTATGTGTTTTAAGGTAGGTAGTTTTTACAGAATACAACCAAATAAATCAGTTAGCAAGCTAGTTATTTATTTTCAGTGCCAATTTTAGAGCCAATATTGGTGTGAATTTGTGACAAAAACTCTGTAATGTCATCCAATTTAATGTCATTCAATGCTGAACCAAAATAGGAATTGCTGAAAAGATGCCTGTGTCTTCTTGAGAAGACAAACTGCCTAAAAGGTTATGCCGCCTAGTTCTTCAATAGCCTTGTCAAGTTTTACATTATTGATGGACCAGCCACAGACATGCTGTGTGTAGATCAATTTATCTGTCAGTCTGTCAGTCTTTCGGTCCCCATCCAACAATGAGAGCGGCAGAGATGCAGTATAAGGGTACGCATGTCTTTTATATGGAGGTTGAGGCAGCACGGCATCTGCATGCCTGGAGCTGGCCCTGCCTGGGAACTCCTAATAGGATCTCTTGACGGAGTCTAACTTTGTCCCAGCAACCCTTTCACTGCATGCCTCATTTAAACAGCACACCAAGTGAATCCACTCCAGCACACCAGCCTGCCCGTGTCTCTGAAAGCCACAGAGGTTAAAGGCTCTTGGCTCTTCCCCAGAGAAAGACAGGAGAAGGAAGGCTGCCGAGATGAAAGCAGGACAAGACAGAGTTCGTAAGAGTTAAAGATACGGTGAAAGAAAGGGAAGTGCAATGTGATGCATGTGATGTGTGTGTTGTATGTCCCCTACACAAATGTACTTGAGTTTTATAGGCCTAACACTCCACGTATAAATCAGCACATAAAGTCTGTGAACAATTTATTCTACATCTGAGCGACTCCAAAAAAAGACACTTCATATGTTTCTGCAGTAATGAGCTAAAAGCTTGGGACATGGCCACGGTTTCATCTCTCAAGGATTAAACAGAGCAGTAAATACATTAGCCGTTATTGCTCTGCCATGGCATAACTGCGGGATTGATTTTATTGGTTTGTTGGGCCTGTTTGCATCAGATTTAGCAGTAAACAACAAACAACATGTATGGGTTTAAAATAGACTCCACTGCCTCGCCTCACTTGAAGACTGTTTTAAGCATAATTATTTTTAATGGATTTAAGATGTTTCTTTAGATCAAAGGTAGGAATAGTGGGAATGTGAAATAACTAAATAACAATCATCTAAATTTCAATCGTAATTCCTATGAGTTGTAGTAGGCCTAAGGAATGGTGATAGTAGTAATAGTAGTAGTGGTCATCGTACTGTCGTTGTTGTATTTATGAAAATGTTGTGTAAGAAAGAAATAGACATTGTAGTACCTTATACCTAGGCTTTAAAGTACCATTTTGTACCACCTTGCCAATATTCAGAAATTGCATAAAAATATATATTATATCAACAAACGTGTTAAATTAAATCAGATAACACCTACACACTCACCTACGCAATCACTCTTAATGAATGAGAGGCCATTCTCAATAACACACACACAAACGCAATCACTCTTAATGAATGAGAGGCCATTCTCAATAACACACACACAAACGCAATCACTCTTAATGAATGAGAGGCCATTCTCAATAACACACACACAAACGCGCGCGACACAAGCACAACACCAGGCGCATCCGGTTGTGTGGCCTCCTCTCCTGTCTTTTGACGTACATGCTTCCCTGACGTCATGCGGCACCTCTCTTCCGCCTTTCGCCGTGTTAAATCCCGGTGCATTGTTTGTCTGTTCAGGAGCACGTCACACTTGCGTGGCCCCTGGCCCGAAGCCCTGAATTCGGGCTGATCCAATTAACCTATGCACCAAGCAGGGAAGCTCCATCCAATTGACTGACTGTCCACCTTGTAAAGCTCAAATCCAGGATTACCTGCTCAGGGTAGCTCCACCTTTTTTCTTCTCGCTCTTTCTATCCCTCCATCCCTCCCTCCCTCTCTGTCTGTTTGCAGTGTCTTCCTGATCTTTCCATTTATTCTTTACAGTGACCTCACTTGATTCCATTCATGGTTGGGCTTTCACTGGATTGGGGTCAATCTGCATTTGATGTAGATTCAGAGGATTTGGGATTGAGCTCACGTACATCATGTATTGACCACGGAGATGTGGTGTCTAAAACTGCTTTAGGAAAAGAAAAGGTATTTCTAAAGGAGAAGTTTGTGAAGCAGAAATTGTGTTTGTTTGATCTTTTGTTCTTCCTCTTCTGGGGTGCTTTTTGTTATAACATCAAAAAAAGCCACTGCAAGCATCACACAGAAGTGAAAGTCTCTCTGAATCTCTTTCACTGTCTTGTCTTCTCTTCCTTGCTGTCTCTCTATCCTCTCTTCCCTATCATTTCCAGTGTATTTTTAACTGTGAATCCAAGGTCGAGTTCAGGCAGTCTCAGAGGAAATGACAACCTCAATTTCATCCCGAATTGTCTCAGACTGCAGCGCTGTCGGTGCATCCCAACCCCTGTCGAACCGCGCTGAACTGGGATGACCTTCAAACGTCTGCAGCGTAGGTTGTCGCCACCAAAGTCACAAAACCTGCCAAGTCTTCAGGGGCTTTAGACATGTTCATACAGAATGCAGAACCCAAGAATAAAGACTTGAAGGATTTTGCCATGAGCCTAAAGGGGGGTCTAATGTCTGTGACCCCTCTGGGAAATCTGGCCAAAGGGCCATGAATCGCAAAGAGGGTGACGTGTAGGTGGTGTGGTGTGCCAGACTGGAAACACACAAGCCGTCAGGGAGCCATTTCAGAGCCCAGTTTTTATTGTAGCCATGCAGCCATCCGTGTGTTTATATGTCAGTCTTCTCATTAGCTATTTCATGGTGGAAGTTTGTGGTCATCCTAAAAATATGAGCCAAAATAGTTATTTGATGACAATACTTTGTTACGATGGAAACAAAATAAAATCGGATTGGTGAATATATGGTATTGGACAGCATGGCTGGATGTGATTTGCCTGAACAAAACAAAGCACAGATATGCAATTAACTTAGATCTTCTGATTAACATATGTACAGTAGCCATACCAGGTTCTGGATTTATTTCTCTTCCCTGGTGTGATTGAGATTAATTCAGGTTAGAGTTTTTTTTGTGTTTAGGAATGCCTTTTTTAATCCAAGTAACTCTGCTAAAACAACCTGGATAGAAATACAGTTTAAGAAATGCCATACCTCCCTCACACTCATACTCTGCTCCGGACTGACAGCTCAAAATCGCTGAGTCACTGTTCTGCCTCTGACTTGTGAGTGGTCATGAAACTGGAGTCATCAGTGATTTTGCACAACATGTCTATCACACTACATTTGGTTTCCCAATGGCAAAACAAAAACAGTGTCTATAGCCACTGTGGTGTGTTTTGGCTATTTCTGTGGAGCACCTCTCCAACCAAAATGGCTGTCCTGTGGTCGAGTTTCAAGGTAAGCATTTTTACCCTACATTTTCTTTCCTGGCGGAGAGTTTGCAAAACACCACAGCACAACCACAAAACCAAGTGAAAATACACCAGAAGTCAAATGCCAAAATAAAATGAGTGGTTAAATAACTCCTGACATCAGTACGAAAAATATGTATCTGTCTCTGCAAAAAATTGTTGCAATTGCTGAACAAATCAGCAATTTAAAGGTTTGGCATGCATACATTTAGTATTTGTGGCAGAAAGGCCACTGCCATTAGGTTGGCATCCGACGGCCTAAACTTTCAGCAAAAACTAAATAAAACTCCAGGGTCAGTTTAGCAATGAGCTTGTGTCAGTATAGATTGGGCAACAAGTTGACACTCAAGAATATTCAGTGTTTATCCCCAGAGTGTTATGGCATCATCACCTATTGAAATGTTTTCATTAATTAATCTGCTCTTAAACCAAATTACTAAAAGTCTCCAGACTTTTGTTTATCACACCAAGTGCCAGTAAGAAACAAACCACCAATACTGATTCATTTTCTCCTTCCCCCTCCCTCTAATTCAGATCACACCCCAGATATGATCCAAAGTTGATGATGAATGTAGAGTAAAGATCATAAGAGTTCACTGTCTAACCTAGATCATTAGAGTTCACGGTCTATATCATAAGTCCTTGCTGAAGTGTCAGGTCAGTGTTGGAGATTTAAAGGCTCCATGGCTATGGATTACAGAGGATTATTGCAATAGCAATGTGTGACCTGCCTGGCCCTTCCAGGACGGCTCCTCACTCATGTCAGCTATGAAGCTAACTCAGAGAAACCCAGACTGGGCTAGTCTGGATGTACTTGTGGGGCCCTGCCCAAGCCCAGTGGGTTAGATTGGCATTACAACCCCCATTTTAAGATGAAGTAGACATAAATCTTGCTCTAAATCCTTTAGTCCACAATCAATGAACTGAATAACCTCACTTCAGACTGTGTTCAAATTAGCTTGGTCAGTTATATGTCAGCTGGCACTAAGCAAGTATCTGGGAAGGGATTTTTCATGTAGGTGACAGAAGCAAGTAAATGTAACAACATATATTATGCTCAGTTTATAGTCATCCAGTTTGTATCTCGTTCTCATTCGTAAGATTGAGCGGTCATGACATTAATTTGATATAGATATTCATGTGTTCAAGTTCAATTATCTTTCACGATAATCAAGTTCATGTCATGGAAGATGTACGAAACTATATTATTTAACAAAAAATGGATTTCAGAGTTTAAAAAGTATCTGATTCGAATTGACTAATCATGAACACTGAACACTCACTGACAGTATCAGAATCAGAATCAGAATCAGAATCAGAATCAGGTTTTATTGGCCAAGTAAGTTTGCACAAACAAGGAATTTGACTTGGTAAAGTGGCTCTCAGTGTGCTTACACAGAATATACATCACAACACAAAGCAATACAAACAGTGCAACGGTCTAAGAAGTCTAAAAAAGTATATACAAGAGGAATGCCTATATACAGGAGCTGTGAATTTTAACACAACAATAGTGCAAAGAAGTGGAGAGTCCAAGAAGTGCAGGGATAAATATTTGACATATGAGTATCAAGGATTAAATAAATAAATAATAAATACTGTACTGTACTGTAACTGTAACACTCCATGTATTTTTGGATAATACTATTCCAACACATCCCAATACTATTTTGCGACAGTTCACATATAGTACGAAATACTCAGAAAGGTTTAAATAGTAAACGGTCAACTAGCTACTGCTGATCCGACCCTGAACTTGACCGTGACACCAAAACTAACCCTTTGTTCATTATTTTTGAAGATCTATTAAATGAAAGTTGGACTGTGTATTTTTTTATTCTGATATTTAAATTGGATGTTAGAGTAGATTGAGGGGTAAATCCATCAAGCTCAACACATTAGAGCAACTCAGCAGTTTCATTCATGTCTGAACAGCGACCAGTGTGGTCTTCTGCAGACCTAATACAACAAGCACTGATACAGATGGTGGAAGCCGGGCCTAAATTTAACAGGGTGCTTCCTAACATACGGGGTGTTTACATATCATCCCAGACCATGTCTAGACCAAATCACTGAAGACTTCATGAATGGGTCTCCTTCACGTGCTTGTTGGTTTAGGAGTGCAACCACTGTTTCTTTGAGGTGTACATCTCAGGTTTGGAGAGAGCATATATGGAGCACACAAACATGTCTGAATGTATACATGCCTTATGTTCAGGCCCAGCATGGGCACAGGAGGGGCCGTCCACTCACTATATCAAGAAAGACAAATACAGAGAAGTTCAGTGTACACTTTCATGCATCACGTTTTATGGTATATTTGAGATCAAAGTAAAAAGCCCAACTGCATGCTGTGTTACCCGCCAGGGCCAGACATGTGATGCACTGCGTTCACTGGATACTAGCCAAACACTGTCTCCTGCCTCAACAGTCACAGTAAGAAATCCTCAACCAAACTAAAGGCAAACGTATTTAATCATACATTATTTCTTTATTTGTTGTACAAAAACATATATCTGTCATCAAAAGAGGTCTAATGACACATTATAGCAAGTCATTCCTTAGTGCCCTGGTCTGACCTCATATGTGTATTTTGGAGCCATTTTACTGAACATCTGTGCCCTTGCCATATAAAAGAAAAAAAAGACTCCAGCCATGTTGCACAGAAGAAAGTGTCAGACAGTGGCCAGACTAATGTCTCACAGACGTGAGCTGTTTTTTTCAGTGTGAGGACCTCATTCTTAACTTGATGCGTAATCCAATTTGGGGCTTACGTCCACAAGCACGCAGACGGAGAGGGATAGGCTGAGCAATGGAGCTGAGCGGGGAGGTGAGGGGAGGGAAGGGGGGGGAGGGGATGGGAGGAGAAGGGAGGTGGGGGAGGGGAGGGGAGGAGAGGGGATGAGAGGGGATGGGATGGGAGGGGAGGGGGTCAATGGCTCATGACTATGTTTTGCTTTGAGGTGATGTCACTGGGCTACGACATAAAAATATTACGACGACATTTCCCCAGTGCCTGCGGTAAACAGAGAGGCCTTATAATGTAATCCCAGTGCCGTACAAATAAACGGTATTTTGACTGCTTGTTGAGAAATATTACCTGACATCATTAAGTCTCAGACAAAAAAAGAGATGTTTTTTTGTGCTTTCAGTCTGGTAAGTTAGTTTACTTCTTTAGGTAATGAAAAGTAAATGTAACAAACATTTAGGCAAATGTTGACTAACGTCTTTCTATGGCATTCCTTTTGACCTATTTACCAGCATCTGTGCCCACTTGTAGCAGACTGGGAAGATGCAGCTTCTGCCTGTAATAACAGAAACCTCAGATCACATATGACCTCTTTAAAAGTCCCTGAAATATCAATTATTTTAATAGTATTACCTATGATTATAATATATTAATGAATTACTTAATTTCATACGATAAAACTGTCCTATTGCAAAGAATGATTTCCCACAGATAGGATATCAAGTGAAAATACATATACAGTATAATTGCAAGCCCATATACAGACACGTTTAATGATATAATAACAGAGGAGGCACGTGTGATACTAATATTAGTTACTTTGTGAGAGCAGATATAGAGCATCCTCTACACTGAAGCATGACACCTTCAGAAAGATTACTATTTTCCCCATTATTCTCTGTTAATTCCTCCTTTCATTATTTAAAGGGAATGGGAATACGTTTGTTTTTATGTAAATCATAAATGTTTGTATGAGTTGCATGAACTACTGCTAAGCAGGAAGTCATTGCTGAACTAGCTTTTCAAGGCTTCAGGGTAGAATGTCCTCAATACACCCTGGGTTCCTAATCCAGGACATCTCCCCAAATGTCCATTTCTGATCTGTTGATTTGGGTCAGATCATCATTGCATGCATGGGCCTACTTAGGTTGTGTTTAACTGGAACACATAATAGAACACAATAGAATGAAATAGAAGTTTCCAATCCATATTCCAATCCAGTCCATAAGAATCCAATATGCCACAGAGCACAACTGGCCTGTTCTCTACAAGTAATACTGATCTTGAACACAGCAGCAGACATGGCAGTGCAAGCACATAGTAAACACAATGTACAGACACAACACAAATGTAGGCAAAATGTCCAAATCTCTGGAATGTAAAATTCATTATGTAAATAAATGGCAGCTAATAATTGTACACAGAACACAAGATGTCTAAAGTAACATTAGGTAGGGGTTTGCCCCATTTTAAAGAGAACTGACATTTTCACTAGTTCCCCAGGCAATTCATAATGTAGTTTTGCAAAAAATGTAAGAAAGACGCTGCCAAACATATTGCTAAAATACATAATTTAGCAGGCTAGCGAACTCAGAGCTTTCTCTCCGCTTGCACAGAGAAACACCAGGAACAGGTGAAAACATAAGCATGTTGCCAAAGACGGACAGGGAGAACCATGCTCACATGGCTAAGAAAAGAGGACCATGCAGACACACGTGGGGCACCATCAACCTCAGGCCAGCAATCTGCAGTGAACACAGCATCGCTAACAAGTAAAGCAGCCTTAAGTCAATTGAAGAATCACTCCCGAGGATGGTCAGGCAAGGCACAGAGTGAGGTATGTGCTGGCTGACCTTCAGTCGTGACGTGATTGGAAAAGAGGAGATTGTGGGATTAGGAGGTTGTGTATAAGAAGGGGAGCACAAAGGATCCTTCAGCATTTGGATATCACCACAGCCACCTGCTCCCAACAGACCGAGAGAGAGAGAGAGAGAGAGAGGTAGCTTTCGACCCAAGTGAAAACAGGTAACTGTGACTTCTCTCTTTAATATCTCTTTAATGACATGGAGACTGAATGTGGACAGGACAGCCACAGATTTAGAGAATGCACAGTGCAATGACACAAGTATCGTAATCTGGAGTTGAGTCTGACTTTGAGAAACATTACATTGCACTTTAAGAGTTTATCTGAGATAAATTCATTCTTAGGGAAAGACTATGGTTGCATTAAGTTTTAACGTTTAAACTGATTGTGAAGTTTGAAAAAATTGCCAAATGTGTTTACAATCCTTTGAAGGATTCCTGTTAGATATCGCAAACGTAGTGAAATAAGTGACAGATGGAGACAACTTTTTTACAGTCACTCAACAACAGGTAGATGCATGCAATGTGATTGTGCAAGCACAGTCTATTAGAGCCTGAACTAAAAGGCCTAGAAAGCACCTGGAAGGAACAGAAGATGCCAGTGTAGCCTGGCATAAACAATCAAACAGCGATGAAGTCAAGATCAATCAATCAAGCGAAACAACTGTGCAAGGAGAAGAGTTAAGAATGTAAATAATGAGCCTCAACTGGTCAGATGTCAAAGTGCACCTATGGCAAGTGTTTAAATCAGGTGACTTATCCAGGCAATAGAGGACAGTCCTCCAGGATTATTGCAAGCAACAGATGTCAGGCAGCCTGAGTCCTTATCTGAAACTCTGCTGGTGCATATGCTGGACAGAACTCTAGCACATTCTAGAATGCCATGCTGTCACCTCACATGTACAGACAATCAGTGAAGGGAGCAAAAGTTTAAGGTTCAATAACAGGCCTGGTCTCACTGATGTCTCATTACTGTCATAAGATCACAGATTTCAGGGAAGGGGGAGAGGGGAGAGGATTGGAAGACAACGTCTCAGGGAAATAAAGGAAGAGGGAGCCAGTGAGTGTAGTTGTTTGGTTGGAAGTCTGGGAAGGGTGATCGCATCAAGGGGCGTGCCCCTGCTGTTCTCAATATGATAATTGGCATCTCCCTCAATCCTCTCACCATGCCAGAGGTCTTTGACTTGTGCCTGCCTACTGACATCACCAGACAATCCTCACTGTGGGCTGTGTCCATTTTTAGAACTTCACGGAGGATTCCAATGGGTATGAAAGGCTTGATGGAATCATCATTGGAGGCCAATGGATTTATTAAGTGATTAACAGTTTTTTGAGAGAGATGATATGGAGGCCTCACCAGATCGATGGAATTAGATGGAAGTTTCTCTGAAGATCTTTCTCCGTTTGACAAAAACCTGGAAAAAAACTCAAAGGAGAAAATCCAAGAGGACAAGCAGAACCTGACAAAGGACTCAGAAAGGACACAACAGTAATGTGCTGGTCAGTACTGGCAACACCATGACTGCTGACGCACTGTAAGTCCTTGGAATTAAGAAGGGTAATTAATCAAAGCGGCTGCTGGATGAAATCAGCGTTAATCTCTGTGATTAGCCAAAGCCGCCTTAATCCCGATTAGCAGGGAGGCACAAAGGACGGCTGGCTGGGATTAACGCAAAAAGGACAACGCGGAGAGGACATAGAGATGGAGCCGCTTCCTTGACGTAAAGAGATAGGTGGACAGTGAAGGAGCAATGAGAGGAGTGGCCATAAAGATAACAGAGGAATGGAGGAGAAGAGAACCCAGTACAGCACTGAAGACTAGAACTGGAGTTTGTGTGTTAGCAGTATTAAGTAGAGTGTCTTTCTCTCCCACAGATAACCAGCAAAGATGAGTGCCCCTGCAGGCAGCGCCCTGTCCACTCCAGCTGGAGCCAACGGACCCACCACACCCAAGAAGGGACCACCCAAGTTCAAGCAGAGGGCAACCCGTACCTTTAAGAGCAAGGCCCCTAAGCCCGGACAGAAAGGGTACGGCTCTCACTATGTACAGACACACACACACGCACACACACACCTACACACACACACACACACACACACACACACACACACACACACACACACACACACACACACACACACACACACACACACACACACACACACACACACATGCACACACACACACACACCTACATACACAGACACACACCGACACACACATAAATACAAATACAAATACAGACACATATATACACACATACACACCCTTCACTGACAGTTACAGTGACAGAAAAACAGTAACCCTACATAGAAGACAGACACAAGGTATGGGAATCATGTTGTTGTTGTCTCTTCTTTACAGATTTGGTGATGACATCCCTGGCATGGAGGGGCTCGGCACAGGTATGTACTTCCTAAATGATCCCTGAACCATTGAGCATGTAGTGAAAGCACTGCAATAATTCACCTTAGAGAAGATAAACACAGACAGAGTCCAGACCCAGCCAGGGTTTAAGCAACATTGCACCAATACTGATGTGGATCTCCCTCTCTCTTACAGACTTCACAGTGGTCTGCCCATGGGAGGCTTTCGGAGACATGGAGCTCAGCGACCTGGCCAAATACGGAATCATCTAAAGCTGCCTGCGCCGCCTTCCGCCCACTCTCCGCCTTTGACCACACCCCAATGTATAGACTGGCCCTTCGTCCTCCCCTCCAGCTCCCTTTGCCCTCCTCCTCCTCCTTCGCGATCTTTGCATCATGTGTGCATCTGCCACAGTCATGCGGCACAGCCTGAAGACCAGGGCCCGCCCAGCGGAGACTGCTTAAGAGCACACGCATATAATGTCATTATTTCTTTTTTTTTTATTATTATTATTATATAATACTTTATATTTTATGTACCTGTGATTACATTGACTACGCGATTACCCCCCCCCCCCTTCCCCCCTTCCCCCCTCCCAAAAAAAAAGTTCAGCACTCCACAAGATAGTCTACCTCGACATCCACCCTCCAGTCTTTTACTTTTACTTACACAAGGTGATGTATATAACTATATTAGTCAAGCCTAACAGAAATATTTCAGGATAACCGGGTTGTATGTGCTTCTAGAGGTATGAGGATGTGACCAATACGCATAACTCTTTTACCAAAAAGGCTTAATATCCCTCCTTCCTCTCTCCTTCTCTCCCTCCCTACCCCTCACCGACCCCCTCTTCTCCCTCTGTGGTCCTCCTCTTTTCATACTTCCTAATCTTATAGCTTTTGCATTGTGTTTTTAACATAAGTTGTGTATTTAAAACGAGGGTCTGCAATGCTTTGAGGAAGAAAACTAAAGAACCACTACCAGAAACGACCAGAACCCTTTCAGTTTTTGTCTCAACCGTCCCGACCGTTCGACCATTTGACCCTCCTCCACCTCTCCTGTCTCCCTCTCCTCAAACATCATCTTACTCACCTGGCAGTGAAATGCAACACATTTATTTTGTTAAATGTGAAGGTCCATTATGCTCTTAGACTCATTAAAAGTCTATATTTTCTAGTAAACCCCTCTGTCTCTGCTTGACCATTTAGAATCTCTAACCAGTTGGATATCACACAGCCCTTCTTCACCAACACTTCATCACTGACAAATATTTATAATAAAAATGATCATGGAATGTGTGCATTATTCAAAGTGAAGTGGCAAAACTATTGTATTAATAAAATTCTTACAAATGCTAAAATGAATATGCATTAAATCAAAATATGGCACAGTCTTTATCTTCAGAACAATTTAGATTCCACATCAAATATTTTAGTATCAGGTGCTCTTGAATCTACATTCTTCCATTCATAAATATGTTTCACTCGACAATAACTGATCCTGCCACCTGGACCTGTGGTGCCTCAACAGTGCTTCAAGAGAGTGTTGCCCTACAGCTCTAAATTGAATGTTCAGTTATAAGCCTATTGACTGCTGACGGCTGAAACACAAGAATGCTTTTCGTGGCTCTGAAAGGAAAACCTGTGGATATTTTTTGTTGGATTTCACTCCTCCCTCCCTCCTAAGTGCATGCACACCTAAACTTGTAGGAACCTGAGCAAAGAATTTTAAAGCAGGCTTACAAACACACTTACACACACAGAGACACACACACACACACAGACACACACACACACAGAAGAAAGAGACACTCTGAAACTCCTGTTGTCAAGCACATAAACTGAATGCGTTGCATTGGTTACATTACGTCCAAGTGCATGTGAGTCAGTCAAATTACTCATGCTAATCCACCCTAGCAACCAAGTGTGTGATGTCCAACAATAATCTCATTGTTAAAACACCGCACAAACTGTGATACTAACATACAGTGGATACATTGTAAAGTTATAAAACATAGGCTAAACAAATGGGTGTCTCAATGTATGTCTGTTAAGGAATGAGTGCATATTTATGGAAGTGTGTGTGAATGTGTGTGTGTGTGTGTGTGTGTGTGTGTGTGTGTGTGTGTGTGTGTGTGTGTGTGTGTGTGTGTGTGTGTGTGTGTGTGTGTGTGTGTGTGTATCTGTGCGTGTGTTTGTACCTGTTCCATTGCCCCCAGCTACTTTTATGCCCCACCTAGCGTTCTCTTGCAAAGTGAGATTGAATCAGAGGCGGGGGAGGAGTGTGTGTGTGTGTGTGTGTGTGTGTGTGTGTGTGTGTGTGTGTGTGTGTTCAGGTGTGTATGGGCTACTCCCCTTCTACCTAACATGCGGTCAATGTAAATTCTGTAAGAGTGAAAACAATCCACTTCTTTCCCTTTGACACCCATGCACTCCTCCCCCCCTCTCTCTTCTCTCTCCCATGTACCTCCACTCCCTCACTTCCTGTCGTTCATCACCTCAGCCAAAGTTGGGAGAGGAGCTTCTCCCTAAACAATGGACTTATGAAAGACACTCACCTATGAAATAACTACTGCTATGAAGCTAATCTCTCTTTTACACTCAACAAGGACAAAAGCCTAAATCTTCCTAACTGGATTTAATGACGTTAATTAACGCTGAAACCACTGGATTTTAGGTATGTACAAACACTCTGACTTCTGTTCAGTACACACCATGTTAAGAATGAAGACTTTTACATGATGCACTGTGATTTAGAATGTTTTAAGACAACAACTTGGAAAATTGAAAACAGACCAAAAACCAACAAGCGGTTGGTTAGTCCATTTCTATATTTGTCCTAGTGGGCCTCTTGCTGTTTTTAACAGTTTCTTGAACATGGTCATATCGATAGACCTGTTGTATCTCTAGAGTTTTGTCGAAACATTCTATGAGTTCATAAGACATGTCTAATCTGCGCTCCAAAGGCTTACTTAATGTCAACCAAGCCCATCCCCGTCTCCATCGGGGACCAGTCAGCCCATCTGAAATCATCTAAAACAATCTGAAGTGGCTAAATGTTGAGATAAGGTGTTTAGCTGTGCGACATTCGAAAGGGTTGGGGCTCTCTAGCTGCGCAGCTTAATATGGGCCAGGCAAAGATGGAGGGCCATTTTCACCCCCTGGGCGATAAGCTCAGTAAATGTCATCTTTGAATCAGTGACACTCCAACAAGGGCTCTTTTATGAGCTGGAGGAAGTGACAGCCACCTATCAGGAGTATATATCTCTGGATACTCTCTCACGTCCGCACAATCTCTGTTGTTTCAAAGCTTCCCCCAATCAACTCTCTCTCTCTCTCTCTCTCTGCCACTCTCTTTCCTTGTTTCGGTTCATTTTGGTTTATCATCTCTCTGCTCTTCCTCTCCACTTATGAGTGTGATCTCATGACAAGGTCTTTCACTTCTTGCTGCTCTGCTCAGCGTGCCCTTCCCCTCAGCCACCATGTTTTGACTTGTTTTTTCCACATTATGTCATTCTTCTAGTCAGCCTCCTCAGCCCTAACAGTCGTTTTCTTTTTTAAATGAGATCTCTGGTACTTTTGATTTACAGTCATTTTTGTGCTCTGCTAATGGTCAACTTCCTGTAGATAACACTTCCCTTATGACATAAGTGATATTACGACTACGGCTAACTACTAGGAGCTTATCTAACTGATTCACAAGATATAAATAAGTGGAGATTAATGTCAATTGTTCATTATAAATATATAATCAGATTAATTTCAAATGGATATTACCAATGTGACACCATTTGACTTAATGTAGTCTCAGCATGTACCACAGCTCTGTGCAGGGCCAGATCACTCAGGTCTTCTACTTTCATCTATGTTGACCTCCATTTCAGGTAACATCCACCCAACTCCCGAAGAGGAACCCTAAACAGCACAAGAGAATAGCCTGGGGAGAAGGAGCAGCGCTACACACAAGCCCAAGTCATGACACTAATGACAGCAATGGGTGCCATAACCCCACGTCTTCCTTTTCTCCTGCTGATTTTCCTCACTTCCCTACCGTTTGCCCAATGCCAGAACTCCACAGCAGCCTCTGCCACCGCCGATGTTGCTAACATCACCTCCGACCCCCTGAGGTCTCCAACCTCAAACATCACCTCCACCTCTCTGAGCTCTCCAACCTCAACCATCACACCCACCTCTCTGAGCTCTCCAACCTCAACCATCACACCCACTCTCACAACCGCCAGCCCTGCCACAACCACCGTAGTTCCCTCTACATCAACCAGAGCCATCACCTTAACAGGCCCCCCATTGCGGAACTCTACCTCCAACTCCAGCCTGGACTCCGTGGATGCCCAAACCCCAGCTCCTGCCCCAGGCTGCGGGCCTGGCCTGGCCCCCATCTACTTCAACCTGTGCGACAAGCAGGCGGCGTGGGGCATCGTGGTGGAGAGCCTGGCCTCGCTGGGCTTCGTGCTGAGCGTGGGCCTGCTGCTGGGGCTGCTCCTCTGGAGCCTGTGGCGCTGCTGCTCCTGCTGCCGGATCAGGAGCTTGCGTTTCGGAGGGGCGGGCGCCAGCGTGGTCTCCCTGCTGCTCTTCCTGCTGGGCACGGCGGGGCTGTTCGCGCTGACCTTCGCCTTCGTGGTGCACCTGACGCCACGCACCTGCCCCACGCGCCTCTTCCTGTTCGGCGTGTTGTCGGCTCTTTGCTTCTCGGCGCTGCTGGCGCGCTGCCTGGCGCTGCTGGGCTTCGGGGTGGCGCGGGGCTGGGCCGAGCCAGTCGTCGTCGTGGTGCTGACCGCCGTGCAGGTGATCATCGCCGTGGAGTGGCTGCTGATGGTGCTGGTGCGTGATGGGCTGCCGTGTAGCTACTCGCAGGCGGAGTTCGCCATGCTGCTCATCTACGTGCTGTGCCTGCTGGCGGCGGCGCTGGTGTTGGCTGCCCGGCTGGTGTGGCGCACGCGTCGTGCCTACGGCTACAGCTACCGGCACACGGCCGCGTGGAGCCGCGCGGGACACACACAGGCCACGCTGCTGCTGCTCACCGTGCTCCTGGCCGCTGCCGTCTGGGTGGTGTGGATCGCCCTGCTTACCCGTGGGAATCCGGAGATGGGCCGGCGACCGGCCTGGGACGACCCCGTGCTGAGCGTGGCGCTGGTGGCCAGCGGCTGGGTGATGCTGCTGGGTCACGGGGTCAGCCAGCTGGCCGTCCTGTGCCGGAGGGAGGCCCGGACCAAAGGCAGCACACTGGACTTCACCAGTTGGACCACCCCCTCGCCTGGCCTGGGGAGTCTGCCAAGCCCGAAGGGAGGGAGGGACAACAGAAGTTTTGAGAACGACACAGACAACAGGAGAGGTGAGAAGCACAGCAGCAGAGGTAAAAAAGGAAAAGTAAAGAAAGAATGATGGAGATAGAAGGAAGGAATGAAATATAGAGAAACAGGGTGGATGGAATGGGGAATGGGGAAAGCTGTAAAGAACTTAACAATAGTTTAAGATATCATAGGTCTTATGGATTCCAGCTTCTACCACAAACTGTCAGATAGCAAAGTTGCATTCGACCATAGACAAGAAATGCAAATGGTGCAGCTTGAAATGAATTCCTTGTAATCCAGTCTCGTTTTGATCACTGTGTGACCTTGCACATTACTGCTACTTTTTCAGGTAAAAGTGAACCAGTGCTGAGATCTCCGTATGAATCAGGATTTTCCATGACAGTAAGTGCACTGTGATACATTCATTCAGACAGCCTACAGAGCTTCCAATGTTTGAAACGATGTGAAGAAATTCAATAATCAGCTCAGTAGTATAATCAATGGCCGTTTATGTAATCACATTTTGTCACAATTATATAAAGCAAACCATCACAGCAGCTGACCTTTCTGCTCTTGCTTTCAGGACATTGACCCAGATAAAGACTATTCCATTCCCAGGCCTCAGACCACAAACATAAATGAACCCTACGACGAATACTACGGACCCAGGCTGTCTAATTGACACGCTATTACATTAACCATATCCAACATAAATACATTTCACAGTCAATCAATCTTCGTGTTCTGTTCTCTCGTTTAGCGGTCTACCATCAAGTTCATTATTCTACGACAGGAAGCATAATCGGACTCATGCTACACTTCTGTGCGCCTGGAATGGCTTTACACACACTTATCTGTTTGATACACACGGGACAGACTCGACGGACTGTCAGTGATACCTGTTCGGCAAAAGCCTAACGTGTTTTATACACAATGATAGCCACGTGAGACCTAGGTAAATACCATAGGCACTCACTCCAAAGATTTACACGGACTGAACACTAGGTCTTGGAGATGAGAATGAGAAACTCTGAGGAGACAGTCGTTTTGTTTAATTAAACATGCTTACGTTGCAGATGTCTTTCATAATTTTCTGTTTGGTGGAACACACCAGTCTTTCCAACCATGAAATGCTGTTCGCGACCACATCGCTGTTTGTATAGACTTGATCCCTATCGATTATTATTTTGTACAGTTTGCACTTTGTTCAAAATTAAAATGGTATCGTATAAAACTTCTCCAAATGTGAGTCTTTGTGAGGGAGCAGCTGTTAGACAATGGGAATTGAGACTGGAGTGAAAAAGGCATGTGTTCTACAACATACCACGAGATGGCACTGTGGTAAATGTAAAGACCATTAACCAACACCAATTGACGAGGCAGATCGTGTATATTGTTTTAAGTGTATGAATAAATATTTCACAGTGGTACAGAGGGAATTGAAACACACAAAATGTCCCATGTAACGTGTATGGGATGTCAAAGAAATTATTTTTAACCAGACACAATGTAGCATAATGTTACTTCTCATGCATTTTGTGTGTTTGTAACACAAGCCCCAGTAGGTGTCTGTTGACGGCACTTTGATTATCTAAGTGGTCCCCAAAATGTTAATGGCAGGCCCCCCTTTACAATGAAAAAACAGGACCGCCGATCACCACGGCGCAAAGATTGAGACACTCACATGTTACCCTTCTAACATATAGGCTAAACGGTAAGCCCTGACCACAGTATACAAGTACACGGTAAACTATAATCTCATCACCAAATAGGTTCCTTATAGGCTACTATGCTGTAAGAGCACTGCCATACACAACTCCACCTGTAGTTGGTTGTTTAGGTTCCTCGTTCTGGTTTTTCACCCTCAACCAACACCCCGCCCCGTGGGTCCCACCCCACACTTTGGGAACCACTGGGTTACCCCTGTCAAAGAAGTCTGGATGTCATTTCTACACAGTATGGAGATGACAGAAACTAAGCTCTGTTAGTTCCCATTAAACCAGATCATGCCTGACATGGCAGGCAGTGTCATGATTCATATACCTCTCACCTCTGACTAAGTGTGAGAAATGTAGTCAAAAGATGTGTGATTCATTACTCTTTGTCCTTTGTAAATGGTTTGTGTTTTATCTAATGCACCTCCTCCATCTACCAGCCATGCCGAAGTAGTGTCTGTGTGTGTGTGTCTGTATCTGTGTGTGTGTGTGTGTGTGTGTGGGGGGGGGGGGTATGAATCATCAGGCTGAATAATGCCTTGACCTATCTGTGCTTCACAGTTGACCTGCCAATGGAATACTTCTCCTCTGTCATTTCATGTTCCAAAGAGCTCAGGTGATCGCCTTGGCCTCGCTGCAATCCATTCAGATGTTCGCCTCCCAGCCTCAATACTTGCACAAAAGCCATCATTTTTAATTAGTCTCCATCATTAAACCGCCCTGAATTTGACTTCTTCAATTAAGCTCCACTTCAATTTCAATATGACAGGACACCACACCAGAGAGGCAGTTAACCTTGTGACTTTTGGAAAGTCAGCCATGCAGTTTGGTTCCATCAGAATTCAACTAATTAAATACCATTATTACAAATTACTTTCAATTGAACCCTCTTGAAGAAAATGTAGAGCCGTATAAAAAAGGAGCAGATTTAGGACGTGAGCATCAATAGTTTAGGCCAGTTACATGGTTCGGCAAAGGCTTGAGAATTTGTTAAACCCTCCGACTGAAACACACTGAGGCAGGCATTTGCTTCGGATGCTTATTCATCCTTGATATACCCGTTCCTTTCTTGCCATTATTAGAGCAATGATTTTAGGTGATAATCTTCCACTGGATCCAGAGCCTTGCCTCATTTTCAGAGCAACTGTAGACAGCTTTTACACAACGGATGTAATTACATATTATTCTGTAATGTTGAATGTAGGCTCAGATCAATAAACCACCTTTGCTGTAGTGTTTCGATGAAAATAAAAATATTTAAAGTGAATAAGCAGACATGACAACATTTTAAAAACCAAACAAACTGTTTATATGTACATTCAAAAACAATAACAGAAAAAGGCAGGCATGAATGTGGTGTAAATCTTGAAAAACAAAAACAAAACAAAAATACACAAGTCACTTTTTTAAATGGGAAACTGAAAGGGACCATGGGAGGGGGATAAACTAAGGGAGGCAGGCAGAGACGGGGCAAGGTCAAAGTTGAAACCCCACGGGTCATTTCCTGTGCAATCAAGGCAGTACTGCGCAGGCACCGGAGCACTCTGGTCATGGCTGAGATGATGTCATCAGCAGCCCCAGAGGCCAATGAGATTCTCCAAATTCCAAGTAAGGGGGAAGGGTCTGGGTTTCAGGGGGAGATCGGTGACGGAGTCAGCTAAAGAAGGGTATGGAACTGATGGGGACATCACAGCATAGACAATCTGACTTTATAAACCAGCACTGGATGGGTTTGCTCTCAGGCATTTAATGTCATTCGCCTACAGAGAGTAGAACTGGGCAGACACAGGCTCACAGGGGGGGTTCTCAAGTCAAATGAAGAACCCAGACCCAGCATTCCAATACAGTTTAAAAACAAAACAAAAAAAACAAGAGTTCAACGAATTCCATGACAACACAGGAGGGCAAGGTAGGCCTCAGACAGCAACATGGCTGAGACAGTAGACAATTACTAGTAAAAAAAACGACATCCTTCCCCATCCCACCCCTCTCTATCCTGATGTCAAATATACAAGTTTGGCTTGAGCAAGTGTTTGTTTCAAAAATCTGTAGACCTTTTTTCGTTCATCCTCTTGCACAGGCCAAACAAAGGAGAACGTGTGAAATGTTTGCAAATTCTGTCCGCCTCCTTCTGAAATCTCACTAGTGCTGTTTAATACAATAGAGTCTGAGCTGGTTAACATGGAGAAACTCAGCTCCAGCTGCCTATAGACACCTCAAACGCTCCTCTTCAGCGGACTGTACCCTCTGAGCCTTCTGCGTCCTCACACAGGGCTGATCACGGGTAGAGCCACATTTCCAACTCCATGGGGTATTGAGCAGTAGCCACAGCTTGGGTTATTATCATGAGAGAACTGCTCTTAGAAGAGACATTCTATCTCTCTATCTTTCTCTCTCGCTCTCCCCATCTACTCCCCTCGGCCCGTGTGACATTTACACTGTTGGGGTCTCTAAAAATGTCACGCTATCCTCCTCTGACCTGTCACGCTGGCCTTTGTGTGTCTGTGGGGAGATCACACATCTATGCTGCATCACTCCCTCAAGACCACAGCCTACCACTTCCAAATTTGCCCGCTCACTTTTCGTTCCGCATAATGGCTCCGAGAGGTATTTGCTTTTCAAAGAGACGACCTCGTCCGCTTCCTTAACATCTTAACACTTGTACTGTAGTGTAGGCGGTCAGCCCTTGAGGGGTCCGGTTGCTACGAATGATTAAAAACCGCCTAAATAAATTAACATCCACCCTGCTTCGCTTCATCCCCACCTCCCTCGCTGAAGCTGTTGGGTGTCTCCCTCCAAGACGAGGTGCTTCTGAAGCACTATGATGCAATGATGCCATTTTAACAGACATGCAAGACGTATTTTTTTTCCTTTTTTAAAAAAGCTAAAATAATTGCAACATCAACCATTAAAAGGATAATCATACGTGTATACAGTCGACCAAAACAAATGTGCTTTTAGAGAATCTTTGGAACCAAAAAAGAAACAATAGCAATTATATCATAACAATAATAGTAGCAACAATAACATAGTCTGAGTATATGGAGATATACAGAACAGGAGCGAGACAAAGTTTATACAGGTTTGTCCCATCCTGCTTAGGGGAGCAAGGAGGCAGTAGCTCTGGTACATACTGGACTGGACTACAACATTCCCAAACGAACCGACGCGCCAGAGCGGAAGCATAGGAACACCATTCACTCTGTCCCACTCCTCAGCAAAAAGGGGTGCCGTTCGTAAGTTGATGGGTGGAATAAAAAAAAAAAAAGAAGAAAAAAAAGAAACTAAAATGAATTTCGGTAGAGGAGCACCACTGGCTTAAAAGTGTGGGGGTACACAAAGTGATCCCACAGCTCCGCTGGTGTTCCTGTCCCCAAGCCCTGAGAATTCCGATCTCGTCCGCGAACCAGTCCGGCTCCTACTCACTGGGATGGTCTCTACACTGGATGGATTCGGGATGGCCAATGACTCCAGACGTGAAGTTAAGAGGTGGCGCTTACGGAATGCTGTGTAGTCTCGTATGTCTCACGTGAGTCTCAGAGCTGGTCATAGTTTGCTCCAGAAGAAAGATATCGTCTCTCTCTCTCTCTCTTTTTTTTTTTTTTTGCTCCACTAGTCCTCCTCAGGCAAAGGATGCAGACATTATAGATAGATGAGATAATATGGATACATGATACAGACTGAAATGCTTGCGAGACTATAAATCACAGAAATGACAATTTTATAATAGTTATAATACTAGCAGACCTGAAATAAATCAAAACTAGAAAATGTGTATAATAATAACAATAACTGTTGCCCAAAGGTCATTTGAATTGGTGTTTTCTAGCATCATTTACATGATCGTAAGTCATCATCATCATCATCATCATCATCATCATTATTATTATTATAATTAACATTTTCTAGAACCAAAGGAAAAACATGAGGTAATGCAGACCAAAAACAAGAGGTTTTGTTTTCTTCTCCTTGTCATTCTTAAAAGTTATTTTTCCCCCGCTGTTAACTTGATTGTGAAGTGACTGTAATTTGGTTTTGCCCATGATGCTTATTTAATGATGCAGTTTTTGCTATAAATGTCCCACTGCTCTCATTTATGCTACGAGAGCCGATCCTCAACAACTGTCCTTCCAATAAAATGGTTGTGCCCTTTCAAATGTAGCCGAGGGAGATCCCCTCCCTTATCGTATTTTATGTTTGTCAAAAACAGTAGTCGATAGTACACGCTTGAAAGCCAAATAGTATATGGTGCTGATGCTCTGTGTGTATGAGTGCTAAAGAGAATATAAAGATACGGTTCACAATGATTCACTAAACTTAATACTAGTGTCAGCTGTAATACAAAGGTTTTTCTGTAAAATGAAAATATAGGGCGTAACCACAGACTATTTTGACAAAACAAAAAATAGTGATTGCAAAGCTGTAGTGTAAAAAAAAAAACCTATCAATAAATCAAGCAGCGATTTCTCTGTCCTCCCTCTGTCCGTCTCTGTCCGTGTGTCCGTTGGTGTCCCGCAGTCTTTGAAAATGTTGCTGCCACTGTCCCTCACTGGTCCTGGTTGTCTCCTGTTGTGTTGTGGAGTTGACAGACAAACTGTGGTGTGGTGTGAGGCTTCTGTACATGTCCTGGTGGGGGCTGCGGACCATGGGGCCCAGCACAGGAGGGAAGCCAGAGAAAAGGGGGCTCTGGAAAATAGGAGGGAGGAGGGAAATCCAAGAGGGAGGAGGGTGGTCCACTTAGTATGGAGCAAACCTGCTGTATCCACCCCGGTATAAACTAGCCTGTGAGACAGGAGAGAGAGAGGGAGGGAGAGCGAGGGAATGAGAGGGAGGCATAAAAACAGCAGACAGAAAAGAGACTCGCGAGTATCGCTGTGACAAACATGAAGGTCACAGATGGAAGCAGAAAGAGGAGATCTGTGACTACCATCTACTGTGTTTCAGCAGCAATCACAGACTATCTATCTTGATCTGATATCTAGACGTGCACTGGACATTAGTCTAATGGCTAATGATGCCCAGAGAGGACGACAGCAGCTGCTCATCTGGGTGGGATTGGTTTGGGCTGCTTGGTCGAGCTAGTGTGTAAAGTGTGGGTGAGTGGCGGAGCCTTACCATGGCACCGACTCCATAGGCAGCGGCAGCAGGGCTCAGGGCGTGGTAGGGATCTGTAGTGTACACCCGGCCATAACTAAAAGAAAAGACAGTCACCCGTCAGTGCCATGAATGGAAGCATCGTACCAAAATATCATCTGCACACACATACATATGCACTAATGCCTGGCTCACACGGTTGCGTTGCTTGACGGATGCTGGAGGGCGTATCTGGCGCATGGGGTTGTGTTGATAACGGAGACGTTATAGTGAGATTGACAGGTCAACAAACCAATCACGCCGCTAACGAGCTGTTTACCTTGTGGGTAGTGGCATGCTAACATGCTAACTCAGATGTATTTTTCAGTTACAATAACGGGGTTTTTACATTGTACACAGTGTCTATTTCTCGGTAACTTAAAAAAAAATCTAAGCAAAAAAAAGTCAAACAAACAACTTTTATGTACAAATACAACCATCTACGGAGTTTGGTCCGCCATCCTTCTTTTTTTTTTGAGGTTCGTGCTCTTTAGACAGGAGCTTAAACGCGATCTGATTGGCTAGCGCCTGTGCTGCCGTATTTGCATGAAATGCAATTTGATTGGCTGACGCATGCGTTGCCTCTCGAAAAGTTGAACATTTCTCAACTTTCGGCACAAGCAACGCAAGCCATGGAACGCAACGGAACGCAACAGAACCACAATTCAGTTCGGCAACGGATGACATCACCTCATTAAAAGTCATCGTTGACGGATCAACGCATAGCAACGCAACCGTGTGAGCCAGGCATAACACACACAGGCAGCAATGTAAAATGAGAATTGAAGGGTGCACTGTTTAATCTCTGCATCGCTATGCGTCATTAAGCCTCTTCGTCCCGGTATGCTGGCGTATTGCGAGAGGAGGCATTTGGAGGCTTCCGAGTCATTTGCCACGCCAGGCGTCACCACCTGACCCTCACCTGTCACTGTAGGCAGCTGCAGCCGCAGCAGCAGTCGCCCCGGTTACAGCAGTGGGCTGAGCATAGCGATAAGCAGCGTAGCCTCCCTGCAGGAGAGACACGGGGAGAGGGAGGTCAGAGACGGCATGACTAAAGGGATGTCAGCTCAGAGAGAGGGAGAGGGAGAGAGAGATAGAGAGAGAGATAGAGATCTTATGACAGAGGAGGGAACGAGACAGGCCAATCCATGTCACATAAAAATGTCCAAAAAAGGGCAGTATGTTATTAAAATACCTGAAAGTATTTGGCTGTGTGAAAAAAAAGGCTCAGAGGGGAACAAAGGTGTTCTGCTCTAATAAGCACCCATTCCCAGGATGGCCAATAGGACCAGTTAGTCCTAGTCCTTAGTTAAGATAAACAGACAACCCTGTGACCATTTTGAGATTCTACTTCACAAGGTGTTGTCTATACAGAGTTGGTAATTGGCACAGAATACTGGTAAACAACTTGAGGTATCTTTTCTGTGCGCCTCCAGGCACTGAGTTATTGAACTTTTTATTGTTCTGAATTATTATTGCTGAGTTACGGCGACCACACATATGGTTAGATATTGTTTTATAATAAAGAGGTTGAGAACAGCACTCAATCTAAATGAACAATGACAACAGCAGAGGACACATACTGGAACCCTGCAGTATGTCCCTGGCATGAATAAGCTAGGGAGCTGTTTCCGTGTGGATATGTCCAACGTTTACCTGAATCATCTATGTAGTTGTAGTCATTAACCTTAGTGGACCTTTCTAAACCTGTCCCATCTGTTAGGGAATTACACAATTAAAAGACTGGACATGGTTTGACCTTAGAGAGAAAACAAGGGGGAAAACCCACAACAATACAGAACATATGTGTAGTACAGATGCACATAATACAATAGAGTTAGGTGTGAAGAACAGGGGAAGGTGACAAGCACTCACACACACACACAGAGGCGCACACGCACACACTCACACACACACACACACACACACACACTGCTTTGATTAAATACACTGCATGCATCTCCAGTTTGAATGCATCCCTGACCAAGCACCCAGTTTCATTAAGTGCCCTGATCAACTACATCTCCCATCATTCAGCTGGAGCCCTGAAGAGGAGAATAAAGCCACTAGTGTGCATGAAAGGAAAAGAGGGTGAACGAGAGACTACAGGTTTTCGGTCAACAGCAGGAAATGTAAACTAAGGACAGAAGGACAGAGAGATGGAGAAATACAGAAACAGGGACAAGAGAAGGGGGGAGGGGAAAGGGAAAGAGAGAGAGAGAGATAGAAAGATAGAGACTGATCATCAGAGGGAATAAAGATGTAATGAAGTGCATGCATGTGTTGACTGGCATGCTGTAAGGGGATGGCACACAGAGTGAGGAAAGGCTGGGGAATGGGTCCACTACTGGCCATCTCTGGCTGCATGTTTCAAAGCATATGATTGGATGCCTAGGGTAGGACGACACCCTGGGTTAACCTCGTCTGCGCTGCTTCAAAAAGGTTGGTATTCAATTATCCAGTTTAAAAGTCCGTATCCAACTATAGTTTTTACATAGAACATTTTAAGCTCTACTACCTACAATAGTGGCTCATACAGGGAAGTCCTCATTTTGTCCAGACATTAGGGAAACATCACCATCTGGCCCTACCACTACGGTCAAGGCTATTGAGGCATATTAGGGAGTTAACAAGAATTGGATGGAGAGGTGTAAATGAGTACTTGAATGTAGGGATTTCACAGACATTCATAAGCCAGTGCTAAAGACCAAGGTGTAATAGAAGCCTCGTCTCCATGACCTCGACGGTGTATTACTGAACACCAACAAAGTTTCATTCAAGCCTATAGTAAGGTGTCCTTCACACCACATGACAAACACGGGCATGAAGGATAAAGGCCAATTAGGACAGCCCTTCCCCATGATCAGAGTGAGAAGATTCCAGTGGGTTTGTCAAAAGGCAAGAGGAAACAGAAGGGAGAAAAACTACTGAAAATCAAAGTCATGGCAAAGATCACCCAGTCAAGGGAATTGCACACACTTGCATTTGCATTGACCCTACCTGAGGCAATCTGCTACTAATGACTGAGTCCTGAAACACTATTCTATAGAGAGAACAGAAACAGCTGGTGTCAACCTGGACACACCGATTCACACATCCTGGCCATCTCATACACACACATACACACACACACACACACACACACACACACACATATATATGTATACAGAGTGGCCCATATCTGAGCATTATACAAATGTCCAGTAAAATCCTAACAAGATTCGCAGTCAAATCTGAAAAGGCTTTGCCCATTTATGGCATGATTTAGTGTGTGGAAACATTAGACAACATGCAACATAATGTGCAAAGGTGCATTGTCATTGTGCGTATAATTAATCTTTCAGATTTGGGCAACACTCTGCAAGCATTAACACACACATGCAGGAATGCATAGAGAAAGGATGAGCAGAAAGAGAAGGCGATGGACAGAGAGAGGTGGGGGGGTGGGGGAGGTTACTTACGTATAGGTCAGCAGCTCCATAAAACCCATCCTGATACACCACACTAAGAGAGACAGCAAGACAGCAGCAGGAGGTGGAGGAGACGAGAGGGGTGGGGGTGGATAGAGGGGCGTAAGGGGTAAGGGGTGGGAGAGAGGCACGTGTGGAGGTGCGTGGAACATGAAGACAGAGGCAGTGTAGAAGCCATGTACAGGAACCCAGGAAGAATGGGGGGGGGGGGGTAGAGAACAGAGATGCCAAGACAGACAGATGAGAAGAGAGGAAGGAGGGGGTGTAGAGTGGGGGGAGACACAAATAGAGAGAGGCAGGGATGAAGAGGAGGACAGTGACAAGGAGGGGGTGTGGGGTGGGGTAGGGGGTGTGGGGTGGGGGAGAGGGTGAAAGCGCCAGAGAGAGAGACAGGTTATTTCACACGCATGCAGCATGCAGCGCTAATACGACTTCCATTCTTGGGGCTGTTCCACTGCTCTTGAGGGTTACACGCCCGCCGTGCCCTGCCAGACTCAGCACTCCAATCAGTGAACCGGAGGGACAGGGAGCGAGCACTGAATGGGCATTTACACAGGAGGGCCGTCTGACAAGAGTCCACACGCACAGAGGGCTTTTGTTCCCCCCATTCCCCCGCAGCAGCAGCACACAGCTATGGAAGTCGCATTACCTGCTGTCATCATTTCCACTCAGTATGAACACCACAGCAACCCACCACCAGCCCCACACGCAGCAACAGCAGTGCGGCCAAAAGCAAACGTCTTGATTTCCATTACAGCTAGTGACGCGTGGCTGAGCGGCGGCGACCTGCACGTGTCAGTGTCAGGCGCTCACGTTGTGTATGCATGTTAATGCGCACACTCGAGCAGTTTTAGGGGCTATTATGGATGCTAATGGGAGTGTTAAAGTTACCTGAAGACTGCTAATCTCAGTTAAGTTAACTGTGTATGTGTGTTGTTGACTATTCTCAGTAAAGTTAACTGTGTATGTGTGTTGTTGACTAGTGCGCATATGTGCGGTGAACAAGCCAAGGATTAACAATTTATTCTTAAGTCTTAAATATTGTACCGCCTGCTGCGCAAAGTACAAATACTAAACTGTGACAGAATCAGCCGTGTAGACTAACAGGAGTACTTTAAAGGTAAACGCACTACAATGCATCTCACTGTGTGTATGGAAATAATGGTGAATGTTGTTGTGGGTGGTGCAGGGGCTTACCCAGGGTAGGTGGGGATAGCTTGCTGGGGGACAGCAGCACGCACAGCACTATAGACAGGTCGGCCCCGCCCTCTCAGGTGAGCTCCCCGGAATGCTGCTGCCGTGGTGGCGGCCGCAGCTGCTGAGGGATATGGGAAGCCAGGAACTGAGATGGACGGAGAGTTGGGATGGGGGTGATTAGAACATTCCAAGCAAAATTTGAGTGTCCAGAGAACAGAGGTTCCCTTTTGTTATTATTATTATTATTATTATTATTATTTTTATTATTACCTCCTGCAGAGGTCATGTGGAGACCTGCATAGAGCTCTGGTCCGTAAATGCCCTGCACCATCGGGCTCAGCTTCCAGCCCGCAGCAGCTAGAGAAAACAAACACAGCACACGTGAGGCGCGTCCCTCAATCTCAGTGTCCGTCAGGCTCCACCACGTCTGTGCCACGCCAGGAAACGACATACTGGGCTTGGAGGTATACAGGCGGTGGGTGTGCACTGGATTGAGTGCTCTGAGGGCAGGCTATGTGTGATGTGTGGGTGGTGGTGGTGGTGATGATGATGATGTCAGGGTCCTGTGTGGTGTTAGGCTGGTCTCATAGCTCGCAAAGTGCCTTTCTCTAGTGAGATAAATTAGGGCTTTGAGCACTTAGCTGCGGAGAGTGAGGCATCACTCGTGTTGGGATGCATAGTTCAAGCAGTGTGAGTGTGTGAGTGCTGGAGTTGGCGTCAAGGGTCGCAATATGTACAGATGACACCTTGAGATATCTTTTTAAAGCACAACAAAAAATGACACTCACAAAAGGCTTTTGTGGCTGGACGAGTGGGTAGGCAGAATAGATGGTAAAGTGTGTGTGTGTGTGTGTGTGCGCGCTGGAGGAGTTGGCATTGGCTCGGGTGGTTACCATAGGGCAGTGTTGCGAGAGCCTCTCCATTGGGGTAAGGGGTGACAACCTTTTTGTTGGTCATTACCCTGGCTGTGGCATTGTTAACCTGTGTGGAGAAGGGACAGAGTGAGAACACCAAGGGTGGTTGGCCAAGGCCACAGAGAACAGAACAAGAAGCAACACACACAAAACTCAATACCAAAAGATTCATCTATAGACCAGAAAACATTCTTAAAATTTTTTTTTTTTTTTAAATCACTGCCGTTTCAAACAACGAAGGTGAGGTAGCTTATGCTGCTCTTCTCTGGGCTTCTGGCCTGATCGGCAGAGCCACTGTCACGCCCAGAGATGGATGCCCTGCCGCTGGACTTGCAAGTCGGTGAGATTAAACACAGCGGGCGGGGAGCACTGAAAAATGCTCTTATTCACCCTTTTGTCAGGGTTCGATCTATCAGCTCTACCGGTGTGTTTAGATGGCAACCCATCAACTACCACTGTATTCCTCTGCAGCCCAGCCCCAGGCCGCCTGGGAACTCAGACGGAAGATGCACTGTTCTGTCTGACCATGAAGCGGGGTGTGTGTGTGTGTCTGTAAGGGTGGGTTGGTGGACCGTTAGTGGGGCATCTTAGTCATGCAAGTTGAACAGACAAGACTGATGATTAATTTATCTGAGATGACTACCCTTAATGCCACTGTGTGCCCTGCAGGCAAAGGGGAGAGAGGGATAGAAGGAGGGGAAAATGAGCGAGAGAGTGAGTGAGAGCAAGAGAGAGAGTGAGTGAGAGAGGGAGAAAGAAGAGGGGAGGCTTGGAAAGACAAGTGAGGGAGACAGTGGCAGAGCGGGGGGCGGGGGCAAAATTGATATTGACATTGTGGCAAAGCAGGCGTAATAATAAGCCAACCCAAACTGGAGGAGAGTCCCTCATGGCAGCTTTGGTTGACATGGGCATTCGTCATTGCGCTAGCTTGAAATTAAACAGGAAGTTCATTTCAATCTGAAAGTGGGCCCTCATATTAGCTGCTACTTTAGAGGGATGGCATTCATTATGACTGGGCCACATAACTCCTCGGGGTAACGTGGGCCAGCTCTTCACGTGCGTCATAGCACTTGCATCAGAAGCTAAATGAGCGCCCCCACCCCGCCAATAACATTGCTTATGACAAGGTTAGTCCCGTGTGATTCAATTAGCTGATGCCATCGTCCTGCTGAGTGCGTTGGGGGGGTGTGTGTGAAAAGGGGCGGGTGGGGGTTGGGCTATAAAGCATAAAAAGAGGAGTTTAAATAAATTGGGTCTAATGGATCCGATCAATCCCTGTGTCCTTTTTATACCCCCCCCCACCCCCCATCCTCGTTTGCATGAGGCGCGTCTCCTCCACCGGCCCATCTCAGGCTTAATGACCAGCTTCCTGCAGCTCTTTGTTCCCTTTTTAAGAGCTGGACATTCTAGCTGAGGCTTGGAGTGTGCGTCATGGTTTGGGCTGGTTTAATGTGATTGGGTCGATCATTCTGAAGAACAACACATGCAAATCAGAGCAAGAACAGACACAAGCCTGGGGATAAGTTACAAAACAAGAAAAAAAAAAAAAAAAAGATTAATTAAAAAGTCGGTGTACGGTTTAAGGCAAATCTGAAACAGCAGGGCTAAAGAGAACATTTTCTGAACATGTTCTTCACTCCCACCCAACCTTCTCCCCGCAGAGAGACCGCCTACCCATACAGATCAGGGAAGCAAAAAACACCATCCTGTTAGGGTTTGTCATGTTAACAAATAAAACACTGAATATAGCAAAGGGGGGAGAAAGAGGGGTGCAAAAACATTTGTTTCACAAAATTAATAAATTTAATAACATAAATTACACACAGCCAAATATGGGCACATCACATGACCAACAGTGCCAGTACAGAACCAACAAAAAAAAAGGGGATATAAAAGAAAAACTAAATATTCAGCCAATCAGCAAGCTTCGGATGCAGCATAGAGACCAATCAAAACAATCGCAGCACTCCCATATCAACACATACAGACAGAAAGAGACGGAGAGACAGGAGGTGTGACTGAAAGGAAGACAGAAACAGACAGCGACAGACCGACAAGAGTGATCTCAGGAGTTCAGGGAGAGGGATGCAGGTGGGAGAGGTAGAAGAGACACGGAATACAGAGCCAGTCCACATACAAAACAGGGAGAACACAAAGATGATGACTGGATGAGATAGAAACAAGACCACCTTCTCTACAGAAGCAACACCAAAAATAAAGAAAACTCAAATATGTTGGTTTTTTTGTCTTCCACAACCAAAATGGAGAGAAAAAAAGGGAAAAAAAACGTATACCATAGTGCATCATTCAAAGAATCAGTGACCATTCGCCTACAGATTTCACTACATGTGGGGAACAGAGAGAGACAGGGTACCAGAGCATGGAGGAAGAAAAAGAGGAGCAATCTTCATTTCCAAAAACAAGAGAAAAAGAGAGAGAGAGAAACAACAGCAACCAAACTGAAGTAAAACACTGCCAGGCAATACTGCTCTGTGTCACAAACTGAAACCAGAAACACACTGCACACACAGTAGAAAAGAAACAAAAAGATAGACTGAGTGAGACAAAAGGGGAGGTCAAAGAGAAGGGGAAAAAAAAAATATATATATATATATATATATATATATATATATATATATATATATACACACACATATACACACACACACACACACACACACACACACACACACACACACACACACACACACACACATCACTCCCCCAAAAAACAGGCCCAACCAGTCACAAGAATTCCCAAATCCATTGGGGAGTCAGGTGTATCAGATCTGGCTGCAAAACCCCATAGTAGTTTGTCAGTACTGTTGTGACCACTAATACACCCACAGTAGTCTGTCAGTACTGTTGTGACCACTAATACATCCATTCAACATTTCCTTACTATTTCTCATGTTGTATGGCTGTGCAGAGGCTTTACAGAACAAACTGTGGACAAATGTCCACATTTCTGCCCCATCTCTGGTATGATTATCTCAGATAACAGAAAGCTCAATTTCCTCCCCTTACTATGAGCACTCTTGTGTGCGAGGTCAGGGTCAGGGCTCTCCCTGGGCCAGCTGGAAGCCAACCGTGATGTCAGCTCTTTGCTGCATCAAAGCCCACATACGGAATAGTCAAGAAAGTCATGGGCGGTGGGTGGAAGGCCTTAGTCAACCCAGTTCAGCTCATGCTGCATGAGTCACACAACTGTAACAAAAAAAAAATAATAATAAAAAAAAAAAAAGTCCCTTGCAATATTCTCTTTAGATTTCTTAAATCGCATTCCTTCATCAACGCACAAAAGAATAAATACATTTATTAATTTCTTTTTTTTTTTAAATCATAGAATTTTTTTGTTTTCTCAATTTAGGGTTACAATTAATTTGGATGGGGGTGGGTGAAATAAAACGAAGACAATGAGGAATTAATCGAATGGCTTGCGGTCCGCCATGTCATTTCTGTGTGGGGGTGGGGGTAGAGTGATTACACAAGGACATTCCGCAAGGGGAAATAAATGAGAGAGAGGGTGGAGGGTGGGTGGAGAGGTGAGTGGAGTGGTGTAGAAACCATTAGCACGGCAATGATACCCTCAGTTAAACTGGTCTATATTTCTGCTTCTGTCTCACACCACAGCTGCTGCCACTACTCCCAACCTGTCTCCCCACCCTAAACCAGCTTCTCTATAGAGAGAAGAAGTAGGGTGCTGAGGCTTGCACACACACACAAACATATCATGCTGTCCATCGTTAGATTGTTAATTATTGATCGGTAAGTACTGTATACTGCTCAGCTAAGGCTGCACATTCGCTGTACGCTCTCTCAAAATTACAAAGGATTTGGCATTCAGTGGTTCAACAACTATAATTACTTTTTTATTTTCGTGAGTACAATGATCATTTCCTTTAAATTAATCCAAATGAGAGCAAATTAGTGAATTATAAATTAGCGGTTTACCTGTGTATATTACAATTTCAATCTGTTAAAGCGTTTTAATCTTATTTTAGGAGGGTGGGGAGGGGTCAGTCAGTGATGATGTCATATGTACACAACTTACCGTTGCCGAAGAAACAGCGTGAGGACACGCGAGTGGTTACCGTGGAGACTGACAACAACACACATAGAAGTCATCAGGGAAACAGAAAAATATAATAAACAAATAAACCAACAAACAGTCTGACAAAAGAAAATAAAAACCACCCCCCAAAAGCGGAAAAAAAAGTCTGAAGACATGTTAAAAGATCCTCCTTTTCATAACAGATAGCAGGATGACACAAAAAAGAAGGAGACTGAGAGATATACAGAAGAAAGGAGTAAGGAAATAAATAAAGAGAGTGAGAGAAAGTGAGAGAGAGACCGAAATAGATGGAGAGGAGTGATCTATAGATAGGCAGAGAACGGTGCTGACCCTACATTGAATTGGCCATTCGTCCAGCTCAAGCAGTAGCTGACTGAATTAGCAGCGATACAGGTGCTTGATGACTATAAGGAGACCTCCCTGAGCTCGTCACACACACTCTCCATTAGGTTTGTGTTGGCCCATTACTGTGGGAGGTCTTAAACAGCATGGGGTCTTGACTATCAAAAATAACACTGATCCGTAATTGTTTTCCTTTGATGTATTTCTTAAAAGAAAAGTAGCCATACACTGGACTTTATTGGAATGTTTGCATTCTCCTTCATGTTTAAATTGTTAATTTACAGAGGGTATAATTTAAACAAATATGAATGATTGAAAACCAATGGACTGATGAGCTTTTAGTAAAATGAAACAAACAATCAAAATAACTAGCAGGACAGCAGTTAAACCCAAACTGGCACAAAGTAAGAGGAGATCAGAAATAGAGAGAAATGGACTTGGCACAAGAAGTAAAGAGACAGACAGACAGACAGACAGACACAGACATGAAGGGGAGGGGGGTCTTCTAGAGGTACCCATCCACCCGACACAAGGAGGGACACCGGAGGAGAGGAACAGAGATGAAACACTTGACTGGCATGGGCAGAAAGAGAGAGCGAGGGAGAAGGGAGAGTGTCAGTGTGCACACAAGGTGGGGACCTATGGGAGGAGGGAGAGAGAGAGAGAGAGAGAGAGAGAGAAAGATAGAAAGAAAGATATACAGAGAGAATGGAGAGGAACAGCACACAGACGGTCAACACACACGCCCACATACACACCTACCCACGTCCACATCCATCAAAGCCAACCACATATTTAACCCTCTCACCATTGGACATGCAAACTGGCTTTTTGACAACACTCTGACCAAAGACAAAGCCAATTCTAAAGCTAAGCCCAGATTAGTACCAACAGCCCAGGAAGTGAGAAACTGTGCCCATAAGGCAATAGGATCACACAGCCTTCATTTAATAACGTTCAAAATATGGCATCACGGTTACATGGCCACATTGCGTACACATTGTCCCGAGGTTTAAAGACCAAATCTGGACCAAAATAATGGCCTTCTGTGATCAGCATGAATGACAGCTGAGGTAAATCCATTGGAAATGAAGGCTGGTGGACCTACCTCACAGCACAGACAGAATGGTATTCAAACCACTGCCACGCTCATCAGCCATGCAAAACCAGAGACATACAGAACGAGTAGACCAGTGCTACAGAACACCACTGCTCTTCAAAGAAAGAAAGAAAGAAAGAAAGAAACAGGACTGGAGAGAGCCATGCAGTGACAGGACTACACTAGGGGGTGTTTCTGCAACAGTCCCACCCCTCCTACCACATCCCAAAACAAAGGAGGACACCACCGGGGCGCATGCGGAGCCCCCCCGTCCAGCCTGTCACCGCCCTCCTCCCTCCCACAGCTCAGCCGCATCCAGCTCACCCCACCCCTGTCCTGGCAAAAACTCTGCGCCATGGAGCCATCACTTCCCACCGCGTAGAGCGTGCATGCCTTCAAATGACAAACGTCAACAATTACAACAACAACAACACCGCACGCAGGAACATACACCAGACTCGAGACTGTGGAATGATGAATAAGGGGAGCAGCTATGGAATATGATGGGGGGGGGGTTGGTAGACTTTTGGACCCATAGTCTTACGCATTTCAAAAAGTTTATACAGGGTATTCCACAGTGTGGTGCACCTAGGCAGTGACTGATTGAAGCATGGAGGTGGACATTCAGACTAAACGGATTTTGAGTTTGTAGTGTTTGCGGTGGGGGGTGGGGGGGTTGGCACAGGTTTTAACAGTGGAATACCCCTTGGGTGACAGAGAAACATGCACCCACACACCAAACACCTAAGGCCTACAGTATATGATGCAAACTGGCTGCAAACTCATCAAAGACATACAGTGGAAGGGGGAAAGGGTCACAAGGAAGAGGAGGAGGATCAAGAGGACTAACGAAGTTGACCACTTACATGAACACATTTGAGGCGCACGGGAAATTGACCTCTTCACAACGCAGAGTTTTTTGGCTCCCAGACATTAAGGAGTCAGCTTAGATGTAACAGAATAAGGTCACACACTATGGAGTATCTCTATTCTATGCACACACACACACACACACACACACACACACACACACACAACAACAACAACAACAATAACAACATAAACCGTCCCCATGCATTCGTGCCAATGTTTGTCTGACAGATTACAAGGGCACAGTACAACTCGACTAGAAATGACCATCGACATGCAAATTTGTCACTTATTTCAACAGTGTAGAGAACTGCGAATAACAGAGATTATCTGTAAGAACTGGACCAGTTATATTTACAAAAAAACATTATCACCATATTCTGCTTTAATTAATATCTTAAAATCATAAAAAACTAACTGCAAGCAATTTAACCAACTACAAAATTTCATAATGACAAGACATTGTTGCCTAGAATGACATCTTTACTAAAAAATATTAATTAAATATCTTTCCTCATTTTGCTAGTAATATATGAAGGACATAAAAGTAACACATGCATTTTCAAACGCTACCCACACTATTTAACACTGACTGATTGCACTGTAGCGCCACAATCTCATGCATTATCAGTGACAGAAAACGAACTCCATGCAAACGGACAGCAAAGCTTTAAGAAAAATGTGCTCTAACGACCAAATCGCCGTGTGCAACAAGGCACTGTTCTTGGGCCATTTAAAAAAATATATCATAAATATCACTCGTAATACTAATTCATGGCTGTCAGAGAATGACAACTTTGTTAATGATGGAAAATCTCACTATATTCAGAGTTTGTGAAAGATAATGTGATGTAGAGAACTCCACTGTAAAATCTATACCAAATGCGGAGTAGGACCATCAACCGAAACAAATGTCTCTCAACAATTAGGCATGATTCACATAACTCTGAAATAGCTGAACCACAGCACAGCTAACTTAAAACAGACAGCTTAATCTCCCGAAAAACATGGAACTTCCAAAGTGTCCATTCTGAACCCATGCACATCTGCCAAGAAAGCCCTGACATTCCTACCCATGCAATACAGATACACAGCACATGTACAGTACTAGAGCTACTGGAGTCTCACATGCGGCAGTGCTATAAAGTTAGTATGGAATGGAGGAGGGGCCTCCAAGTGGTACAACCATGCAAAAAATTTCAAAGAAATCAAACATCTGAAATTAAAGCAGGAGGATACAGAGACACAAATGACAGAACCCTTTAGGACAGTACAGGTTAACGGATTGTAATGCCAGTCCTATGAGAATGCCATTCAACTACAGCCAGGTTCTGTTGGCCTCTATCCATGCTTTGTCAGTATCCATTCCACTTGCTGATTGACTGAACAGTGTTAAAGGACATAAAAGCAGGAAAGGGAAAAAAAATAAAAAATAAAAAATATCGCATAAAAAGAAACATACAGCAGTAGGCACATCCATGCAACAACTTGTTCACGGTCAGTCTCTCTCTCTCTCTCACACACACACAAACACACACATTCAGTCTCTCTCTTTCTCTCTCTCTCACACACACACACACACACACACACACACACACACACACACACACACACACAATATATCCACCATAATAAAATCAATACTGGTAAGCCCATGCAGAACTGTAATTTGCAATGCATCTTGTTTTTAAATGAGATGGCCCAGGTCTAAACCCACTGCTTTAATGGGCTTCACTGGAACATCCCGAGAGACAAACGAAACCAGCAACATTCTGATGAGCATGCATGCTTCCCAGTCTCTTTCACCCGTCCAGAATCTAGTCAGGAGCGAGCCATTCATGTGCTGAAGCTCAAAGGGAGTAGGTGTGTAAGAGTGTGACGTGACTACGTCAGTGTCCCATGCATATTGCGGATCTGTTGAAGCATGCTGTGGCCACAAGACTACAAGCATATCCACCATTCAGCCATAGGTAAACAGAACACAGCCAAGAGAGTTTGGCTCTACAAACACACACAAAAAAAAGAGAAATAAATAATAAAAGAAGAAACAAAGTCAGGAATTTTGAATGGAATTTGGCCATGCATCACTGTGTCATCATCTCCGTGGTCATGCTCCAGACTAGTAGTAATTACCAGGAACACGAAGGAAATACAGAGGGTGGGCTTGTGTGTTTAAGACATTAAAAAGTACAACCAATGCAAGAAGGAGAAAACAAAACAAAACTTTGCAAAAGTAGTCATGCCATTTTTTTGTCTTTGCACCCAATTTTTCTGCCCCTGAATAGGAAACAAGAATCCAAGACCAACTGATAAAACAAAAACAAAAACAAAAAAACAAACAAACACAGGGAACAGACCTAACAAACACAAACAAACACAAAAGGAAAACAAAAATGGCCGCAGACCAACTGGAACACCAACAAAGGCACTTCCAGGGCCATGTCAGTGTGTAAAAAGGGATGGTGGCAGGAACATATCAAAAATCAGTGGACAAGCAGAGGAGCCATGGTAGCAGAGAGGAACTGGCGCAAAACAGAAATGAGAAAAATAAAGATAAATAAAGAAATAAAAAACTGTGTGTGGGGGGTATTTACCTCGATCTTGCGCCCTTCCACTAGTGTGCCATGAAGCTTTCCACGAGCATTTTCAGCATCTGCGCTAGTCTCGAACGTCACAAACCCGAAGCCCTGTCCAGCAGAGAGGTAGTGAGAGAGAGAGAGAGAGAGAGAGAGAGAGAGAGAGAGAGAGAGAGAGAGAGAGAGAGAGAGAGCGCGATTGCCATGAAGTAGGACTGTGCATAACTGAATAGGTAGGACACATTACAAGTATTGATTAGGAGGGTGTAGCACCAAGAGCCCCAATCAATGACAATTCCTGAATGTGTGTGAATGTTTGTATCGATGAGAAAGAGAGATGTCTCTGGATTCAGAAAAAACACAATATATTGATCAACAAAAGCAAAGGTCAAACATTTCCATATACGTGTTGCACTATTTGCCCAGCTGATTCACCAAATGCACGTTTTGTCAGATTCTGTAGAGGTCGATGTTAAGATTTTTCGTTTCACAAATTTACCTTAGAACTCACCTTAGAACCCCGCTCATTGAAAATGATTTCAACGTCAAGGATCTTCCCAAATTGCTGCAGGGAAAAATGGAAGTGAATAAAAATCATGAATGATGAAATCTATATAGCACAGCACATTTGTGACCGTTACATAAAACCCTCAACATTTACTAGCACAATACACAAGGGGGCAGTATTTGCCAAGTAAGCATATCCCCATATGTTGCCCTGTGCTTGGCTTTGCACTACTGGGCCTCTCACCATCCTTCCCTCCCCTGCCTCACTGCCCCTTAGTTAGACCGAGTGTAAAAAAAAAAAGACCCATCAGAAAATTGCCTATCAGCACTGATAAGACAAAGGGACAGTCTCTGCGTGTGCTCCTGCTACTCCGGAGCATTAACAGAGAGAATAGGGCCAAGGGAGGCATTAACAGAGTCTGTTCTTACCCCAAACATCTGCCTGAGGTCGGGGTCGCGGAAGCGGAAGGGGATGTTGGAGACGTGGAGGCGCTTTGGGGTTCCCTTAGGTTCGGGTGACTCGCCCCCGGTCACGACGGCTGACACGCCTGGTCCACTTGCCGTCCCACACTGAACCACCACATCTACCTGAGAAGAGCCCTCTGTCTGCTGCAGACGGAGGGAAGGAGAGAGAGCGAGAGAGAGAGAGTTTTAACACACTTGTTTATTGAACTAGTATTCAAATCTTTACATTACTGCAAAGTTTATAAGAATTCCATGCACATTAAATACTCTGATTAATAAAGAAAGAGAGAGAGGAGTAAATAAGAGAAATAAGAAGAAAAAAAAGTGAAGTTAATACAAAAAGAAGAGGGAGGGAGAGGATATATGGGAAGTGTTTAGCCTACTGCACAACTAGTGCATGGCACCCCTGACAGTACGGCTGGGCTATATGGCTAAAAATAAACCTCAAAACTCCATATGCTGAGGAGAAATAGCGATATACAACTTAAATAAAAAATTAACATAAGTGTAATGGTTAAGTATCAGTATTTAGTATTAAATCAAATATCAGTTTTATCAAAAAAGATTAATATCTAAATAGTTGTAATTTAAATAAACATACACAGCACATCTTCAGTGCTTATCAAAGACTGCCAAAAAAAGGTTGGGTTCATTTAAATGTAAAAATTGATAAAAAAATAAAAATAAACGGAAGACAATTGTATGCCTACACATAGCATACATGGTAAAAGTAGTGTCATGTGTGTAAGTATGAAAGTAAATTCAGTCAGAGGCTTAGGAAGATGAACCAAGACCAAGTTGAAAATATTATTTTAAGAATGTATTATTTTTTTCTCTTTATTTTGGTTTTACAGACAGGCCCAGAAGGTCCACCACTGGCACTGATGTTACCTTATATGATCATGTTACTTTAAAATATTAAGAAGCACTGGCATTATCAAACTGCTCTGCTTAGCAACCACACACACATGAAAAGAAACTAAAGATTAGATGGTTTTCAAGCCATGCGTAATTTCCTGTGGCTAGCTAGGTCATTTGGAACCTATAGCATAGACTCACCAACACTCAAGTTACAGCCTACAACTAAACAAGGTGGTCACAATGGCACAACACAATAAAATCCCATAAACTGTTTGTCAGAACCAGCGAAGCATGGTTTGGGCAGGCATACTTGATACTACGAATATGGCCATTTCTAATATCTTGTATAAAATAGCACTGAATGTATAGATCTTTTTTGTAATAGCGCCCAGCCCTACATGTGTGTGATTTAGCAGCAGTCTATACTCACTGGAGTGCTCACAATGCTGGGGGCTGAGGCGGGGCCATTAGTGCCGGCTCCGGCCTCAGAGGGTCCCTGGGGTCCTGCGGCATACAGGGCACCTCCAAACTCTGTGGCCAGGCCATTCTGAGGAGGGGGTGGAGGGGGGAAGGCGGAGAAGGGTGGGGGCACCAGCCCCTCCTGGCCTCCCGTAGACTCTTGAACTCCCTGTAAAATAAACGGAAAAAGAAAGGAAGGAAGGAAGGAAAGAAGGGAGGGGGGGTTAATATGATGTGTGCATGAGGACTCTGCCAACACAGGGGGTTAAAACACATAACTATTACATTTCACTCTCCCTCCTGCGCATCTCTTTTTCTCTCCTTTACTCGTCACAGCCCACACTTGCCAGTGGGTTTCAGTCAGTCTACCATGAAATATTCACTGCCACCACATCAATTATTGAGGGTCTGAAAATTTGATACACACACATTGCTACACAACGATGCACTCCACCTGCAGAGGCTGCGGCACGGGCACGCAAACATCTAACATGGCTTCTGCGCTGCCGTTCGGCCATTTCCAAAGCGACTTTAATCACCGGTCCAATCTCTCAGAAGGGAGTGTGACAAGCCCAGGGGTTGTGACGAGCTGCTGGCGCAACCCGAGTGAGAGGCGAGGAGTGAAGACTTGGGCTTGAACTCTTCGCCCCTTTGGAGCTGGAGTGCCACCTGATTACATTTTTAAAAAGGTGTCACCGCACACCCTGGTCTCATCTTCCTGCACATGGGGACACAGTCAGAGTTGGCTTTCTTCCTGTTTAAAGAGCACAATCATCAGTGATGACTCTGAAACAGGGAGGAATGGATGCTGCAGCTTGTGAAATGAACACCCCAAAAAAAGCCCAGTGGGGAGAGCCACGCACGCCATTTTAGTTCAAGGAGGGGTGGCAGTACCCACAATGCCGTGCAGGCAGCAGCAGCGAACGTGGCGTCTGGACGTCTCCACAATGAGATTTTAATTGTTGCCCCAGCAGAGATTTGAAGACATGGTTGGGCAACCTCCATCTCAGAGCAAGCCTGCAATTTGGGGAGAGCTCACACTAAACATAACCACACTGATCTGCATTCGATGTGGAAGCAGGAGCACTGAGAAAGAGAGAGAGGGAGGAAAGTAAGGGCGAGAGAGGACGAGACCAGTGTGTGGTGACAAGCAAAAAAAAAAACTGAAGGAAAATAAATAAAAAATGAAAACGGGGCAACTCTTAACGGCACACTTGGGAGGGCTATGATGACGTCCTATGGAAAAATGAGTCCCGTTATGTAATAAGCCATGCAGGCTGTGACAACCCTGGCACACACTTAGCAACACAACACCCAAAATACATTATCCTCATCATCACCACAATCATCAACACACAACAGCCTAGCGTGAGGGAGATGCTTCCTCTGAACTATGGGCTCTGGCAGCGATTTCTGGGGCTACGGGAGACTTTTTGAATCCTGGCATCCACAAAAGCCTAAAGGAGAACACCACACACACATGCACATGTGGCCAGATCCTAAAGGGTGCATCCCATGTCCAATGAGTCACTCTGACTCAGTGTGTGTGTGTGTGTGTGGGTTTGTGAGCGAGCGCAAAATGGAGGGGGGATGGGACAGCTAACAATCCTTACAGCTCATGAGCTGGATGTGATCTAGAGGCACCCATCTGCCTCTTCACTGTAAGGAAAGAGAGGGTTCAGGTGCTGTGTGTGTGTGTGTGTGTGTGTGTGTGTGTGTGTGTGTGACCAGAGGGAAGCGGTCAGCTGCCAGGCATGCCTGACACTGTGACTGAGTGGGGAAAGAGTCCTAAAATGGTAGTATCTCAGTCACAGGGGCAAGATGTGTGTGCGTGCATGTGTATCTGTGTGTGTGTGTGTATCTGTGTGCGGGTAGGGGCCAATTAAACAACCTAAAGCAATGAGGCTGCAGAAACAGTACATCTCTGCGTGAAACATGATGCCAAGTTACAGTTTTAATTTAAGAAAATGCATGACGGTAAAACAAACAAAAAAGAATAAGAGACACAAGCAGTAAGAAATGTAACTTCTAGGTCCAGATATGTAGGCACACGCCCCACCTCAAGTGGCAAAGATAGGCCACATGACACCAATACTCGTCTATGCAATGTACTCAGTAGTGTCAAATTTCATGTTCAGACACAGCTCTACCAGCAACAAAAGACTATCTTAAGGAATTCAAGTCATAGCATTCACGGCTAGCATTACAGTGCCCGTGTAGAGCTATAGGTCGCGATAACCGTCACACCTACTGTAACAATTTTACCTGTACGCACACATAAGGATGGCACACAGTGAACTGAACAAAAAAATAACAGCCGCGAAAGAAATTTGAACTTTTACCTGGGACACCATATGTTTTTCCATGCACCAGGAGCGCGAAAAAAAGGTATGCGGGACCGTCAGAAACCGCTGCAAGCTTTCCCCTAGCGCCCGCGTGCCCAGGAGCTCCGCACGTGTAGCGTTGACTAGATGAGCGAGCTTTGTTTTTGTTTGCATCCGGAGCTGGCGCTCGCACGTTGTGCGCAATTTGCCGGCTGATGGAGACTCAGTCAACGTAACTGGAGGTTAGACTATTGCTCTGTCGACTTCACACTATCATGACAAAAGCATACTTTAATTTGAAACGGTCTTGCAACTATCAGTGACAATTATGGCAAGAATTCTACAGGCATGGCTTCCCCCTTTTCAGTTCGTTCTCTCATGCAGTAATACTGTGTACTCTTTCTTTCCTCTTCGTGTGTTCCTTGCCTTTCTCCGCCCTCCCCCTCTTTCCCCTTCCTTCCTCGCTTTCTTGCTTGATAGAATCCAGACGACTATTCACGTTTGCCCCGCCCCCCACGCCAATCAAAGTGGCCGCCACTAGGAAACGTGAACCCTGCCTGCCAGTCAAGCGTAATGATATCACCGCCTCCCATCCCCTTGTAAGGTCTTCCAGGCGCTGCAGCTCCGATTCCACACCACTCCTCTTAAGACAACCAACCAATCAGACTGACGACATTTTCCTCTTAACCCCGTACATCAGAGTAAAGGACTACGGGAATTGGTTAATTCTCATAAGGCATGCTGTGTCATGGCTCTGAAACAAGCATGCATTACCCCAATTCAGACAGCTGCATACAAGGGTTTGTTGTTGAAGGGATATTTTCTGTAAACACGACTGTTAAATGTAAATAGAGTCTGTGACATCAGCAACAAACACAAGAGCCCAATACAATCACTTAGCCTGTAGGCATCGGTAGACCTTGGAATTGTATTATGAATAATTCAAAAAGAGAGAATAAGTCAAATGTTGACAAGGATATAAAAATGGCCACACACACACGTGCATACAGGACGGCAAACACGAATGAGAGTTTGCCTATTTGTGAATGTTAATGCACCATACTGGCCAGTGACCTGTACATTTATGGGGAGAGGGGAAAATCTGAATAAGTGCACATTGGTACAGAAAACACAGGCAGCCCCACCTGAGTCTACAGCAGACAGACTCTCCCATCTGTGTGAGTGTGTGAGAGAGATAGAGCGCGCGTGTGTGTGTTCTAGCCTGCTGAAAAGACGACCATGCATCTGGTAGGAGACGCTCCCACACCTGAAGGCATGCACTTGGGTGGGGCTGTGCTACAGAGGTACGGCCAGAGTTCAGTAAGGCTAATCCTCTACTCTAATAGGTCACAGGAAAATGCATTTCTTCATGGAAATGAAGGCATGGAACATCTACTTGGGTTTCCCCTCTGATGGTTAATTATTAACACCTATGATTTTCAGAAACTGTTTTGCCTCACAACTAAATGCATCTGCATGGAGAGGCAAGTATCTTCCAACCCTTAAACCCCTTCATATACACACACACAGACACACAGACACACACACACACAGTTCTGAAGTGCTGTTAACACCACGGTGCACATTAAGACAAGGAGGGGCAGCATACATTTTCTTAACCCTTCCCCCTCTTCACTTTCCATTTCACACTAGGGTAAAGAGGTGTGTGTGTGTGTGTGTGTAGAGGGGGTGGGTCAACTTTAAAATGTATTCACGCTTCCAATCTCTCATCTGCAACCCCCACAGCCATTTGCTGCTGCTCTTAAAGAGGGGGCTTATAGAGACAAACATACAGCACACTCGTTCAGACAACAGCTGCTTGAGAAGGGGAGCGGGCGGTCGAGACGCAAAGGCACAGACAGAGCAGGAAGGCTGTAGAGCCTTTCCACATTTCCACAGAAGGAAAATTTAATTAAATTAGAACAAACACAAAAAATATTGCTCTTTAACTGCAAAAATATTGAAGACCGATAAAAAATGGGGGAGGGGGGGGGGGCATGACTGAATTCACATTGTAAACTTGTCGTCGTCGTCATCGTCCGTCCCCCGTCCCCCCCCCCAACCCTACCCATGGGTCAATTCACCAAACTGTGAGTAGGGGGGAAGATGAACAACTGTTTCTGGGCACCTGTCTTTCTCATTCAGTGGCAGACAGGGGGGCAGCAGACTGCTAAAACACAGCTGGGGCAACAACAAAGAATATCTTTATGTACCGGCCACCCCCTCCAAATACACACACACACAGTTTTGGTGCGTTTTGTCCTTGCATCCACGTGTCAACGACGTTTTCGGGGTCTGAAAATGCATACTTTTGAAAATGGGTTCCAGAGGCGAAAATTGACCTTGATGATGACTATGAAAATGATGACGACACGGCCCCAACTTTATCCAATCATGTTTAATTCTCCATGAAGCTTGGGTCTGAGCTCCGCCCTCCAAAGCCTCCACCACGTCCTTAGGGACAATGAATAGAAGATCTGTTTTTGATTGTCACACATCATGGTTATCAGACACGTTGTTCTGTTGCTACACGTAGGACGTAATCTATGGGAAACATCAGCAGCCAAAGCCTTTTCTGGGTTTGTTTGATGTTGTGAAAGTGACACTAAATACAAGCAAGCAACCACATTTAGCTGATGTTGGAAAAACAAACAATTTATAGGATTTATCTTGCCTTGTAGTGCCATTGAATCTCCTTTAGTTGTAGGCTATAATATGCAGTTGTGGATAGATTATGCAAGAAATGTGATTTAAAAAACGACCTAGCTAGCCTCAGCGGTCTCCCTCATTTTTACGCTTTACGTGTGGTCACGGAGGAGCTCTCAAATCGCTGTCGGGCCTAAGACGGTCTGTCCACGTGAGGACCAACAGCACTTTCAGAGAATACAAGGGAGGAAAAAAGAGACAAGAAATCGAGGGCAATGGTGGGCCCTTCAGGGCGCTGGAAGCTTTTGTGACCTTCCGAACAAGTCAGGACATGGAACATTATTACAGACCATCATCTACCCACCGCCAGAGGCTCAAACATTTAGCCTCCATTCTCCACAAGCAGCAGCAAAAGCAAAGCAAATGGTGCAGCAGCATATACCCTAATGATTAAAGCAGCATATGCCGTAATGATTAAAGCACTATATACCGTAATGATTAAGGCGGGAGTTCTGACTCGCAGGCCAGTGAGGCCACATACATGTTTACATACATGTCCGCTTCAGAGCTAAAGGCCTAGTACAAAATACAGCTGCTCTATGTCCTATATACATACTACATGTAGCTCAACAAATCCATACAACTCACCACCACCACAGCTCGATCAAGGCTAAACTACACTGGATAATCTTTGGTATTGGCATGTCTTATAGACAATAATAATATAATACTGGAGAAACAAGAAGAGATGATGGCCCCCAATATATTCTCTCAATTCTTTTTTTTTCCAGGGCCTGGAAATGCCAACACATCCATAAAACAGAAGATCCAGAGAATAGATACAAATATTTGTTGATAAGGCATGTTGTCAAATTTATGGGGAAAATTACATCATTACAGTGGGTCAAGAAGCATTTTTACTTCTTGACAACAAAAAACAGCTCCTGTAATTGAATATCAGCCTTCTAATTCAACTTGAAATGGAAACCTGAGCATTGCGGGGCAAAAGACGAAAACTCACCGACATCAGTGAAGGATAGTACAGTCCCATCATTGTCTACCATAAGCAAGAGGTCCAGACAATCTTCCTCTCTTCTTGTCCCCTGCAAGTTGGATCTGCTAGTAATCACTGGAGCCTTCCTTCTACTGGTGGCAAATTCAAATTCTCCCTCCTTATTTTGCTCTCCTTCCCTCAAATGTGCTCCGTCAAGCTGAGGCTCCCCCACTTGCCTCGGAGACTACACTTGTTTAGATGTCACTTTAGGCTTCCCCTTCCTCGCTTCTAAATTCTATAGCCTTGTCCCTCTCTATTTCTGACTGTCAGTGAATCCCTCGGTTTCTCTCCAGTTCTTCTTCTTTTTTCACCCTTCGCTCTCCCCCTCTCTCCACCTCCAAATTTGTCAGCCCACCTTTACACTTTCCTCTCTCAGCTTCACCACACCTCTGTTCTTCCCTCAGTGTTCCTCCCTCAGTGTGCCTCTTTGGGTTTTCTTTCTCTCTCCTTTTTCTATTTCTCGCTCTTCCAACAGTTCTTCAACTTCTTTACTTGCTGTATTAAACGCAATTTCTCATCGTTTCCATCACTCCCCCCTTTCCTCTCTCATCACATCCACTCCGCATTCTTCTTTCTCCATTACAGTCCCTCTCTCTCGCCCTGTGTGTGTGTGCGTTTGTTTGTGCGCGGGTGAGGGAGGAAGTGACAGGCTTTGCAGCAGTCTTGGGAGAGAGGATGCTTGGCTGGCTGCTGGCGGTAACACAACCCTCTGCATTGCAGCTTTTTTTGATCATTTATTTATTGGATGGCAGAAGCTCATCGGGGCCCTGCTCACTCTGGACGCCCCTCAGCTCCCCCCCCCCCCCCCCCACACACACACACACACCTCAGACGCTCTCTCTCTCACCTTTCACTCTCTCTCTCACTCACCCTTCACTCTCTCCATCTCTCTCTCACTCATCTTTCATCCTCTCTCTTTCCATCTCCCTCCCTCTCACTCTCTTTTTTTTGTATCTGTCTTTGTATCTTTTCTGATCTGATACTTGACATCTACCCCACCATCACACAGTCACACCCTCCTCCAAAAGCTGTGCCTTTTCATGCTTATTGCTCTGCAATGCACCTTGAAATCTCCCTGTAATAAACCAGAGCCACCGTAAGACACAGGGAGGGGGGGGGTGCATGAGTGGTAAAAAGGCAATAATATGAAACGCCATCAGGATATGACAGGCAGAGAGAGAGAGAGAGAGAGAAAGGGAGGGGGGAGGACAATGAGGCTAAGGCCCATCGTTATGCAGAGGAGAGGAGATTATGACTGCAGTCTTGCTTCACCCTGCCTATACCACAGTGGTAACCAGGAGCATCTGCTGTGAAAGAGGGGTGAACAAGCCAGACCCCAGCATAAGGGCGGGGGGAGGGGGGGGGGGTCAGTGGATGCAGCCCAGAGATAACGGGATGGAGATAAAAGGATAAAGGGATGGGGGGAAAAAGAGAGTGAGGGTTGACGGGATTAGCATGTAAGCAAGGAGTGGATGAGTGGATGAATAGGGGATGATCTGTGGATTATCAACACAGGCTGAACAGACACACACACACACACACACACACACACACACACACACACACACACGCTCTCAAAAGATGCTCAGGCTAAACAAAGACCACCTTTGACTATAATGCAGGCACGCGCATGCACACACACACACAAACAGATAAAACTAGGGTCAAACTCTAAACTCTGCTTTTTACCCAGTAACACTGATTAACACATGGCACTTGCACTGATAGGTGCTCTCAGGCATACACAGCACATGGGACACACACCCACCCACATACCTCTGAACACCACCTAGTTTGCACAAGGAATGTGTGGCAGCAGTCCAAAAGAGGAAATACTAAAACAGTTACATACAAACCAACAAACACTTAAAACATTGACATTGTGTTAATTTCATTCTTTCCATTTCATTTTGATCTCCATTTGCAAGGCTACACCGTCCATCTACAGACCTCATTTCTAATTGACCGACAGACTCATTGGTGTGATTTTAGGCGTATAAATCTGTGGTGAAATGTGTCTGCAGCAAGCTGCAACTTGGAGTATTTCAGCCCCAAAGGCTTGGGAGCACTGCTGAGATTAGTGTATGCAAGGCACTCAGGCAGGCAGGCACATGCACATGCACACACAAATAAGGACCCTGTTAGTCCTGTTAGTTAGAACACCACACAGGCTGCACATCCCTCAATGTGATTGGTCACCGATTACAGAAAAACACTGAGTGACCCTCACACAAATATCTGAATTAAAACACAGTAGGACAGATTCATGCTTTTATGTGTACCGAGTCATATGTGGTATAGTCCATGTAGAAAGCTATATCCTGTATTTTTGCAGCCAACTACAGTGATTGCCAGTATCTTACTCTGCTTACTGTGAAGTCTTCCCCTACCAGACACGTTTGAATTTTTCCTTTTCCTCTTCCCCAGCTTCTCTTCCCTCTTATCCGCCCACCCCTCACCCTCTCTCCTCACCAACCCCCCCCCCCCCCTCCTTCTCTGCGGCGAGTTGCATTCCCAAGAAAGGAGATGGAAGAGTGGAGGGGCGGGACGGGGGGGTGTGTGTGTGTGTGTTAGGGCTGTCAACGAATATTCTAAATTCGAATATATATTCGAATAGTTGTTAAAAATAGAATTTCGAATGTGAAAATTAATATTCGAATGTAAAAAAAAAACTAAAAAAAACAGCGGCAGCACTGTCTGCTTTGCGGGTGGGCGCGCGCCTGAGATCAGGGACAGGTCACAGGAGTCTCACTGTCTGGCACAGAGTCACTGCTGACAGTTGACTTGCGAGATGCAGAAAGTGTAGAATCCAGCTTGACCGCAGCAGAGAAAGTGATTGTAACCCCCAAACATCTAAAGAGTGATGTCTGGAAATATTTCGGATTTTGGTCAGTTGATGGTAAACTTGTTGAGCCTACAGCTAAAGTAGTGTACAAGCTATGTAAGCTAAAGTTAGCTTACCATTCAACAACTAGCAACTTGAGGCTACATCTCCACATTTTGGAGATGTAGCCTCAAGTTGCTAGTTGTTGAATGGTAACCTAACTCTAGCTTACACACTACTTTAGCTGTAGGCTCAACAAGTTGCCTCACTGCTGACAGTTGACTTGGTGGTAGATGGCAGAAAGTGCAGAACCCTGCTTGACCGCAGCAGAGAAAGTGATTGTAACCCCCAAAAATCTAAAGAGTGATGTCTGGAAATATTTCGGATTTTGGGCAGTTGATTGTAAACTTGTTGAGCCTACAGATAAAGTAGTGTGTAAGCTATGTAAGGTAGCGTTAGCTTACCATTCAACAACTAGCAACGTGAGGCTACATCTCCAAAATGTGCATCCAAGTGAATACGGCATACTATGTGGAACTTCAGCGAAACAGCCACGTTTGGATACATATTTTGCGCCGTCCGTCACAAGTTCGTTGCCTGCGGCACGACAGGAGGCCTGCACGCAAAAATTGATTTCGTTCATATGCAAGGATATGAGGCCGACCAGTGTGGTGGATGGGATAGGCTTCAGGGAGTTCTGTGAAGCACTGGAACCGAGGTACCGTATCCCTTGTTGTCGTTCATTTAAACCGCTATGTGCAGAGAGCGAGGCGGTGCGGGAGAGGCAGAGAGAGGGAGAAAGAAAGAGTGCGAGTGTGTGCAAGCAAGCTCTGCGGTCTTGGTCATTAGTTAATTTACGTATTTTTGTGTAGGTAATATGTTGTTAAATATGTTTAAACTTAAATAAATTACCTATAAAAGTAGTTATGTCTCGTTGTATTAATTTGTCCTGTTATTGACGTACCTAATGCGCAACCAGAAATTCGAATATGTTCGAATATATGTGTTTTTTTAAAGCGAATATTCGAACGTCATTTTTGAGCCATTTTGACAGCCCTAGTGTGTGTGTATGTGGGGGGGTAAAGTTCTTGAAATCAATCATGTCGAAGAGCAAGCGCAGGCGTCTGCGGTCCAACACCCCCATCCTGTGGCACTCCTGCACTGCTGCACACACCAAGTCTCCACGTGGAGATAACACCACACACAATGTGTGTGAGAGAGAGAGATTGTGAGCAAGAGAGAGAGAGATAGAGCATGCGTGTGCGTGTGTGTGTGTGTGTGTGTGTGTGTGTGTGTGTGTGTGTGTGTGTGTGCAGAGCTATAGATAAGACCCTGACAGTAGCTGTGCCTTCTCTCATACCCTAAGCGCTTATTACAAAAGACATTCTGTGGAGAAGCAGGGAGAGATTGGGGGGGAGCAGAGGAAAGCGGGGAGTAAGTTTGGGGAACTGGAGAATTATGATTTCAGCTCAGCACATGGAGTGGAGGGGAAGGGGATGGAGAGGCTGGGGGGGGGGCAGAGCTCCTCTGGGGGAAAAGAGCTCCTAGTCAGCAGTCTGTTCTCCCGTCCCCGAGTTAAGAGACAAGATCCGTGCAGACACATGCGCACAAGCACATGAGCCTACCTGGCTCTGAGGGGGGTAACCATAAAAACCTTAGGTCAAGGGCTCATTATTCTCAGAGAGGGCGAGCGGGGGGGGGGGGGGGGGGTGCAGGGAGAGGTCTGGTGTGTGTAAATGATGTTTGTTTTGGCGACGACAACCACCTTGAAATCACATTCCCCTTCCCAACCATCCCCTTCACTTTGCCTCTTTTCAAACGTCTCGGAAAAAAAGTCCCCCTTGCCCCTCGCGTATGCCACTCAGGCGAGCTTCAGAGCACATCAAAGGACCGGGCCTAGAGAAGCAAAACTTTCCAACACACCAGAGACTCCCAGTGAGGTGTATAGGGCTTTCACACAAGAGGAGTTTTGTGTTTGGAACACACAACCACCTCCACTACCAACTCCAAGTGTGGGTTAACACAAAAGATGCCTCTCTTTTTGTTGTTTCAGGCAAACCGTGTAGCTGGTAAAAATAGGTCATTGAGGAGAGCAAAAGATAGTAGACCCCCACCCCCAACAACCAGGCCCACCAGTTGAGATGACAATGTGAATAGCTGCGTTCTCTAGTCAGGAGTCATGTTGTTAATTGCGCTCTAATTATTTTTAATTAAATTACCATCAATCCCTATCATTTCTTCAGGCTTTGTGCTGGATACAAGAGAATAGGAGGAGGAGAAATAGAGCAAAGGGGGGGTATAGATATTTCCCCCAATGCTGGGGTTTCAATACAGAGAAAGCAATCTGCAAACCTGAGCCCATCTCTGCCACCACATGGAACTTCTGTAAAGCTATTTGTCAAAAACAGTAGAAACTAAAACAAGGCTCCTGAATGAAGCTCAGGCCTTTCAAATCAGACTGAATAACACTCCCCGAGAAGGCTAAGGAGACAGGCCATGATTACCAGGCAGGCCTGGTTCAACTTTGCCTCCATTTTACTTCGGATACGGATACGGTGGAAAGAGAGAGAGAGAGAGAGAGAGAGAGACAAAAATCTCTGCTAGAATCATTTCAAACTTGACGCAGGAAACAAATGCAATGTACAGATGTTACAGGGAGACCAGCTTCTCCACATGAAACAGCCACCCCCCTCTCTACTGCCTCTGTGTCGGTCTTCACTTGGTCAAAGCAAGAAGAACCAGCCATATTTGGAGGGGATTACAACTGGGTTTTTTCTACTCTCCTGGCACCATACCCTTCTCTAGCTCATGAGCAGAGCTGTCATTAGGATAAGATCAGGAGAACTCAGGAGAGAAAAGCTGGCGGACTACACGCCTTCTCTTCATAGTAGCTTAAGGTTACAGTACCACAAAAGCAAAAATACTTCAGAGTATCCAGTAGGCTTTAGGATAATACAATTAAATGGCACTTATACCATGTAATGCATAGTTTCAGAGATTTGTATGTTTTAAAAGAATTTGAGATGATGCGAAAACTGCCTTTTCAGCTCAATCTCAAAGAGGTCTGACTCAACCAACATGGCTGCTTTAACAGGCACCTTCCATATGACTGAGATTCTATGAGACAGGCCCTTCCACTCATTTGATTTGGACTGGAATACAGCCTACTCTCGCAATTCTTTTTCCACCAGCCAATCATAACAGCAAAGAGACGGCTGCCATGGCGACAGCAGGGTAGAGACGCAGCGGCTGCATGCAGCCTGGTTGGAAAGGCAAACTGCTGCACCAACCGTATGAAACGGATCGGTCGAACGCACGCACGCACGCACAGCATCCTCCTCGGACTGACCGCATGATCCAGAGCATGAGCGCATGTTAAAAGAGACAGCCTAAAGGGGGAGGGGTGGCTCGAAAAAAAGCGCGAGAAAGAGAGAGAGAGATTGAAATGGATTCCAAGGCTCAGTAGAGGGGAGATGAAGGAGAAAGAGGAAATGAGATCACTCAGAGCAGGAAAGAATCAAAAAAGTAATGCCTGGTTTATGCTTCATCAGAACCTGCCTCGCAAAGGCACTCAATTGCCCGGGCTCTACAGAGGTTGTGTATTTATGCTACATTAGAAGCAGAGCTTAGGAGGGCGTCTAGGACTGTCTGACATTACTTTCCAGAGTGACACCACAGCCTACATTAAAAAGGTCCTCTCTCACGCTAAAATTGTAGATGAGGTGCTTTTGATTTGGTCTCATGGAACAAGTTTCACAGACATTGATCCTTGGAAATAACAACGACCAGGACTTCAAATGTGGACAATTTCATTCATTTTCAGGCAATGTGCTCAGTGCCTTGCTGTGGATGCTGTTGCGCAACCAAGACACATGAGCGCTGCTTTCCAATTCCCAGCGCTCTCGCACCTCACCCCAATTTGGCCCATAGCTGCAGAGGCCAGTGGAGGTTTGGGTGGGTTCTGATTCTGAGAGCGAATAGCCCACCCTCTTAAGAGGGGCCGTCTGGATGCACAGTGCATGTCCGGGGCAAGTGTAGATCAGCCCAAAGAGTAAGGGCTCTAGTGTGGGAGTGAACGCGAGAGGAAAAGGGGACAGACACTGCACTTCACTCCGTATCCACGCCGCTCCTTTCCTTACCCCAGTCTCCCTCTCCTCCTCTCTCAGTCTCAAACAGCCCTCTCTTTGTCTCCCCCTCCACACTTCCTGTTTCATCTGGAACCAATTTCCCCCTCGTGCCTCGTCCCCTGGGGGGGGAGAGCGCTCTCCTCGGAGCGCCGCATGAAAAACAGCGAGGCTGCCGAGGAGACCCTGAAAAACTTCAGCAAGCAGTGGGACAGAGGCTACACCGCCCCCACATGCACGCATGCACGCACATAAAACACACATACACTGCTCCCCCAAAACATTGACAGATTGTTGATTGAGGCCAGTTAATGGGCACCCAATGTGAGAGATGAGACACACTGTATCCATGTTGAAAAGGAGGCCGTATCTCCATAAAAAGCCTCAAGGCCAAATGGCATGCCGGCAAAACATCAATAACCTCTCCAATGCTGCATGAGTGTGCAACATGATGTAGGAACATTACAACTGGGAGTCAGTATAGCAGTAAAGCAGCACAGTATAAAGCCAGCTGTAGTGTAGAGAAGAGAGAAGAGGTAGAAATAAAGAGAAAGAGAGAAAAAGAAAAAAAAAGACTGACACAGGTAAAGACAAAGAACAACCAGGCAAAGAGAAGAGAGCAGGAGAGAGTGGAGGATTAGAGAGCTAGAGAGAGAGAAGGATTCGAGAGCGAGCGGGAGAGAGTGGAGGAGCGTCTGAGACCATGAGGCCAAGTGAAAGAATTTGGGAACATCTGGAATCAATCTGTCAGGGGGGAGGGTGAGTGCAAGTGAGGGGATGGGGGATGGAAGGAGAAGAAAGAAAAACAGAGCAAAACAACGAAAAGAAAAAGGAGGTGTGACAGGGGAAGGGTGAGTAAGAAAAAGGATAGAGAGAAGACAAAGCATAGAAGTTAACTTACAGTTTTAGGAGGAGGAGGAGGGGAAAGAAAGAGAGACTTAAAAAAAATGGAGACAATGAGTCACTCTCAAAGAATGTCATGTGACTTATATTTCCTTAAGGGGTGGGTATATCGGGGTCTGAACCTGACACCCTGTCTGCAAACACATAGGCGCACACATAGGCAACCCCTCAAACAAACAGATACAGACACACCAACCACTTGAAGACACACACTGAAACATGCCAACTTACAAACACATTACCCTTACACCAGGCCTCAGACGCACATTTACACAGACTTTCCAGTACAAAGGAACAGTACAGAGACTTAGCATGCACTTACACAGACAAACTTAACCCCTAAAACAAACAGACTTTCACACAGACAGACACACGCAGACTTGCGGCTGTTGGCCATATGGCTCCCTAAGATCAGGTATACATTACTACCAGCACTCCTGCTGTCCCTCCCCCACAAACTAACAGTAGGGGGAAAAAAGCATGGCATCTCTCCTTACACACACACACACACACACACACACACACACACACACACAGCCAAGAGATGGCTGAGAACTCAAGCAGCTGGATAATAGAGTGTCAAACCAATTGCCATCAGGGCCACACACAGTAACTAAGACTCTAAGCAGAGGCGGCTGACTCTCAACTACAAACATACACAGAGTTACTCTGAACGCTCGGCAAAAAAGGGCGTTGCTCTGTTTATTTCCCCCCCCCTCTCCCCCACTTTCTATTTCAGGAAAAGTAAAGAGGTGGGAGCGTGAATACTGAACGAACGCATGAATGAAATGAAAGATAGAGAGAAGGAGAGAGAGAGGGATAGAGAGAGAATAGGGGCAGAAGGGAAGCAAAAATGACATGAGGTCAACAGATGGTGAGTGAAAGTGGGGGATGGGAAATAGGGTGAGAATGAATAGATACATGAACGGATGGATGCAAGGATGGGGGGGCGGGGTTAAAGGAAGAGGGACTAGACAGGACAATCCAGCAGAAGTTGACTCGCAGGGACATCCAGAGGAGGAGATGGGAGTGCAAATGACAGTTTGGGGGCAAAGTGGAGAGTGTGTGTGTGTGTGTGTGTATGTATGTATGTTAGTGTGTGTGTATGTGAGTTTAGGCGTGTGTGTGTGTGTGTGAGAGAGAAGGGGGAGTGTTGGGTGGGAGGGACAGTGAGAGGACAAAGATGGCATACAGTCACATCCCTATGTCGTGGCTTTACATGTTGGGGTGAGGAGGGGGAGCAGAAGAACAAATATTGAGCAACTCTTAGGTGGGGATCTTATCAAGACAAGTTGAAGGGTGAGAGTGACTGGGCTGCCTTGCACTCCAAAGTTCAGTGACAATCAGAGAGAGAGAGAGAGAGAGAGAGAGAGAGAGAGAGAGAGAGATCGATCTGACAGGGTTAGAAGGAGATAGCTTTTGTTGGGAGATAAATGTCATGGTTTGAAAGTCAGAGTTTATCGTGAACTGCAAGCAGGTTAGCTCTCAGAGTATCCTGTGTCAAACTCCAGAGTGCCCATTTGATTGGCAGCACTTACTGTAAGCCACAGTCTGCACACACACACACACTACTTTCCCTGCCTTAAAGCGATCAGCCAGCCTAATGCCCTCTTTTAAATGAGCTTTGATCTCGTTAGCGCAACACAAAGCCTCTTTCCTGCCAACGATAGGACAAATCGGCTCTCTAGGACCAAGAGGGACAGCGATATCACAAACAGCATTTCACTGAGTCCCTCTGTCCTTGCAGCACTGCACACACAGAGCATCACCACGGAGCACAGTGAGACTGTGAAGAGACGGTGAAGGGACCACGAGAGAGCATGGTAATTGTAAGTCTGTGTGTGTGCGCAAGATGTCAGAGATAAGGGGGGAGGGGGGATTCCCATTGGTCACTGGCACATGAAAAAGAATTGGTGATACAGAAGTCAATCAACAAACCGGGAAATGTGCCTTTGGGCAGGGGGGGCTGGGGGAGATTTAAAGGGGGTAGCCTGGGGGAGGGAGTGACTGGAGGAGGCAGGCAGAGAACAAAAGAAAGGCTACTGAGGATGAGGGGAGAGGGATGGGGACTGACCCCGCTCCCCTAAACTGTCACCAAATGTCTCTTTCCAATCCATCAGCATCCTTCTCTCCTCCTGGTTTACCTTATGACAATAACTTTTGGATTGGCTTGGGCTTTTTTGCATTAAACAGATGATTTGTGGGTTGATTTGTCCATGTCTAACGCTGATGTAATGGTGAATCACAGTGGGGGGAAAACAAACAAACAATACAAGTTCCTCATGGGTGACATTCACTGTCTAAAGTGCGACCACAGCATTTCCCACAAACATCCTCTATTTATCTCCCATCCATCCCTCTGTCCTCAAGTCCCCTCCCTCTAGTTCTCTCTTGCTCACACGCCTCCAGGCGAATTTCCAGCGATGACCTCCTGTTCGAGGTGATCGATAATGCTGATTGGCAGAGGGCTTCTGAAACGAACCTCCTCGTGTGCACGTAACCTCCAACCGTGACCCTCCTTCATCACACCTCGTGCCCCATTGCCTTCTCTCCTCCCTCTCTGGTTGGTAGCATTCGAACGGTCACAGAATTCGATTATGAGCAGCAGACAGTTTTGTGTTGTTTACTGCCTGCGCTTCAATTTTAACCATTGCTTACGTCGCGCAACTCGTCAGATAATTTGGTGGGGTCGAGCAATGTTATGGCCGAGTCACGGTTGTGAAACTAGTACTAAGGAGACGCCAAAACAGACCCGTAGCCAATTTGGCCCCGGAGGGGTGTAATACGGGCCTGTTCTTTGTGTCTCTGTAACGACCCTCCCCCTTAAACGAATTAGCCAGCTACCAGATTCACAGACCCGAAAATGCAGCACTGACAACATCGACACCAATGCTGCTTCCATGCGGGTATTGTTGACAAGGGTTGTCGCACACACTTCCCAAAGAAACAGCAGATTTATATACCAAACAAAACATATCTCATCTGGCTACCGTTAACGTTACTGCACTGTAGCGTTATCACTACCATTGTTTAATTATGGCAACACTGCGCACACAACGATAATCATTGAGTAGATACAATTAAACAACTTCTGACTGCAGCAAATCTGCTGAGTTACAATGCGGTAACGTAATTTCAGTTACCTCAGTGTTAATGGTTAATATTCTGTTATCCAAAGCAAATGGCGTGGTAATGTGAAGTAAGCTATGAGCTGAAAAGACCTTACAATTATGAGATTCCTCCTGCGCAAGAAGGTGCAATACTGAAGGTCTTATTCCTTACCTGCCCAATGTCACCAACAGCCCCGGTCCCATCTATCCTTGGCCGCTTGCATTCCGCCCCGGCCAGTTCGGTCAAAGCTGCAGCTGTTTGTGCGTCAGGCTCCGGATCTCCACGCTTCATTCCTCGGACCGCTGCTGAAGCTCCGGCAGAGTTTTCGAGGGGTCCAGCCGCGGAGTCAATGTCCCTCTCTCGGTCCATCATTCCCCGATTAACGGGTAACATTATTGATGCGACGTCAGTCGACATTAACATTGAACAGCTCTGTCTCTGTTAGCTATCTATTTATACCGTTGCCTCCTTCCCCTTGGTTGTACCCTGTTCTAGGATAGGGTCTCGCTATGCCTAGAATGTGAGTAACCTTAGCCGGTTTCCTCTGCCCAGAAAGATCAAAACTCCTGTTTTACACTGAGCCTGGTTAAATTTAGCGACGGTTCCCAAAATTTCCACTATTGGCTAAATATAGAGAGCTAAAGATTGTTTCCACGGTACTGTCAAACAAACAATAATGCCGTATTAATGTTCATTTTAAATGGTAATGTTAATGTAAATCCGTGCCTCCCAACAATGACAAGACACGGAGAAAATCGAAGAAAAAAGGTTAGGCCAGCTGGTAAAAATAATAGAAAAAATAATGAGACTGTACTAATGTTGATGGTTGACAGTCTCACAGATTGGTTGCAGGCCTAATAAATTAGCAATATAGTAAACTAGGCCCTGGCGTAATCAAGGTGGGATTTACAATAAAAACAACGCGCAGGGAATGCAGCAACTGTCTGAAGGCGTTGTTAAAGGAATCTGAACGTAAATATGCCAGTGAATAGTCCCACCGTTGCTGTATTTCGTAAGCCAATATTTTTGTGCGCCAAAGCTGCAGTGGGGAGATATTAAACGATTGACCTTCCTTTTGACTCAGCTAGTTATCCATTGGGTAAGTCTTTGATCCATAAAATATTTTTTATGCTAGCTAGGCTAGTGTTATTGTTTAATCATGGAAAGAGCACCATGGTCAGGGGCATCAATATGAAAACCACACCACCAACAACTGACTATACGAGCGCTAGCGTATGCTGACGAATAACACTGTGAGGGCATATATAACGTTGCCTTTTAGCCAGATAACAAACCCACACAATTTGCAAAGTCCTGAATTCGGATATTCTAAGCTAGCTAATTAGCTATCGCTAGCTTACACATTCCGCTACCTCACAAGGGTTATATTGCAATACCTTGTCCAGAAGAAAATGGCTAACGTTAGTCTTTAAAATGCACGTGAAATACAAAATAACGTTAGTCCTTCCTTCGTGATAATCAATGTCTGTATCCCAACCTGTGTAAATCCCTTGTTAGTATTTCACCTTCTCTCCTTTCTTATCGCCTCCTTTCTCCCCCAATCTGTTCGATGTATTCTGGCGGCGTGTGTCGGCTAGTAAGGAGCACGATTTCCTCTCTACCGTGTCTCCAATTCTCCTCCTTCTTTTCCCCTCTGTGTGGTTGTTCCCTCCTCGTTTCCCCTCCTTCCCTTAAGCACAAATATTCTTTGGTCTTTGATATTATGCAAACACATTCATTCTGTTTTAAATTCTGGCCATGCAGAGAGAAATTGTGTAACGGTTGTTTTCGTGTAACATTAGTTTAGCTATAATTTAACCTCATAGGGTATATTTGTCTTGAATATTCATTGTTCTTCTTCACAGCCCAAATTGAAAATAATTTTCAAGTCAAACCGCGCGATATCCTTTCTCTTCTTTTCCTTGCCTTATGTTGCTCTGTAAACAAAGCGCAGATTAACTTTCTAGAGTCAGATGGCGGAAAATGTGGATATGGCTAATAATGGAGATGAGGGGAGGGGTCAAAAATCACAGCGTAAAATCACGAAGGAAACGTTGATTTCTCTCCTCCTGGCAACTGTGCTGCCTCCTGAAACACCTTCAGAATGTATAGTATCCGGGTGAGAAAACAATCACAATGCTGCGTAATAAGTGACGAACCAAACAGCACGATCGGCTTCACTATGAACATACCAACATTATTGTCTGAACACCCGATTAGAATAATTGTTATAGGTTTGGTGTTTAAGCGACCCCTGGTGTAGAAAATAAGGTACATGTCGTGACATTCTTTGTTAATTTACTGTAATCCAGTATCTATAGGTGAATTATCTGACAGCGTTTGTGTAGAGCAACCAGTAAATATAGCACCACATCTAAATAGTTGTCAATATTTGTTGATGTGCCTGCTGTGCAGACTGAAAAACAGTGTGCTCAACCATTAATAGCATTTGTTTCACATTCAACATAAATAAAGTCCTAGATTCAGTAGGCCATTTCTGTACCATATGATACAGAAACCATGCCCTGTTTTGCTTGGTAACAAGTCTCAAGTTTTTCATATTTATTGTGGCTGTCAAACAACACACACAGTCCTTTGTCCTCCCATCTTTAGCCTTTAGCTGTTCATAGCCTCTGGTTAAGCTTATAACATAAATTGTGTTTTCTGTTTATATCCATTGCTTAGTCTACCAGTTTTATACTACTAAAATGTGCATATAATATGATGTGCTCCCTAAACACTTTAACCTTTAAAGTTAAAGGCTTTCAAATCTAAGAGTTTCTTCATTGCCTGGCTGTGTCCACTATGACCATATCAAAGCCTTGTCTCATGTACTCTTGTTATTACTCAGTGAACCCAAAATGAATTCAGCCTGCTGAAGTAGTCCATTCCAATTTCACCTGATGCTCTGACCTGAAGTAAATGTTCTTTCCTTTACTCCTACCTTTTTTAAGGGAGCTTGGTGAGGTGTTGATCACTGAGTGAAAACTGGTAGGCTAAGGTCTATGGGGGTACTTCATGAAAACAAATACTATTGTAAGGCATTTAGAAGTGGCTAAAATTGTATTCAGGGTTATGTCCGTAGTCATGAAGGGCAAGTTTTGTGACTGATAATGACTGAAGTTCAACAAAGAGGTTGATGTAAATGTTTATGTAAAAGCTTTATGCTTTTATCTTTGATTGACTTGAACCACTTATCCGTGTGTTCATTCAGTTTATCTGCTGAATCTATCTTTATGCATCTCAAAGGTTCATAGGTCATCTAGTTAGGGACCATGCACCAAACATGTTTAAGATAAATATTTATTAAACTCAGGAGGTTGTATTTTATTCATGTATGGATGTGTGTCGTTTTTTAGTATGATGAAAGTATTATTCTGGCTGAACATATAGATATCAACAAACATATGCCTAATTTTGTTATGTCAAGTTGAGAGCAGCAAGCTACATAGCTGAACTGTGGAGATGATTGATTGATCCACTTATTTTGTCACCCCAAAAAATTATCAATATCAACATCAAGCCTTGGACTAATATCTTAAAAATGGGGTTATTTCTTAATGGATACTAATAGACTTTTCAGTGTAAGTTTTTATTGTACTTAAACAGAACATCTAGCTGATTTTCTTTTCTTTTCATTCCACCATATGTTGACCTGTGATGATATTTGATTAAATGTATCTGCTGCTGGGTAAGTAAATCTTCACACCTGTACAGTACTTTACACTACTTTCTCACCGTACTCTGTATCTGTATCTGTATATCATAGAAGGATGCTCAGTGAGTGACTAGCTGAACAATTTTGGGTGTATCCCAGGATCATCTGGGTAACTGCCCAGTCTAAAACTCATATCTGCTCTGAAACTAAAAGGGAAAGTCTTGTGATGGCTTTCATTTCAACTTCATGAGTGAAATGAGCCAATAATGCCCAATTATTTCAGACTGATGCATTCTCAGGTTCTGCCTCAAGATGGCCCTCTTTGCATGTTAGAACCTTTTCATTTGTAAACTGTGGTGTTGAGTCTGACACAGTGACACACATTGTAGTAATCTTTTAAACTACTTCAATATTGTTTTGTCATTTCTACACACTTTCACAAGTTTTGACTTGATCTAAACATGTGGTTTTGTTGTGTGCAAATAACTTCTTATTGCTTTGAAAACTGTCAGCAGGGGGCAAAGATGCCCATCATGTCTTCAAGGGACATCACACTCAAGAGCTTGGTTCAGACACAGCGGTAACAGTTCCTAATAAAGTCAATAGGGTTTGTGCATGACATTGACTGCTCCCTCTCTTTCTATATTGTAATCAGTCCCATTGTGTTATTTATACATGGAACAATAAGAGCACTGCTAAATATTTTTCTCTCATGTCTGAAAAGATAATCACCTCAAAGACTAGGCAGGCCTCATTTATGTTTTAATGATGATGATGTTTTTTGATTATAGTACTAGATACCTCTGCTTACTTTCCAGCTACTTCTCTACGTTAAATCATAAGAATCGTTGATGGGGGGTGTTCACTATTGTTTTCCGAAAGCTAGATTTCATAGATTCCTATACACATCAACTATTCCAAGTCAAATATGAACATCAAAACTAATTTCCAGACTGAGATTGAACATCTACACAAGAGAAGAGGCGACCCTTCACTACTTCCTCAAATTAAAGATTAAGAAGCTAGGGATAGTATAGATAAACTACTAAATATAGAAATTGAAAAGAAGACAAGATTCTTAAAACAATCTTATTATGAAGTGGGGCCTAAAGCCACTAGATTACTAGCAAAAAGTAAAATAAAAAAAACAGGCTGATAGGACGATCCATAAGATAAGGGATATAACCACAAATCAAATGACCTATGAGCCTAAGGAGATTGAAACTCATTTTATGAACTATTATAAGAATCTCTATAGCCAGCCTCCATCGGCTAATATTAAGCAAATTAAGGCATTTCTACAGACACTGGACTTGCCAGGCATTGGGGAGAAACAGAATGGTCTTTTGACTTTTCCAATTACAAGAGCAGAAATAGAAAAAGCAGTGAGTAAACTAAAGGCAAATAAATCTCCAGGCAGTGATGGTCTACCGTCAGAATGGTACAAAACATTCAATGAACAACTTGTACCACTACTTGAGGCATCTTTCAATCACACACTTGAGAATGGGGAATTACCTCCATCCTGGAAAGAAGCTGTGATATCAGTGATTTCTAAGGGGAATAACAATGAATCCTGCTCAGGTTACAGACCTATATCAATACTCAATGTAGATTATAAACTATACACCTCAATGAATGACATTATAGATGAAGACCAGACAGGATTTATTAAGGGTCGTCAAACCCATGATAATATAAGAAGAACACTACATATTCTTGAGCATGTTAGACACAACAACATCAGTGCAGCCTTAATAAGCCTTGACGCTGAAAAGGCTTTCGACTGTGTAAACTGGGAATTTCTTTATCAGGTCCTCCAAAAATTTGGATTGAACAAGAAGGCCATTCAATGCATTAAAACTAGGGCTGTCAGCGTTAATGCGTTAATCTATGCGATTAATGCGGCCGCGATTAACGCGATAAAATATTTTAACGCAATTAACGCAACTTTAAAAAAAAAAGGTGGGGAGAGGATTGGGAACATACATCAGGCCAGACTTGAACCTGTGTCCCCTCGGGCAATGTAAGTAGGGGGCTTGGCCTACCAATAGCCCCCCTTGTTCAAAGTGGGGAATGACAGAAAAAGTTTGACAACCACTGCGGTAGTTGAAGATGGAGAGAGCTGAGGGATTGTTGGGCGGAAAGTTTCTGAATTTAGCTATCACAGAAGCAGCTCGTCTTTAAGTTATCACCGTAATGCAAAGCACCCGACAGAAAGCAGTCCCAGGTTAGATGGTCGCCAACCCACACTCTACGACTTCTCTAGTAAAATAACTAGACCAGTCCGTGAAAAGGTTACCAACGCTTTAGCAGTTTGGGTTGCCGGTGACTGTCGGACCATCAACATAGTTAAGGACGTTGGGCTGACTGAGGTGATTCGAATTGCTTCAGGAGACAACTCTTACGATTTACCGTCGAGGGACACCATTGTGTCTCGCATACATTCCTTTTATGACGGCGAGAGAGCACGAAAAATTCAGCTCCTCGAGCAAGCTGCCACCGTCACCCTTACTGGTGACCACTGGACATCAGTCAGCAATGACAATTACCTGGGTGTCACAGCTCATTTGATTGACAATGTATGGAAATTGAGATATTTTTCATTGGAAGTAAAAAAAAAAACAGACAAACAAACTTTTAATCGCGATTAATCTAGATTAATGAATTTCAAAATGTGAGATTAATTAGTTAATTTTTTTTTATCTATTGACAGCCCTAATTAAAACACTTTATCAAAAACCAACTGCAAGGATTAAAATGAATGGCAGCCTGACAGAGAGCATACAATTAGAGAGATCTACCAGGCAAGGTTGTTGCCTATCACCAACACTTTTTGCAATTTGTATAGAACTGCTGGCGCAAGCAATTAGACAGAATGAGGATTTTATAGGTATAAAGGTTGGGAATGAAGACCACACCATTGGGCTTTTTGCTGATGATGTGATCTGCTACCTAAAAGACCCAGACACATGTCTTCCTGTACTAATTAACCAACTTGAGATCTTTGGTTTTTACTCTGGATATAAGTTGAACTTGGCGAAAACTCAGATATTAACATTGAACTATTCCCCATCAAAAATTATACAACAAAATTACAATCTAAACTGGAAATCAACAACAATGAAATACCTTGGGGTAACAATAACAAGGGGAATGGAAGACTTATATGAAGCCAATTTTGTTAAAATAGACAAAACTATCAAGAATGATATAAACAGGTGGGCTGTCCTGTCCCTGGACTTTAGTTCACGAGTAGAGGCCATAAAGATGAATATTCTCCCGCGACTCCTCTATCTCTTTCAGGCTATTCCCATTGATATACCTGAAAAACAATTTAGAGCATGGGACAAAATTATCTCAAGGTTCATATGGAATGGACAAAGACCAAGAATTAGATTTGAGACTCTTAAAGGGGGAATGGCGTTGCCAAACCTCAAGGAATATTTTCATGCTGCACAGATTAGACCTATAGTTTGCTGGTGTGATGAACGCTATGAGGCTAAATGGAAAAGCCTTGAACAACATGTACAAGGAAGGGAAATCCAAAGTCTCATTGGAGGTGGAAAGGACGCTAAAGATTTAATTAAACAGATGGACAGAATCACCCAATTTACATTCAAAGTGTGGTATGACACCACACGTAAATATAAATTAGAGGGTGATTTCAGACTACTTTCAGACTACTTAGGTACTTTGACAAATGACAAACAATTCATTCCAAACACTCTTGATCAGAGATTCAAACTATGGATACCAACTGGAATAACAGCACTCTGTACAGTAACAAAAGATGGTAATTCAGTTTTCAGCAGATGAAAGAAAAGTTTGCATTGTATAACCATGATCATTTCAGATATTTGCAACTAAGGGACTACTTTGAGAGGGAGGTAAAACCAAATACAAACCTGGACAAAAATGGTGTAATTTCAATTGTAATAGGAACATACAACTCAGGGAGATACAGAATAATATCTGCATTGTATCAGCAATTAATGGAGAGTAAAGGAAATTCGACCATACACTATATGTCAAGCAGAAATGGGAAAAAGAGTTGGGTGTGAATATTTCTGAGGAGAATTGGCTGCATATATGGAGAACCCAGCAATCTACTGCATCATCACGTACATGGAGAGAACACTGTTGGAAGAATATAATAAGATTTTTGTATCACTCCCAAACTTAGGAGCAAATTTGTGTCAGTATCCCAACCATGTTGGAGAAAATGTGGTGCTGTAAATGTAGATCATGCTCATGTCTTCTGGCTCTGCCCAGACATTGTTCAGTTTTGGGAAGATGTGCACTTGATTTTGGCCAACATCCTGGGTTACGAAGTACCTAATTCATGTATAGGACTGTATTTTGGTAATATGGCTGGAAATATTGTGGCAAGATCAGACAGATACTTGTTCAAAATCTTGATAGCGGCCTGTAAAAAAGCCATTACAAAAGATGGTATAAACCAGGTCCCCCAACTTGAGATGAATGGCAGAGAATTGTGAGTGAGATGTATGTGATGGAACAGCTAACACATAGATTAAGAGTACAGGCAGAACAACGTGAAGAGAAATGGGTGAAATGGACTCTATTTAAATGTCAATGACAGGTCGATGTTTGAAAAAAAAAAAAAAATGTCCCAGGATCACTTTGTGGAATCAATGCAATCCAGCATGTTCAAAGTTTTTTGTTTTTGTATTATTTTCTGTCAATCTGTGTGTTTGTTTACTTTTCTGTTCCTCTGTATCTGTGATAAAAATAAAAAAAAATAAACAATTTCATTTAAAAAAAATTTTAAAAACTATTTCATTTAATTTCCAAAATCCAAACAAGGATAAATCAGTCAATACTCAAAAGTTGTTTTATGTCGTCTTTAAGTTATCACCGTAATGCAAAGCACCCGACAGAAAGCAGTCCCAGGTTAGATGGTCGCCAACCCACACTCTACGACTTCTCTAGTAAAATAACTAGACCAGTCCGTGAAAAGGTTACCAACGCTTTAGCAGTTTGGGTTGCCGGTGACTGTCGGACCATCAACATAGTTAAGGACGTTGGGCTGACTGAGGTGATTCGAATTGCTTCAGGAGACAACTCTTACGATTTACCGTCGAGGGACACCATTGTGTCTCGCATACATTCCTTTTATGACGGCGAGAGAGCATGTTTAAAAAAAATTACAAAACTATTTCATTTAATTTCCAAAATCCAAACAAGGATAAATCAGTCAATACTCAAAAGTGGTTTTATGGTCAAACGCTTAGACCAGTCTTGTAGGGATTTTTTAGAACCGGTTCCTAGTGAACCGATTGTTTGGAATCGTCAGCCAAATTCTTTAACGGTTCTGCTATCGGTCCTTTGTGGTGTTGCGCATGCGCGAACTTTTTTAGTTTCTTCTTCAGACTGCAGCAAACATGGCAACTAGGCAGAAGCGTTCTAAAGTTTGGCTCTATTTCACACGACAAAAATGACACCTACGCCACTTGTAACCTGTGTAAAAAGTCTATTTCGTCGAAGGGAGGAAATACAACAAATATGAATAAGCATTTGAACACACAGCATGGAATTAAATTACAGGAATGTCATGTCTTCGATGCATGCAGCAGCTCAGCTAATGTCGGCGCTTCATCTCTTTCTGTCCAAGGTAAACTCTTCAAAAGTGATCACAACCACTCACTGTGAAGCAATTTGCCTTTATTGTGTGTAGTCGATCAAGTTATCTTCTGTCCCTTCGTTTGAAGCATACATTTTAGCTCCGGCATTGGTCTCCCATTATTGATCACTTCACGTTTGGATTGAAAGTCCAGTTTTGAGAAATGTTTGATCGTAACGGTGTTAATTATCGCAGGGCGTGTGTTATCAGCAAACGTTCGCGTTTTCGTGTCAACCCATTATTAAACTGAGCATATCGTCTTTTAATCCATTATTAAACTTAGCATATAGCTACGCTAGCTTGGCTATAGAATCTTCCATTTTCAGCCCCCTACATTGAGGCAGAGGTAGTGTTTGCCTCCCCTCTTAATGTGGCTGTATGTCAGCTCAGCAAATTCAGCGATTTTGTTAGTGCCATTTGTTTCATTGTGTAAATCAGCTTTCACTATATAGATAATCTCCATTTCCATCCAATTTAGCTGATGACGTTCAGAGTCAGACCGGTTCAGAGGCTGGTAGTCTGTCTGGGTCACAGGCTACAGCTAGCACATCATGTACACCTCTAGCCCATCCTTTCTTCGAGACAGGGAAAAATAAAATTACCGAGGAGAGGACCAACGAATGTCACCGAGCAGTGACTAAGTTTGTGGTGAAAGGTTTGCACCCTTTTACTACGGTAGATGCCCCAGATTTTCGTTAGGTTAATTTCTAGGAACATGTTTAAATTAAACAGAATACATTTTATTTCAGTTATGTAAGTTTTATTTTAAGTTCAAGAGGAATATGTATAAATGTTTTTGGTTATTTCATTTTTTTTATGTGTATATACATACTGTATATGGTGTGTGCAGCATTATAGAAAATTATATAAAAGAAAATGAATGTAAATAAACCCGTTTGTGCTCTTTTTTTCACCCCTTGCCCAATAAGAATCGATAAAAGAATCGATAAGGAATCGAATCGATAAGCAGGAATCGATAAGGCATCGGAATCGTTAAAATCTTATCAATTCTCATCCCTACAGTCTTGTCACAGATAGTCCTTGTTTTGTCATTAGACTGTTTAATTTCCAAGACCAATTGCCTTAGGAGTAATATTAGTGTATTAAAGTACACTGCCTGTGCCATAACACCAACACCTATACCTCAAAGAATGGTCTCATCTCCTGTAGCCACTGAGCAGCTTTTACTAAATTAAGATTTCACTGTAACCTATAGGTTATACCACTGGTTCCCAAACTTTTTCTGTGATGATCCCCACTTTGAACAAGGGGGCCTTTTCAAGCCCCACCTGTCCCTCATCGCTCCCATAGGCCAAGCTTAAAATTGTCAATTATTGAAATAATCTCAAGTAATAACAAATAGCATCTTATTTAGGTCAGCAAATGTATGCTTTGAGTGATTTCATGTTTCATGTTGTAGTGTATTGTTGTTATGGACACGCACACATGGACGGATTATGAAACCATGGGTCGGGACGTGTAACAAAATACACCGCTTCCAACCACAAATAAGAGATACATTTAAGCCACCTCTGATATTAACAAATACAAAGTCTAAAAACAATTGACAGCAAGCAAAGTTAATAACAGCAACTTCACGCAGAGGCTCTGGTTTAGGCCCCCCCTGAGCTCACGGGCCCTTGGGCCTGGGCCCGGTAGGCCCGTTCGGTAATCCATCCCTGCACGCACACAGTATTGTATTTCTTTCTGGTGACGGACTTTTACTTTGACATCATACTCGTCTCGTGGGATAGGGAACAACTGTGACAGTTATTAGTAACGCACATATCTAGTAAGCCTCTATTAAATTATGCTTTTCCTCGCACCCTCGAAAACAATGACTAAGTTTTTTCGCAGTCTCACACTGTGATAAATATGTTTAAGTGACCTATGTTTAAATTCTATGAACTGTGTTAGTTTGTTGAAACGTAAAATGTAATTATTAATCATTTAGATATGTTACGTTCTAATATGTGACCGTTAGCACACCATTCATTCATAAATTGACGGGCTAGTTAAAAAGCCAAAATAATCTAATTTAGGCCGCTTTGCCGCCTTCTCCTGTTCTTTTTTGAGAGTCCACATCAGGTGGCCTTGTTACTAAGGCCAACGGCAGCCGGGAAGAAGCTGGTTTTGTGGCGTGAGGTTTTGGTCCTGATGGACCGCAGCCTCCTGCCGGAGGGAAGGACCTCGAAGAGTTTGTGACCCGGGTGTGAGGGATCGGCCACAATCTTACCTGCCCGCCTCAGGGTCCTAGAGGTGAACAGGTCCTGTAGAGATGGCAGATTGCAGCCAATCACCTTCTCGGCGGAACGGATGATACGCTGCAGTCTGCCTTTGTCATTGGCAGTGGCAGCAGCGTACCAGACGGTGATGGAGGAGGTGAGGATGGACTCGATGATGCAGGTGTAGAAGTGCACCATCATTGTCTTTGGCAGGTTGAACTTCTTCAGCTGCCGCAGAAAGTACATCCTCTGTTGAGCTCTTTTGGTGAGGGAGCTGATGTTCAGCCCCCACTTGAGGTCCTGGGAGATGATGGTGCCCAGGAAGCGGAAGGACTCCGCAGTGTCGACTGGGGAGTCACTCAGGGTGATGGGGGTGGGTGGGGCTGGGTTCCTTCTGAAGTCTACGACCATCTCCACTGTCTTCAGAGCATTTAGCTCCAGGTTGTTCTGCCCACACCAGGTCACCAGATGGTCAATCTCCCACCTGTAAGCGGACTCATCCCCCCCAGAGATGAGCCCAATGAGGGTGGTGTCGTCCGCGAACTTAAGGAGTTTGACGGACTGGTGACTGGAGGTGCAGCTGTTGGTATACAGGGAGACATACATATTACCCAGCAATCATCATTGCTAATCACAAAAATACCAAAGAAAATAAGAACTTATTAATTTCATTGCATTTACATTTACATTTAGCAGACGCTTTTGTCCAAAGCGACGTACAAGGGAGAGAACAGTCAAGCTAAGAGCAATAAAAAAGCATGGTGTAACAATAAATACTACTTTACATGAGAATTAGAAAAACAACAACCTAGAAAAGAGGAAAAAAGAAGTGCAGGAATGTAACTGCTGAAGTGCAAGTTAAGCGCTAGTCAGGTGCCAGTTAGGAGGGGAGGTGCTCTCTGAAGAGTTGGGTCTTCAAAAGCTTCTTGAAGGTAGAGAGGGACGCCCCTGCTCTGGTAGTACTAGGCAGTTCGTTCCACCAACGTGGAACTACAAATGAAAATAGTCTGGATTGCCGTGCTTGCACGGACGGCAGTGCCAAACGACGCTCACTAGACGAGCGCAGCGTCCTGGGTGTAACATTTGCCCTTACAAGAGCATTTAGGTAGGTGGGAGCAGAACCAGTAAGCACTCTGTAGGCAAGCATAAGTGACTTGAACTTAATGCGAGCAGCTACTGGCAGCCAGTGGAGCTCGATGAGTAGCGGGGTGACGTGTGCCCTTTTCGGTTGGTTGAACACCAGACGCGCCGCCGCATTCTGGATCATCTGTAGTGGTTTCACCACGCAAGCCGGCAGGCCCGTTAGGAGGGCGTTGCAGTAGTCAAGGCGGGAGCTCACCAAGGTTTGCACCAGCAGCTGGGTGGCATACTGGGTTAGGTACGGCCTGATTTTGCGGATGTTGTATAGCGCAAAGCGGCACGACCTGGAGACAGAGGCGATGTGGGCCGTGAAGGTCAGTTGGTCATCAATAATGACCCCGAGGTTTCTTGCTGTTTTGGATGGAGCAAGAGATAAAGAGTCAGTATTGATCTTGATGTTGTGGTGGATGACCTGTTTGGCTGGGAAGACCATCAGTTCCGTTTTGGCCAGGTTCAGCTGAAGGTGGTGATTTTTCATCCATGTGGATATATCAGCGAGACAGTCCGAAATCCGCGCCGAGACCGTGGTGTCCTCAGGAGGGAAAGACAGAAACAGTTGAGTATCATCGGCATAAAAGTGGTAGGAAAAACCATGCGAGCGGATGATAGGGCCCAACGAGGTGGTGTAAATGGCAAAGAGAAGTGGTCCCATCACCGAGCCTTGGGGCACCCCAGTGGTGAGGCGGTGAGGTACAGACAGCTGACCTTGCCATGACACGTTGAACGAGCGCCCAGTGAGGTAGGATTCAAACCAGGAGTGCGCATTGCCAGAAATGCCCATACTTGACAGTATGGACAGAAGGATGCGGTGGTTGACTGTATCAAACGCAGCTGATAAGTCAAGCAGGACGAGAGCCGAGGATTGAGCTGCTGCTCTAGCTGTTTTAAAGGCCTCCATTACAGACAACAGGGCTGTTTCGGTGGAGTGACCGCTTTTGAATCCAGACTGGTTCGGATCGAGGAGATTGTTCTTTGACAGGAACTCGGTGACCTGTTTGGAAGCTGCCCTCTCAATGGTTTTAGATAGGAGCGTGAGAAGTGAGACCGGTCGATAGTTTTCCACCTGAGTGGGATCGAGAGACGGCTTCTTGAGCAGCGGCGTTACCCGAGCCACTTTGAAAAGAGAAGGAAATGTTCCAGAATTAAATGAAGCATTAATCATTGAATAGTGTTTTGATAGTTTATATAGTGTATGTAGGATAAGCGTAAGGTTTTGTTATAAATTACTACTTTTCCCCAAAAAATATTAGTAACCATGACTGAGATAAGTTTGCCTTTTCAAGTGTATATATAGCATTTGACACTGCAAACATTCTAAAATACCGCGCATTTGAACATAAGCATATCCGATAAAATTGTACGCAGTACTGACACTTAGGGAGGCCCGTCGCACGACGCGTTTATATCTTTGGGCCCTGCTACGGGCCTCGAAACCCCACGGGCCCAGGTGCAGCCGCACCTGCTGCACCCCCTATAGTTATGCCCCAAGCCTAGAGACAATTGTATTGTTATGGCGCTATATAAATAAAATTGAATTGAATTGAATTGAACTGTTTGGTTACCGCATGATGTGGCAGGTGCTCAAACAAAAGTACAATCTGCGAGTGAAGAGGGATCATTTAATGAATTGGAGCTCAATCCTCGAGGTTGCCAATGCTAAAACAAATAAAGTCTTTTCAGAGACCTCAAGCTGATGTGTACACCGTGTAAACATGACATCATGTCCACGACTACAGCGTACGAGTGTCCCTCATTAAAATATTGTATGCACTGCGGCAGGATATCTGGTCCTTCAGTCTGGTCTGCTCCATTTAAAAACTCTAAAGACCGACCACACGAAAAACGAAATCGCGTTAATCGGCTCATGGTTGCCACAAAACGGGCAAAACACCACTCTATCGCTGTCAATCTTGGGTCACCATGAACTCCATCAAAATTGAGCGCCTCCGTTATCACTTCCACGTCAATCTCTGAGTTGGTACATTCCTTTTCCGGTTAATGTCATTTGTAAATTTGTTTCGCCACTTGTAAATTTGTTTCGGGACTTGTAAAAGTGTTTTGCATCTTGTAAATTTGTTTTCTGAAATGTCAATTTGTTTCGGGACTTGTAAATGCGTTATGGTAATGTAATTTTGTTTTATGATATGTAAAAATGTTTTCCAAAATGTAAATTTGTCTCAAGCTTCGTAAAAGGGTTTCAGATTTTGTAATGTTGGTTTGCACCTCTCGGCCACCGTATTATACAATGCATACTGGGTTCCAAATACAGTGCCCTCCACAATTATTGGCACCCCTAGTGAATATGAGCAAAACAGGCTATGAAAAAATATGTCTTTGCTGTTTATCCTCTTGGTCTTTAACACAATATTCACAAAAATCTTACCTTTTCATTGAAGTAAAATTATTGAAAGAAAAAAAACTGAGGTCAACGTTTGTAGACTCGGCTTCAGCTCATCCCACAGATTTTTCTATGGGGTTTAGGTCGAGGGACTGTGATGGCCATGGCAAAACCTTTATTCTGCGGTCGGTGAACCATTTTTGTGTTGATTTTGAGGTGTGCTTCGGATCATTGTCCTGCTGGAAGGTCCAACCACGGCCCATTTTAAGCTTACTGGAGGGGGCTGTTAGGTTTTCATATAATATCTGCTGGTATTTGATGGAGTCCATGATACCATGTATCCTAACAAGATGTCCAGGGCCTTTTGTAAGAAAAACAGCCCCACAACATCAAAGATCCGCCACCATACTTCACATTGGGTATGAGGTGCTTTTCTGTATGGCTATCTTTCTGTCTACTCCAAACCCACCTTTAATGTTTGTTGCCAAAAAGCTTTATTTTGGTATCTTCTGACCATATAAGTCGGTCCCATTGAAAGTCTGACTTACATTTGGCAAACTGTAGGTGCTTTAGTTTGTTGTTGATTGACAGCAGAGGCTTTTTTCTGGCAACCCTCCAAAACAACTTGTGGTGATGTAGGTGGCGTCTGATGGTAGTTTTGGAGACTTTCTGACCCCAAGACTCAACTAACCTCTACAATTCTCCAGCTGTGATCCTTGAAGATTATTTTGCCAGTCGAACCATCCTCCTCACGGTGCGTGGGGTCAATGTACAGACACATCCTCTTCCAGGCTGATTCTTAACATCTCCTGTCGCTTTAAACTTCTTAATTATGTCCATGATGGTGGAAATGGGTATTTTCAACTGTTTAGAGATTTTCTTGTGTCCATTTCTTGATTTGTGTAGCTCAACAACTTTTCGTCGCACATCGTCACTGTGTTCTTGGGTCTTTCCCATAGTGATGAATGACTAATGGAATTTGGCCTGTGTCACCTCATATTTGTACGCCAGTGGAACAGGAAGTCATGGTTGACCTCATCAAGAGTTCCTTATCAAACAGGTGAACTTAAAAATGTAAAACATGACTGGAAATATACTTCAGTTAGATTTTAATTACAAGATTGTTGAAGGGGTGACAATAATTGTGACACACATGTTTTGGGGAAAAATATTTATTTAATGTCAACTGTTTTTTTTTCTTTCAATAATTTTACTTCAATGAAAAGGTAAGATTTTTGTGAATATTTTGAGTGAAAGACCAAGAGGATAAACAGCAAAGACATATGTTTGTATAGCCTGTTTTGCTCATATTCACTAGGGGTGCCAATAATTGTGGAGGGCACTGTATGGGCTATAATAGGTAAATTGTACGACCCTGATTCTTGAGAATGTACGTATTTCTGTCAATTATTTGTGAATTCCTTTACAGTAAGTAACTCCATTAACATAAAAAAAACTTTCAAAGAAATCAAAACCTATACAAAACTTCTGGTTTCGTTTCTTCAGTAGGAATTAAATCTTTCCCACACTTCCCATTTCTCCATTTTGGTCACGCCCACTTAATCTCGTTCTGTCCAATCAGCGGAAACAAACAGACACACTTTCAAGCACAGCGAAACATCAGGACTATTCGAGAGGTCTTGCAGCGTCGAGGGAAGAGGGACATCTGGACGAGATAGTAAATCGGTTTGAAAATAATCTCTATAGCACTCCAGCCAAATTAAACCACCATTATATTCTTCAGCCATGATAGTGGACGGCTGTGGACAAATGTGCAAATGCATTCTCATCCTTTTCTCTGCACTTTTTGCGGTAAGTTACCATACACATTGCTCGAAAAATGTTGCTATCGATTAACTATGAGTCATGATTGATTGGAATAGCCAGAGTTTCTCAAAGTGTGGGGCGCGCCCCACAGGTGGGTCGCAGAGACGTGACAGATGGGGCGCGATTTTCCCATAGACTATAACGATCATGCACCCCCATCGCACTAAACAACCACACTCAAACAAATACATATTGTATTGTTAGCCTATTAGGTATTGTATTGTTATTAATTAGCCTGTTGTTAACCTTTCCTGCTAGTCGTAGTCGGAGATTACAGGGGAGATTTTTGTTTACTGGTCCAGAGCCGAAGTGTCTAAACTCCGGGGATATCTCCCTTTCCCTTCTGTCTGCGGTTGATGAGCAAATTAATGCCAACTTGATTTTGCCCTAGGATTTATTCTCCACACTGGTTGACCAGAGTTCAACGTTACAGCAACAGAATTTTGCTCTGGTCGCTACATCTGATCTATCCGTGTGCATCGCCGTTCTCTCTCGCTCGCTCGCTCGCCCTCTCTCTCTCTCCCCCTCGCTCTACCACACTCACCCTGTAGGCTACGTGTTGCTCCATTATAAATTATACATTATAGGAGCTGCACCATTATACAACACTGTATTAACATTAGATGGGGGACCGGGATGAAAATGTGAACTGGAAACATAGTGCGAACATTTTGATTGACGTCGGCGTATTAATTGCAGCGGGACAATGAAAAAAACTTTTACCGGAGCATGAAAGTGTAGTGGGTAAAAGGCTAATATTGACGTTATGGATACATTTGTGACACGAAATACAAAGGTTGGCAATTCAGTACCAGTGGCGAAAAAGACAGCTGATCTACCTAAAAGAACATTGAAAATTTCAATAGATTTGACAGTTGTACATATAAGTCATTTAGCAGACGCTTTTATCCAAAGCCACGTGCAAGGGAGATATTAAGATGGGCCTACCATTGATAACACAATTGCATAGTAGGCCCTTTTTCTTTATTTTTGGAACTCAGCCCATTTGAGGCAAGGATTGACACCATTGCATTTTTATTTTCTCTTTCTGAACTGATGTTATTTGTTATTAATTTTCTATATTTTTGAACTGATGTTATTTGTTATTGATTAACATTTAGAACGTATCGTTATTTCAATACATTTGACGATTTTAAGCCTGGTCTACCATTTTATTGGAGCGATGAGGGACAGGTGGGGCTTGAAAAGGCCCCCTTGTTCAAAGTGGGGAATAACAGAAAAAGTTTGAGAACCACTGGAATAGCCTAACGTTACACTAAAGCGCATTGCATATGTTTAGGGGGAACAATAAGTTGGTCCCAGCAAAAAATAAACCTCGTCAACGTTCCGCCAATCCATTAGTTTCGTTTCTGGTAGCGTCCACACTTCGACTCCATGGACGCCTCTAGTGGCTTTATTAAACGGTCTAGCCCACACGACACTTCACTTAATACCTTTACATTCAATAATATGGCAAATACGAGAGATGAATAATTAAATTACTATGTCTTTATACTTCCTGTCGAACGTGTTCTCCGGCAGGGAATGTATTTAGGTGAGGCGGCGCACTGAAATTGTATAGGCTACCATTCAGAGCAGCCCAAATGGTAGTGTAACCCACGATAGACTTTTGATTAAAAAAAACTGAAATTTGTATTTTCATTGTGTCAACTGCACGTTACATCCCCTCCCTTTTTTCACAATTATCCATCCTTGCCATCAGAATTAAAGGGGCCAGATATTTGCTGTTCTTTTTCATGTGTTTTTGTGCGTTTATGCATTTAACCTGTCACTCTATTTTTCTATCATATGTTTGTATTTTCTGTCCTCTCTAGATTGTGGGATTTGCAATGGTTGTTTTGGGCCTTTTGCTCAGACTCAGCTCAGGGACACAAGGGCTCTTCGACATCGATTTGGAAACACAAGAGTTTGTCATTTGTAGGTTTGCTACTAGTTAATCTAATTCAATTATGTCAAACGCTATTAACTGTAAGTGAAGTCTCAAGAAATAATGTGTGTATGGCAGGACACATTTATCAGTTTTAGGTTGTTTTTTTGTGCTTTTTTTCTGAAGGTTTGTTTCCTAATCTACCTCTTTCTAACTTCCCCTCATTGTAACACACAGTTGTGGGAGTGTTGCTCGTGCTGGGTACCATGATGCTGATCGTGTCCATTTGTGGGTTCCATGGAGCTTGCAGTGAGAACATCAGTTGTTCCTTAACAATTGTAAGTAAACAAATAGGGACTGGCAACAGTGGCGTAACATAGTTACGACGGGCCCAGGTGTAGGCTATTATGACGGGCCCTAGTCAGTGGCTTAAGGCAGTGGCCAAACATTTTACAGTCCCGTACCCCTTCAGACCTTTAATCTCCAGCTACGTACCCCCAAGACCCACGGGCCCAGGTGCAACCACACCTGCTGCACCCCCTATAGTTACGCCCCTGACTGGCAACTGGCAGATTTCGTAATGGAGTTTTCTGTCAGATGCAAACAATGGTTAAACCTGGAACATCTCTGTGATTTGTAAAAGGTACACAGTGCTTTTGTATGTCTGAATTCAGCATATCTGACTGGTTTTCATAGCAGCTGAATCGTAATCTTCAGTAAGAAGCACTATCTATAGGCTACTGGCTGTACAGTGATCTACAAGATGTGATGCAACTCTGCTCAATCCTGGTCACATTTGCATTTGTAATCTGAGGTCCATGCGAGATGGCTATGGAATTGTCCATCACATTTTGCTGTTCTTTGGCTGTGTGGGGTCCTCAGTTCTTCTGTCTGCATTCCTAACTGCTCTCAGCAGGGGACTAGCAGGCCCTTGCTGTCGTTAATTATCCAATCCCACCTGTGTTCAAAGGCTTTGATAGGGGTGTCAGTCTCAGGGAACAAGAACTCTTTCGTGGTCATGAATCTTAAAATAAAAGCACAGTTTAATCTCTTTCCTGTTATCCAAAGGAATAAAGCCTCTGGCTTTGAATACTTTGATTTGAATACTTTTGCATTATTTAAATACACATGTAAATACATTAAAAGGTCTGTGAAGACACGATTGTCCTAAAAATGTGTTTGAATGAGTAACTCATTGTTTGATATTGTATAACTTGTTTTCATTGAAATGTTTTCTTGTAGTTTGCCATTCTGTTGGTCATCATGGCAGGTGTGGAGATCGGAGTTGGAGTGCTGGCCTTTATGCAAAGCCAGGAGGTGAGACGGGGAAGAGGAGTTCAGGAGGGGAACAAGCATTTAAAATGATGGCTAGATAAGAAAAAAAACCTCCCATGACCTGCTTTAATCAAATTGATGGCACTCCTTTTAATTTCAAAGCCATTTCCCCCCAGTTTCATGATGTCCTTTATTTTGCAACACCTTCTTTCTCTGTTAAACTTATGATAAGATAGTTCTTTAGATGAAAATACATTATTCATAATAATTATTATTATTATAACTATAAAAACCAATAATAACAGTAACATATAATAATAATAACAACTATCGATGACAAATTGAAGATGGTCACAAGCAGTGGCCTGGGCTGAGCAAAGCTACACAACAGTAATTGGGATAATGTTATCTCTCAATGGAATGATTTATTCTTAGATTTCCTGTCAAACGGCTTTGTCCTTCAACAGGATACAACTAGGTGAAGCTGTGCAATGATATCGCATAACTCGTCAAAAGCATCTTTGGAACAAATTTGAAGCGATAATGAAATTATCCCCTCCTAAGGTCCCACATTCAGTCAGTAGAAGCAGGGTTGGAAAGGTTACTTTTGATTATAGTTACCGTGTTAAAAAAGTAATGTAACTATTTATATTACTGCATCAAAGTAATGCAACCTATTACATTTGATTACTTTCAAATACTTTTCAGACGAGAGGCGGTGAGAGCACAAAATTTGGATGTAATCACCAACATTTAGATTTTCTCAGTAATTGAATCACATTTATTTTGTAATTTAATTACGTAACTCTGTAAATGAACAAGGTGTATGTACCTTCTTGCAAGAAGTGGCGCTTCATAGTTCAATCTGATCTGAAACAGAAGTTCAGTCTGGGGCAGAATGCCTCTATACATTTCACTCAGTCACTGCTTGAAATAATGCGAACCTTGACATTCAGTCTGTAGGCGACTAAATATCACTTCTTGTACTGCTGAAAGTGAGAAATTGAGTTATTCCTTTAGTCCTTAAAATTACGACAGCAAAAAAAAAATTTCAAGCCCATGTAGTGGTCCTGTTGCAGATTTTTATAGTTAATAGCCAGTGTGATCAGTGGGGAGAACAGGTGTGTTTATTGGCCTTTCACGTGATCGCATACCATCAAAATTTGAAGATACTATATAAACTAGAACTACAAAAATGGTACAAACTTGCATAATGCTGCTTTAACGGTTCGATTGTCTCCAGGTGTCACAGCGGCTGGCCAACCTGTATGCCTCCCTTTACGCACAGTATGTCAACAAACAAGACCCCAGCCTTGGAGCCACTCTCAAAATCATTCATGAAGCGGTAAAGAACCGGAACATGCAAAAAACCCTCTGAAACTTTCTCAACTGAACCCTGCTATCAATTATTCATCATTTTGAATATAGGCAATCAATTAAATGTCAAATACCTCTAATCTGCCTTTCAGTGTTCAGTCATGTGTCATTTTGTTATTGTTTGTAATTCACATCTTCTCTCCTGTGTTTAGTTTGGTTGTTGTGGGGTTGGAGGGGGAGTGGAGCTGTTTGTACGAGACACATGTCCTAAGATAGGCATTTTGGAGACCTTCACTCGATCCGTGAGTACAGCTGTCATCACAAAACAATCACTATGGCATTGCAATGTAGCTGGGTGTTAGTTAGCTGGGTGGCGAGTTTGATGATCACTCATGGTTACCTTCTCACTCTGTCTACACCTCTTCTCCCTCGATCCTTTAAAATGTCCCCTCCAACTTTCAATCTTCCAAACCTGACTCCTTCTGTACCCCTGAAACACTTCCCTACCCCTCAAAAAAACTTTCAAATGCAGAACTGTCCCAGTGTGATCCTGAACCTCTTCCAAGACAAAGCTCCTCTTGTCATGGGCTTCTTCCTGGCCACAGCAGCTCTGATGGTAAGAAATGGGGTTGTCCAAGTCACGTGGGCTTTTGGGTTGAGCTAGAATTAAAGGGATACTTTCATTGGCAACCTAGGCATACTGTGTCTGAAAAAGCAGGTCAGCAAGTTGAAATTATATTACTTAAGAGCTGGGTGCAGTGTAAGTGTATGATAGTTTAAACATATACATTATTTATCATGATCATCTCAGTACTTCTTCATTACTGTAGTGTGGCAATAAGCCTGCACCCACTGTCACTGTGCCAATGGCAGAGGAAGCTTAATGCTCAAATGACACTCCTCTACAGAAGTAGAGTAGAACTTTCCACTCAGTTTCTTCTTTTATTCCCTGTCCTCCAATGCAGTTGCCTTTGCTTGACGTGTTCTCCATAATCAGAGAATCTTCGGGGTGCTGTACCAAGAGTTAATATTTTCCCCTCTGCTGCTCTCACGCGCCTCTTCCTGGCCCTTTCTTCCTTCTCACCATCAGATCACAGCCCTGGTCTGCTCCATCATCCTATTCAAAGCCATCAAGCAGAATCGCCAGGCGTTTCCTGTTACTAACAGCGCCCCCTTCAGGTTCTGAGAGGGCAGGACTCCCCAAAAGCTGTTGGAGCCTGGAGGTTATGTCTTATCCCTCACTTTATCATTTCATCATTTGTACATAATGGAAGAATAGCTTTATCACATCTTACTAGGGTAAAGAATAAGATTAGAGTGTCCATATCCTTGTCTTTTTAATTTTTTTGCTTCATTAGAAAAGGGAACATTTTTAGGTTTTTTATTTAACCATACAAGGCTGCTAATTTTGGGCTGACCTAAAACCATGTTGAATTATTTCAATATATTAATATGTCGTATTTTTAAGATGTCTTAGATGACACATATCTTGTTATGCTCTTGTTATCTTGTTTTTATACAAAAGGTCAGTTTTCTTAAATGCTACATGCAGGCTCTGTGCTCAAATACTGTATCAAGTGGGATCTAATTCATTTTCATATTGCCTTGTATCACTATCGCAACGACCCGTATTAACGCCCGGGACCTATAAACGCCCTCACGCGGGTAAACGTTACTTAATATTGATTTCTGTATCAACCAGGATAACGGATTTTAAACACCATACGCTCCTACCCAAAAGGGGTATTTAACTTGTATGTGTGCAAAAAATTGCAGTTGTACAGCGTTATTTAGTGTACTAGACAGCGATTTATTTCTGTGTGTACAAACCCTCATGGAACCAACTGAACGAATTCGATTTTGCGACGAGAATTTGTGAGGGTCATAGAGCTTTCCATAGACATATATACAGAAAGGGTGTTTATGGGTTCCACCTCCTGTATCAGCTGAATTTGCGTGTCGGTCTACACAACGGAAAAAAACTGAAAACACGTTTCAGTTGAAATCCAAACAAGTTACCAGTCCTAATCTAGACACCCACCGCTACTGAAATATGTAAGATTGATTGATTAAATATTTTTCGATCTATAAATGTTTTTAACTGTTTGTCACTTTTTTAATAGCTGGGGCGTTAATAGGTATCTTTACGCTATATGTGCTATCTGTTATGGGCTAAATCTAGCATAGTACTTCTTTAAGTGCATTCCCTTGATCTGCTGTTACTGTTAAGATTTGTACCATTGTGTTAAACTGAGCACTGTTTTTTTTTTTAAATCGTTCTTTGTGGTTTTTGCTGGTGGGTATTATATAAAATGATATATTGATAATATTTACAAGCAGCATCATGGCATTTTTGTTGTGTACTCTCAAGACAATAAAATATGGTGTCTTGTGCATCTCATGTAGGGGAAGGGATTGAGGTAGGCCTTTAAAGTCACAGTGGTGATATTAGGTGGTTTCACTGGTGCAGGCATGCATAGAGGGAACTTGTCCTTCCTCATTTTCTTCCCTTGTTCCTTAGTTCCTCCTATTTGAGGAAACATGGAGGGATTCAGGGATGAAATCTAAGAACGAGAAATTAGATATTGTCATTCAAAAATGAACTAAAAATATCAACAGAATGTGAAGAATGTGTTAATGAGGTAACATTAATGTTCATAAGAAAGAAGTTTCACCTAAACAATTCGATTAAATTGAAGTAAAAGTGGGATTTAGGCTTAAATTTCCCACTTCTATTTCCTTTACTCCTACCTTTTTAATATCTTTTTTTAAGGGAGCTTGGTGAGGTGTTGATCACTGAGTTAAAACTGGTAGGCTAAGGTCTATGGGGGTGCTTCATGAAAAGAAATACTATTGTAAGGCATTTAGAAGTGGTTTAAATTGTATTAAGGGTTATGTCCGTGGCTAATATCTTAAAGATGTAGTCATGTAGGGCAAGTTTTGTGACTAATACTGACTGCAGTCCAACAAAGAGGTTGATGTAAATGTTTATGTAAAAGCTTTATGCTTTTATCTTTGATTTACTTGAACCACTTATCCGTGTGTTCATTCAGTTTATCTGCTGAATCTATCTTTATGCATCTCAAAGGTTCATAGGTCATCTAGTTAGGGACCATGCACCAAACATGTTTAAGATAAATATTTATTAAACTCAGGAGGTTGTGTTTCATTCATGTATGGATGTATGTCGTTTTTTAGTATGATGAAAGTATTATTCTGGCTGAACATATAGATATCAACAAACATATGCCTGATTTTTTTATGTCAAGTTGAGAGCGGCAAGCTACATAGCTGAACTGTGGAGATGATTGATTGATCCACTCATTTTGTCACCCCAAAAAATTATCAATATCAACATGGACTAGCCTTGGACTAGTATCTTAAACATGGGGTAAATTTCTTAATGGATACTAAAAGACTTTTCAGTGTACGTTTTTGTTGTACTTAAACAGAACATCTAGCTGATTTTCTTTTCTTTTCATTCCACCATATGTTGACCTGTGATGATATTTGATTACATTTGTCTGCTGCTGGGTAAGTACATCTTCACACCTGTACAGTACTTTACACTGCTTTCTCACTGTACTCTGTATCTGTACAGTGCCCTGCATAAGTATTCACCCCCTTGGATGTTTTACCCTTTTATTCCTTATTAAATCAATCATGGTCGATATAAGTTGGCTTTTTTTACCCTAAAAAATACAAAAAAGCCCTCTTTAATGTCAAAGTGAAAACAGATTTCTACACAGTAATGTCAATTAAATAAAAATATGTAAAATAAGTGATTGCATAAGTATTCACCCCCTTTAAAGTGACTGACCTAATTCAACAGAGGTCCAGCCAATTGGTGCTAGTAGTCTCACAATTAGTGAAATGGGGATCAATGTGCAGTGAATGTGTCTCAAGTGATTGTAATATAACGACACCTGTGTCTGGAAGGTCCATTCACTGGTCAGTATTCAGTAATCAGTATTCCTGGCTACCGTTACATCATGAAGACAAAAGAACACTCCGAGCAACTCAGAGAAAAGGTTATTGAAAAGTATAAGTCAGGCGAAGGACACAAAAAAATGTCCAAGGCACTAAACATCCCCTGGAATTCTGTTAAATCCATCATCAAAAAATGGAAGGAATATGGCACATGTGTAAATCTGCCTAGAGCAGGCCGTCCTCACAAACTGAGTGACCATGCAAGAAGGAGACTAGTGAGAGAGGCCACCAAGACACCTATGACTACTCTGAAGGAGTTACAAGCTTCAGCAGCTGAGATGGGAGAGACTCGCCAAAAGGCGTGTGGGAGACTCCATGGTCAAGTGAAAGAAGGTTCTGTGGACTGATGAGACCAAAGTGGAGCTTTTTTTTAACAGTGGCTCTCTTCCATAAAGCTTTGATTGGTGAAGAACCCTGACTTATACTTTTCAATAAACTTTTCTCTGAGTTGCTTGGAGTGTTCTTTGGTCTTCATGGTGTAACGGTAGCCAGGAATACTGAATACTGAATACTGATTACCAGTGAATGGACCTTCCAGACACAGGTGTTGTTATACTACAATCACCTGAGACACATTCACTGCACACTGATCCGCATTTCACTAAGTGTGAGACTACTAGCACCAATTGGCTGGACCTCTGTTGAATTAGGTCAGTCACTTTAAAGGGGGTGAATACTTGTGTAATCACTTATTTTTCATTACGTAGTTTTATTTAATTGACATTACTGTGTAGAAATACGTTTTCACTTTGACATTAAAGGCTTTTTTGTGATTTTTTTTGTCAAAAAAGCCAACTTATATTGACCATGATTGATTTATAAAAGCAATAAAAGGGTAAAACATCCAAGAGGGTGAATACTTATGCAAGGCACTGTATCTCATAGAAGGATGCTCAGTGACTAGCTGAACAATTTGGGGTGTATCCCACAAAAGCAGGATCATTAAGACATCTGGGTAACTGCCCAGTCTAAAACTCATATCTGCTCTGAAACTAAAAGGGAAAGTCTTGTGATGGCTTTCATTTCATCTTCATGAGTGAAATGAGCCAATAATGCCCAATGATTTCTGACTGATGCATTCTCAGGTTCTGCCTCAAGATGGCCCTCTTTGCACGTTAGAACCTTTTCATTTGTAAACTGTGGTGTTGAATCTGACACAGTGACACACAGTGTAAGCCTAGTAATCTTTTAAACTACTTCAATATTGTTTAGGCATTTCTACACACTTTCACAATTTGTGACTTGATCTAAACATGTGGTTTTGTTTTGTGCAAAAACTTCTTATTATTGCTTTGAACACTGTCAGCAGGGGACAAAGATGCCTATCATGTCTTCAAGGGACATCACACTCAAGAGCTTGGTTCAGACACAGCGGTAACAGTTCCTAATAAAGTCAATAGGGTTTGTGCATGACATTGACTGCTCCCTCTCTGTATATTGTAATCAGTCCCATTGTGTTATTTAGACATGGGACAATAAGAGCACTGCTAAATATTTTTCTCTCATGTCTGAAAAGATAATCACCTCAAAGACTAGGCAGGCCTCATTTATGTTTTAATGATGATGATGTTTTTTGATTATAGTACTAGATACCTCTGCTTACTTTCCAGCTACTTCTCTACGTTCAATCATAAGAATCGTTGATGGGGGGTGTTCACTACATTTTTCTGAAAGCTATGTATTTCTGGGGTATATTTCTGCATGATGACAACTTGGATCTGGTAGCTTTGTGATTTTCAATTGTTTAGGGCTTACAAGCATACTGAATTAAGGAGCAGGAAGTTGTTAGTCATCCATGCTTTTACATCTTTCAGGCAAGCTTATATCTTGGGTAGCTGTACAATCAAATCAGGTTTCATGGATAGGTAAAGTTGGGTGTTATCAGCATAGCAATGGAAGTTAATGTCATGCATACACAAAGAGATGAGCAAGTTTCCAAGCACAGAATTTGGGGAACACCATAACCGCTTTCCTCTTCCCTCTTACGGTCAACATTGATCTTGGGGAAAATGGACACCTTGGGAAAAATTGACAGTTTGACAACCATAGTTGTGTACAGGATGAGTAAGCCCATCTCGCCAAAGGCCACCAATTGCATATGTTCTCAAAATACAAGTAAATTGATGTGCCCTCTTTTATACGTATATTATTGTATGCACATCATAGATTCCTATACACATCAACTATTCCAAGTCAAATATGAACATCAAAACTCATTTCCAAAATCCAAACAAGGATAAATCAGTCAATAGGATACTCAAAAGTTGTTTTATGGTCAATTGTTTTGTCATTAGACTGTTTAATTTCCAAGACCAATTTCCTTAGGAGTAATATTAGTCTATTAAATTACACTGCCTCTGCCATAACACCTACACCTGTACCTCAAATAATGGTCTCATCTCCTGTAGCCACTGAGCAGCTTTTACTAAATTAAGATTTCGCTGTAACCTATAGGTTATTGTGTACAATGCATACTGGGTTCCAAATATGGGCTACAATAGGTAAATTGTCCGACCCTGATTCTTGAAAATTGACTTATTTCTGTCAATTATTTTTGATTTCCTTTACAGTCAGTAACTCCATTCACACCAACATTTTTTTAAAGAAATCAAAACCTAAGCGGTTTCGTTTCTTGCTTTCCGACACTTCTCATTTCTCCATCTTGGTCACGCCCACTTAATCTCTTCTGTCCAATCAGCGGACACAAACAGATACACATTTAAGCACAGCGAAACTTATTATCACTATTCGAGAGGTCTTGCAGCGTTTAGGGAAGAGGTACATCTGGACGACATAGTAAATCGGTCGATAACCGCCAGGTTATTTGAAAATAATCTAATAACCATATTATATTCTACAACCATGGGAGTGGACGGGTGTGGACAAATGTGCAAATGCATTCTCATCCTCTTCTCTGCACTTTTTGCGGTAAGTAACCCAACACATTCTCAATTTGTTATGCTATCGATTAACTATGAGTCATGATTTATTGGAATAGTCTAACGTTACACTAAAGCGCATTGCGTATGTTTTGGGGGAACAATGAGTTGGTCCAGGCAAAAAATAAACCTCGTTAACGTTCCGCCAATCCATTGGTTTCGTTTCTGGTAGCGGGTACACTTCGACTCCATGGACGCCTCTAGTGGCTTTATTAAAATGTCCAGCCCACACGACGTTGATCAAACAACGAAATGCCTTCACTTAATACCTTCTACTCGAACGTCTTTGTTCTCCAGCAGGAAATGTGTCTAGGTGAGGCTCAGAGATTTTTTTCTACAGGTGCTATGGGGGAGCTCAGCGTTTTACTGAGGGTGATCGTCTATGTGTCACATGGTTCTCAACTACAACCCCTTCCCACCATATCGTCTGTCATCTGTTTACATGATTGCTCTTAAAATCGCTATACAAGCCGATTGTATTATTATCATTAGGCTACTTCCGACGGACGCGCACATAGCCGCGCTCATTTGCGACGGTCACTGACTAAATGCATGCAGCATGTTATAGATTCCGCAATCCCAAATACTTATCTTACTTCAGAGGGGGTTGCGCCAGGTCACCACTACCATGTCAGACAGAGTGAAATTAAACTAAACACAAATAGTTCCATACATTTTAAACTAAAGAGGGCAAATTAAATAGCAGATATAATTACATTACATGCAGATATAATTACATTACATTACTCCTCAGAGTGTCTTTTACATGTCCTCTTTTCGAGACCTAAAAAATGCGTCCGGCAGGGATTCCAAAATCGTCTGGGATTTTGCCTCGTCGGATATTTGTGTTTCTCTGGGTCTTTCACAAACTAGTTATTACATCCTTACAAGTTTTGGTAAGGGTATCTCTCGTATGTTCCACCTTCTTGCGCGGGCTCTGACTGTAGAGAGAACTATCATTGGTAGACCGCCTTCCCAGTGTTGCCAGATATGATAAGTATCCTCCAAATACGATCATTTTGAGCCTTTGATACGATACCCCATTTCCAATCTGGCAACACTGAGCACCTTGCCGCCTCGACTAGGTGCATCGTTTACAATAGTACATGACATCTGCATGTGACAAATATGTCAACTTCGTCGCGGGGGAGGGGGTGGGGTCATCTGCATGTGAAAAAGATTGCGCTGAGTTTAGCAGCTGCACTCTCTCCTATCATTATTCTACGCGGCCGGCAAAATCAGTGTTTCTGCAATTGTATGGGGTTTGCCAAGCTTAGCAATTATATGAGCAACTACATACGATGCCTCCAGACACTGCTTGGAGACAGTGCTATGCTTGGAGATGGTGGTTTGTTGTTGCTGGAGGCCATCACGTTTACGTTTAAAGAAGTCCACAGGCTTCTCTTTCAAGTCGGAGTGTTTGGTGTCGAGGTGCCTTTTTAATTTGCATGGCTTCATTCTGTCATTTGCCAGCACCTCGGCACACAAAACACACTGAGGACGTTGCTCAGTCGTGCCAGTGACGGTAAAACCAAACTGCAAATAGCTCGTCATATTTGCGAAGCTTTGGCCTCTTCGCAACTGGCGCATCGGTTGCCTGACTTTTACGAATCAGAAACTTGTCCATAGTTGTGTTTGTTTGCTGATACAGTGTGTGTGAAGTTAATAAAGTTCTAATTTCAATGTTGTGGTCTTGTGAGTGTGTTTGTATGTGTGGCTGTGAACGACTTGCACACGAATAATGGATAAGGCTGTGCTAGGCAATGGTTCCTAACAAAACGAACTGTACACAATGTAGACAGGGACAGCACAAAATAGTATTCAAGTGCTGGTGTTTTATTTGTTGCAACACGGTGGATGATCAAAAAATGTAAAGGTAGGTGTTAAGGAGAAAAGGGCTAGCTGCAGCTGGAAGAAGTTAGCTAGCTAGAAGGCTAGCACTCGGGGCAACGAGCTTTTTAAAAAGACTGTGGAGCAAATTACTCCTTAGAAAAGGCTACGAATAGACCTACTGCAAGTGCAGTAAGGTATTACTAAGGAAGGAGTGAGTCTTTAAAAAGACTGTTTATAAAGCAATGAATATCTGAATGATAGAGGAAACAAGAGAAATCGAACAAACTCCGCAGAGTGTTGTCTCAGTGAGGGTGAGGGCTTACCATGCCTGCGGTTACTTTTATACTTGGAAGCCTAGGTGCAACTCGCGTTCAAATGATAAGGCTCCGTTTTGATTGGTGGATCAGGAACGTATTTGATTTGTTTGTGTTCAGCCATTTGCATTTCGCCACTGAGGGAGCTTTCACTAACCAGTGACAGATCGGTGGTCGTTTTTCTTTTCTCCGTCTGTGACATCGCGCCCCCCCCTGGAGAGTGTTCGTGCCCCCCACTTTGAGAACCACTGGGCTAAACCATTCAGAGTAGCCCAAATGGTAGTGTAACCCATGAAACACTATAGACTTTTGAGTAAAAAAAACTAAAATAACAGTCATGTTTGTATTTTTAATGTGACAACTATGCACGTTGCAGCCCCTCCCTTTTTTCACAATTAGCCATCCTTGACATCAGAATTAAAGGGGCGAGATATTTGCTGTTCTTTTTCATGTGTTTTTGTGAGTTTATGCATTTAACCTGTCACTCTATTTTTCTATCATGTGTTTGTATTTTCTGTCCTCTCTAGATTGTGGGATTTGCAATGGTTGGTTTGGGCCTGGGGCTTAGACTCAGCTCAGGGACACGAGGGCTCTTCGACATCGATTTGGAAACACAAGAGTTTGTCATTTGTAGGTTTGCTACTAGTTAATAATTCAATTATGTCAAACGCTATTAACTGTAAGTGAAGTCTAAAGAAATAACGTGTTTATGGCAGGACACATTTATCAGTTTTAGGTTGTTTTTTTGTGCTTTTTTTCTGAAGGTTTGATTCCTAATCTCTACCTCTCTCTACCTTCCCCTCATTGTAACACACAGTTGTGGTAGTGTTGCTCGTGCTGGGTACACTGATGCTGATCGTGTCCATTTGTGGGTTCCATGGAGCTTGCAGTGAGAACATCAGTTCCTTAGGAGTTGTAAGTAAACAAATAGGGACTGGCAACTTTCAGATTTCGTAATGGAGTTTTCTTTCAGATGCAAACGTTGGTTAAACCTGGAACATGTTCTCTGTGATTTGTAAAAAGTACACAGTGCTTTTGTATGTGCTTCAGAATGTTGCAGTTCAGATGAATTTAGCATATCTCACTGGTTTTCATAGCAGCTGAATCGTAATCTTCAGTAAGAAGCACTATCTATAGGCTAATGGCTGTACAGTGATCTACAAGATGTGATGCAACTCTGCTCAATCCTGGTCACATTTGCATTTGTAATCTGAGGTCCATGCAAGATGGCTATGGAATTGTCCATCACCTTTTGCTGTTCTTTGGCTGTGTGGAGTCCTCAGTTCTTCTGTCTGCATTTCTAACTGCTCTCAGCAGGGGACTAGCAGGCCCTTGCTGTCGTTAATTATCCAATCCCACCTGTGTTCAAAGGCTTTGAAAGGGGTGTCAGTCTCAGGGAACAAGAATTCTGTTGTGGTCATAAATCTTAAAATAAAAGCACGGTCTAATCCCAGACAGTAAATTAAGGCCCCATGCACATGAAGTCAAGTTTGCCTGAACCCGGATTCATTTTTCACACATATCCACTTTTCAAATTGCGTGCACATGAACCCAGCGAATCCGATTGAATCCGCTGTAGTACATCCCCCACGCCTTTTGGTGGCGCTTTAACGGTGCTACAGACAACTGAAGAAAACGGAGAAGAAGACAGGAGCATGCTAATACAGTGACATATGACAGTAGTCGAGCTCCAACTAGCAACGTTTAGCCAAACCGCATAGCCTGCCTTTAATCTGCACAGTAACACATTATGGTGGTTTATAAAATCAGTGGTCAGAGCAGACTGTAGGTTAAGTGAAAATAATTATATTTGTTATTGATAATAAAGAGTTTAGAACAGTGCAACAAAGCAATGTGCAACATGACATGTCTGAGTTGTTTAAATGCCTGTGCTTTATGGAGATGCTGAGCTTGAGCACGAGAGACCACAATGCAAGTGGTGTAGATCCTAGATGTTCCCTGGTTTACTCTTTATTTGCTTCCAATGTCATGGTTTTATTACTAACAACAAATGTAGGCTATTGTTGAGGGCTTTGTCCTTCACATACTGTACCTCTGAAGTAATGTTAACGCTAGCTAGTAGCTATCGCTATCGTTGTCTGACAGGATAAAGCTAACGTAACATTCATCTTTATTACAGACCGTTTTGAAACTTCGGTCTATAATACAAATCTTTTCACGTCAGATTTGCTCATATAGGCTATTGCTGACACTTTTAAAACCCGGTTTTGTAAAATTGTCTGATGCAAATAGATCAAACAGTGATAGATTAAAGTGTGGCTTGTTAATGTCATTCCTTTCCTAACAACATCTAGATAGATAGATAGATAGATAGATACACTTGTATTAATCCCGTTAGGGATGCAATCACGTGATGCGATCACGTGGGGCAATCCGATTAGGTTTGCGGATGGCGTGCATACGAACACCAACCCGCGACCAGATTTCGAGTTTACTCACTTTGGACCCCCGATTCGAAGGAGTGCGGATACAGTGGGTTCGTCTGCACGATAGGGCTATCCGGAGACGGTTCTCTCCGGGTTCAGGCAAACTAGACTTCGTCTGCATGAGGCCTAAAACATTCGCAAAAGATTCCAAATGGCTCACTTGATCTTGCCTCTGGCTTTAAATACTTTGATTTGAATACTTTTGCATTATTTAAATACAAATATAAATACATTAAAAGGTCTAAAGAGACGAATGTCCTATGAATGTGTATGAGTGAGTTAGTCATTGTTTGTTATTATATAACTTGTTTTTATTGAAATGTTTTCTTGTAGTTCTCCGTACTGTTGGGCATCATGGCAGGTGTGGAGATCGGAATTGGAGTGCTGGTGTTTATGCGAAGTCAAGAGGTGAGGGGAATAGGAGTGTAAGATTCATGATCAAGCAGCTGCTGTGACCACCAAAAGTTGGCCAGCAGAATATCCAAAATGGTAATCTTATCATGGTCACAAAGGAAAGGTCCCCACACTGGATTTGCTCAGACACCTGGGATCAGGAAGCAAACTAAGGTGTGAGTGACTGCAATTAATCATAGTATGGGAATGGGGGTAGGCCATTGAGAACCATCTCAGACAGAGAAACCTGATTATCATACAGAACAACAAAAGGTTGCCAGACCTGTTTGCATTACAAGCCTAGCTCATTTACATTACTAGGAGGTGTCTTAAAACTATATATATGGCTAGAATTGGAGATGCTTGGGGTTCAGACCTACACCGCTGAATCCGGAGTATGTTCTACGTGCTTCGTTACTGCACTTTACTGGAATAAAGATTGCTGCATCAGAAACAAAGAAACTTCCTTCATTTCTTACAGGAGTTTAGGAGGGGAACAAACATTGAAATAGGTGGCAGGATAAGAGAAAACCCCTCCGATGACCTGCTTTAATCAAATTGATGGCACTCCTTTTAATTTCAAAGCCATTTCCCCCCAGTCTCATGATGTCCTTTATTTTGCAACACCTTCTTTCTCTGTTAAACTTATGATTAGATAGTTCTTTAGATGAAAATAAATTATAACTATAAAAAACAATAAGAACAATAACATATGATAATAATAACAACTATTGATGTCAAATTGAAGATGGTCACAAGCAGTGGCCTGGGCTGAGCAAAGCTACACAAACGTAATTGGGATATTGTTATCTCTCAATGGAATGATTTATTCTTAGATTTCCTGTCAAACGGCTTTGTCCTTCAACAGGATACAACTAGGTGAAGCTGTGCAATGATATCGCATAACTCGTCAAAAGCATCTTTGGAACTAATTTGAAGCGATAATGAAATGATCCCCTCCTAAGGTTTGATTACTTTTTTAACACGGTAGCTATAATGTAACTATTTATATTACTACATCAAAGTAATGTAACTTATTACTTTCAATTACTTTTCAGGCTAGAGGCTATGAGAGAACAAAATTAGGATGTAATCACCAACATTTTGATTAGTGACTGTAATTTAATTCCATTTTTCGTCTCAGTAACTGTAACTGATTAGAATCAGATTTATTTTGTAATTTAATTACGTAACTCTGTAAATGAACAAGGTGTATGTACCTTCTAGCCAGAAGTGGCGCTTCATAGTTGAATCTGATCTGAAACAGAAGTTCAGTCTGGGGCAGAATGCCTCTATACATTTCACTCAGTCACTGCTTGAAATAATGCGAACCTTGACATTCAGTCTGTAGGCGACTAAATATCACTTCTTGTACTGCTGAAGGTGAGAAATTTAGTTATTCCTTTAGTCCTTAAAATTACGACAGCAAAAATTATTTTTCAAGCCCATGTAGTGGTCGTATTGCAGATTTCAGTATGTACTTCCTCATGTATAGAAACCACACAACTTCACTATTCCATACTTATTTTGGTTGTAAAGCTACTAAGACAATGATTTGAGGACTTATTTGCTAGCTGTCAATGGTAATGAGTCGCACTGCTAAACATCGATTGAATTTTCAATCTGACAGCAGCTTTAGTAACCAGATGAGACTGTACCAGACCATAGACAGCACCCAAAGCTATACCCATAATTCAGCTCCCATACCAATGATATGCTCTACCAAGCCTTATGAGGGAGTACATATTCCAAGAGAAGTTATCAACCGACATAACAATGTGAAAGAAATGTAAACTGGGATCCACAAAATAATTTTGATGTGTTATAAGGTTCTGTACCTCATAACTTGACACATACTGCCCCCCTCGACTTAATGTTTTCTAGCCGATGTATTCTGGTGATGCTTTTGATATGTTTTAAAAGCTGTTCTTACATTTTTGTGGGATTTCCTACCTAGACTTCATAGTTAAGTCCAGTGTGGCTAGTGGGGAGAACAGGTGTGTTTATTGGCCTTTCACGTGAGCACATACCATCAAAATTTGAAGATACTATATAAACTAGATCTACAAAAATGGTACAAACTTGCATAATGCTGATTTAACTGTTCCATTGTCTCCAGGTGTCACAGCGGCTGGCCAACCTGTATGCCTCCCTTTACGCACAGTATGTCAACAAACAAGACCCCAGCCTTGGAGCCACCCTCAAAATAATTCATGAAGCGGTAAAGAACCGGAACATGCAAAAAACCCTCTGAAACTTTCTCAACTGAACCCTGCTATCAATTATTCATCACTTTGAATATAGGCAATCAATTAAATGTCAAATACCTCTAATCTGCCTTTCAGTGTTCAGTCATGTGTCATTTTGTTATTGTTTGTAATTCACATCTTCTCTCCTGTGTTTAGTTTGGTTGTTGTGGGGTTGGAGGGGGAGTGGAGCTGTTTGTACGAGACACATGTCCTAAGATAGGCATTTTGGAGACCTTCACTCGATCCGTGAGTACAGCTGTCATCACAAAAAAATCACTATGGCCTTGCAATGTAGTACAAAGTTAGCTAGGGGGCAAGTTTGATGCCATCACTCATGATTACCTTCTCATTCTGTCTCCACCTCTTCTCCTTCGATCTTTTAAAATGTCCCCTCCAACTTTCAATCCTCCAAACCTGACTCCTTCTGTACCCCTTGAAACACTTCCCTACTCCTCAAAAAACTTTCAAATGCAGAACTGTCCCAGTGTGATCCTGAACCTCTTCCAAGACAAAGCTCCTCTTATCATGGGCTTCTTCCTGGCCACAGCAGCTCTGATGGTAAGAAATGGGGTTGTCCAAGTCACGTGGGCTTTTGGGTTGAGCTAGAATTAAAGGGATACTTTCATTGGCAACCTAGGCATACTGTGTCTGAAAAAGCAGGTCAGCAAGTTAAAATTATATTACTTAAGAGCTGGTGCAGTGTAAGTGTATGATGGTTTAGACATATAAATGTATCATGATCATCTTAGTACTACTTAATTTCTATCTCACGTTCAAGATGCCAAAAGGTATACATTACTGTGGTGTTGCAATAAGCCATTCTTACGATCTTGTTTAATAAAACAAAAAAAATCTATGTATTTCTTACCATCCCTGTTGTATAATATTTCTGCTTACACAAATTCATGTCTTTCCCTCCATGTCCTATCTTCCTATTTTCCACTCTTTCTACACATCTGTTTATTCTGGCAGATTGTTGCGTTGGTTTGCAGCTCTGTTCTCAAAAAAGCCATCAAAGATGCCTCCTCTGCTCCTCCCTATCTGCTCCTCTCCAGCCATACCATCTCCCACATTCTTCCAGACCCTGCTCTCTATCCTGCACCCACTGTCACTGTGCCAATGGCAGAGGAAGCTTAATGCTCAAATGACACTCCTACAGAAGTAGAGTAGAACTTTCCACTCAGCGCCTCATTTACTATAAGGATATGCGCTATATGCGGTTTGGCAAAGGCGCTGATTGCGCTGCGGTCGCAATGTTAGTAAATGAGGCCCTCAGTTTCTTCTTTTATTCCCCGTCCTCCAATGCACTTTCCTTTGCTTGACGTGTTCTCCATAATCACCTTGAGTCATCCCTGTTTTCCGCTGGCTGAGGTGTCTGTCGTTTCCCATCTATCTTCGGGGTGCTGTACCTAGAGTTGATCTTTTCCCCTCGGCTGCTCTCACGCGCCTCTTCCTGGCCCTTTCTTCCTTCTCACCATCAGATCACAGCCCTGGTCTGCTCCAGCATCCTGTCCAAAGCCATCAAGCAGAATCGCCAGGCGTTTCCTGTTACTTACAGCGCCCCCTTGATGTTCTGAGAGGGCAGGACTCCCCAAAAGCTGTTGGAGCCTGGAGGTTATGTCTTATCCCTCGCTTTATCATTTCATCATTTGTACATAATGGAAGAATAGCTTTATCACATCTTACTAGGGTAGAGAATAAGATTAGAGTGTCCATATCATTGGTTATCTGTCTTTTAATTTTTTTTGCTTCATTAGAAAAGGGAACATTTGTATGGTTTTTATTTAACCATACAAGGCTGCTAATTGTGGGCTGACTTAAAATGATGTTGAAGTATTTCAATATATTATTTAGTCTTTTTTTTTTGTGTTTTTATACAAAAGGTCAATTTTCTCAAATGCTACATGCAGGCTCTGTGCTCAAATACTGTATCAAGTGGGATCTAATTCATTTTCATATTGCCTTGTATCACTATATGTGCTATCTGTTATGGGCTAAATCTAGCATAGTACTTCTTTAAGTGCATTCCCTTGAACTGCTGTTATTGTTAAGATTGTTAAATGACACATATCTTATTATGCTTGTGTTTTTATACAAAAGGTCAGTTTTCTTAAATGCTACATGCAGGCTCTGTGCTCAAATACTGTATCAAGTGGGATCTAATTCATTTTCATATTGCCTTGTATCACTATATGTGCTATCTGTTATGGGCTAAATCTAGCATAGTACTTCTTTAAGTGCATTCCCTTGATCTGCTGTTACTGTTAAGATTTGTACCATTGTGTTAAACTGAGCACTGTTTTAAAAAAGAAAATCGTTCTTTGTGGTTTTTGCTGATGGGGTAACTTTTTTATATTATGAGATTAAAACATCTTGAATGTTGATAATATTTACAAGCAGCATCATGGCATTTTTGTCGTGTAGTCTCAAGACAATAAAATATGGTGTCTTGTGCATCTCATGTAGGGGAAGGGATTGAGGTAGACCTCTAAAGTCACATAGAGATATTAGTTGGTTTCACTGGTGCAGGCATGCATAGAGGGAACTTGTCCTTCCTCATTTTCTTCCCTTGTTCCTTAGTTCCTCCTTTTTGAGGAAACATGGAGGGATGCAGTGATGAAATCTAAGAACGAGAAATTAGATATTGTCATTCAAAATTGAACTAAAAATATCAACAGAATATGAAGAATGTATTAATGAGGTAACATTAATGTTCATAAGAAAGCATCCTTAGTTTCACCTAGACAATTAGATTAAATTGAAGTTAAAAGTGGGATTTAGGCTTAAATCTCCCGCTTCTCAGATTTCTATATAGACCAAATGTCCAATATGGAGTGAAATGAGAGATCGCAACAGGGTAACAAAGCATGCCCACTTTTGTTTAGACATCTCAATATGACCTTGTCTTTTTTTTTTCATTTAAAACAACTTTGGGGGTGGTGCACACATTTTCACAATAAAATACATTTAACTAGCCTATGACAAGAAGACTGTTCAAAGCTGTTGTGGAGAGAGATAGATAAAAAAAAAACCACGTTTTGTCAGGTATGGTAGATTTTTGGATCAAAGTGCCTCATCTCATTTTTGACTTTTGACACAAGAATGTGACAACATGACAAATGAAGACTTCCACATCGGAACATGTGGGTATGACCCGTCATGACGTGGAAGACGAGCAGGGTTTACACATGACTCATTTAAGGAGCAAGTCCTGAGGCCTGCAGACAGGCTCCTTAGGCTGCCCTCTCTTGGAGTGAGGGTGCTGTTGGTTGAGTTTGACATAGTAAAGGGATGTAATTATTACTGGAGTGCACACTGAAGATCAGAATATCAGATGAACCTCTGAATATTGATAGACCAGAAATATTTTCTGAGTTTTTAGCTTCTCTGGAATGTGGTTAATAGTAACACATTTTACCTGCTGAAATACGACTCCACTGAAGAACAGTTCTCCTGGGAGACGGTCGACGACCGTTTCGCCTTCCCCACCTTCCACTCACGCCTGTGGCTAGCCTGCCAGGAGAACATCCTCAAGGATGCCTGGGGTGAGGGCTGGGTGATGGAGCATGAGTGGGGTCAGGGAATGGGGGTGAAAGTTTAAGTGGATGCTTCCTGCTGTGGGTGAGGTTTCATGGTGGTGTGAGAATTATTTTTACACATATTTGCTGGTGTGTAGGTGTTTGTTTTACCAAACATGACTGGTCACGTCTGTGTGCGCTGGGTAGATGTGACAATTCACATAACTGCAGATATGAGTGTGTGTGCAGTGAGAGTGAATAGATGAAGGAATTGGTCAGAGATATGGGTTAAAGTGACAGGGTTGCATACACAGTTGTGATTACAAAATGATTCACCTGCCAAATAAAAACAAAAAAAGGTATTTCAGTGTGTATGTGTGTGTCGAGATAAAATATTGTTTTATTTTGGGCTTTTGGGCTTTTAAATTACAGCTGTGTGTTTGTTTGTGTGTTACTGTGTGGGAGACGGAGAAAGAGAGTGATGGAGTGGTGTTTGTGTGTGTGTGTGTGGGGGGGGACACCAGGGTGTGGACCTTCCTATTGTGACCATGATAAGGATGCCATTTGGCAGGTGTTGATATTGTAATTATGTCATGTCTGATCACACACGATTTGGGCATGATTATAATAACTTACAGGCTGCAAACTTGAAAGAACAGGAAACAACTCAACCACATACTTCACTTTGTTTTTGCAGCGTAGCAGACACAGCAGCATGCTGTGAATTCTCAGAACAAGGTGTTCAGTATCCACGCCATCTATTCACTTGTGCACATCATAATAGCACTTTCTAACTATTTTGCAGTTTGCCATTGTTATGGTACATTCATGAAAACATTTTGCCATTATCTGCAGTTTAGTTTTCCACCTAAAAACATTTATCATTTTCAAGCATTATGTCACTCTCATGATATGCAAAATGGTTAAACCAGTTATCAGTACTTGTCAAGTATTTTTCTTTCCTGGCTGGGTAGAACAAATTATACCCTCTTGTGGCGAATTTGTAAATTGCATGTATGTTTCAGATATTCAGAGCCTACAACAAGAACTTCAGCATGTTATATCTTCGAAGACCATAACCAGCACTTTATTATTGTGGTTGAATACATTTAAATAAATTACAACAATATGTATCCAGCCTCTTCAAAACCTGTTGACTTTCCAAGGTATCCTACAATACTGTAATTGTTCGATGCTCACTCTACCATGAAGTCAATCAAAGTAATTCAATAATAAGTGGCGAGATTTACGTGTTGAATATGGAAAACGTGCATTTCAGGGCAAAATCAATGTCCTCAGTTTATCAACATCAGCATGGATAAGGCAGTAAGAATCTGAGTAAGTGCTGAATAATTCCACTGAGAACGATACATTGTGTCATTAAAGGACATACAAGAAGAAATGAATAAATGCCTTCATGAAAGAAAAAAGATAAATCCATCAAGGCATAAATATAAACACATTATAGCACACATATCTGAATAAATTAAATGATACAGCTTACCACTATTATGGATCATTTCCACACACATTCACTGGGTAGCGAGGGAAGCAAGAGGTAAATGAGACTGATAATTTGGAGGCTGCATGTGAATGTTATTTCCACAAGCCCACCAAAGACAGACAAAACAAATAAGCCTGGCCTTTTACTCTGATAATTACCATCATTAAATGTCTCCCATAACCCGACTAACCATTAAGTCATTGACAGCTGGATTGCTGTGTTTTGGGCAGTTTGGCTGTTTCTGTTTTTTTAAACAGCAAATTGATTAATTTGTTTGTTGGAAGATGGTTTAGATGGCCGTAAAATAGATGGGAAAGAATAGGTAGCGAAACAATAAGATTTCTACAGGCTCCTATCCCGTTTAAATGAAGTAGAAGCTGTACCGTTGTCTGTATGCACAGGTCAGGGAAACAGTTATTGTTTTGAGTTATTGTTTTAGCGTCAAATGCTAAAGAGGAAGTGAGGGCACACAAGGAAAACCAGGAAAAATGGTCACTGACTTCTACACCGAAATACTATTCTGGTGTGATGCAAGGGATGGGTTCCAAGCCGAGAGAAGAAAAACAGCTACTGAGCGGTTAGATAGAAACAGGACTATGAACTAAAATACACCGACAGTATTATAAACAGGCCTATGAACTAAAATACACCGACAGCATTAGAAACAGGCCTATGAACTAGAATACACCGACAGCATTAGAAACAGGCCTATGAACTAGAATACACTAAAGTTGTGCTTTATAGTGTCAAAGGCAATCCTCAGTACTATATATCCAGCTCAATCTGACCAGGTAGGTGGTATTTATTAGTATCATGAGTAGCTCAACACCCAAACTGAGTAATCAAACAGTGCTTTACAACTGCAGAAGATGATAGATATTACAATATTAACAATAATAACAATATTTACAACTGCAGAAGATGATAAAGATTACAATATTAATAATAATAACAATATTTACAACTGCAGCAGATGATAAAGATTACAATATTAATAATAATAACAATATTGCCCATGCAGCACATCATTCAAAGGCACCCAACATTATTGCATGTCAGCACAAACATATTTCTTAAATCGTGAAGATGTTCTGAGGTGCTTAACTGAAGTGTTTAACATTTTCAACCGACAAAGAAGTTTGCCAGCTAGGAAAACATCAGTATCAGCTGCCCGACTGAAGACCCTTCAGTTGTGGCCTTGTCACTGGCCCAAGCAGCCCTTCTGGGCAGAGCATGATGGACACTCTACAGAGTCACCGGATGCTTCAAGCAATTCTCAAATTTATCTCCTTGATGTCCTTCCTCCCATCCTTGAATTGAAAAATAAAAACCTGACTGTACACTCTATGTTTCAATTTTTTCTCAAGAGAAGTTATGCACGGTCAAAGATTTTAGAGTTGTGTCCTTTGTGAAAACAGTGTGGTAAGGGTGGTAATAGAGTGGTAAGTACTAAATGAATTGCTGCGGTTGTGCAAAAGGACAATTATGAATTATGAGAAATTACCATTTTACTTTAATGGTGTATGGGTTAAAAACACCTGGCCTGTATGGACATTTCTTTATGTATCACTTGCCCTCACAATCCAAAGAAATTAATAAAAGCATCTAAATAGACCAATAGACCGGCACTCTGGATGTCCTAAAATTTCCTTGGGATAAATAAAGTATTCATCTATCTATCTATCTATCTATCTATCACTCAAAGAAACACTGCCTAACTCTGTTCCTTCATAGTTACATTATAATGGCAGGTCTACAGATATGTTTTGTCAGCAAGCACCTCATACAAATACCACCAATATTTTGATAACAAACACCGCACATTTCATCATTACAAAAATGCATCCATGGTGGACAATTTCTATGGCCAGGGCAACCTTGACTGCTGTCCTACTACTCTACACTAGAGGTCAGTAGAGCTGTATTGATCACATCTGTTGTTCTCCCCAAAGTGTTTCCCCCTCGTGGAGCCTCTGACCAGCCCAGCCCTGAGTGAAATAGTAAGGAAGTGAGGTACAGTATGAGCTGAAAAAAGCTAAGCTTAGCTAAAATAAAGCTGATGGACATAAAAACACAGAAATGCTGTCAGTGTAACAGACTTCACGTAGAGTATCTCTCCAAGATTCATAATACTTTTACTCTGTGGCAACAGCTGGTGTGCTTCCAGTCCATATGTGTTCGATCTCTGTCTTGGTTGTACAAACATACGCCAACACACCCTCACACAAACACACAGGCACATGCTATGCCCACACACACAAACCCTTTTACTTTTTTCAAAAATGAACAAACATGAAATGTCTCAGAATAGTATGTGCACCATCTGACTCAACAATACCCCAGTGAAGAAAACATGAAAATAAAGACTGAGAGATTAAGAGAGTGAGAAGGGGGGGGGGGGGGGGTGATGGGTGCGGCTGAGTGATGACTCATATTTTGGGTTGCCTAGCTACTGCGAGGAGCTGTTTTCTTTTCAAAGTTTCAAACCAAAATATGTATGTCTGGATTTCATTGACAGAAAAGACACAGCGGCAGTGGTGGCATGGGGGGTGGGGAGGTGGGGGGAGGGGCGGGTATAAAAAGAATGGGAGGAGCAAGGCAGTGTTCTTGGGCTGAAGACAACGAATGATCTTCCAGAGTTTCATGTGATAAAAATGTACACACTTAAAAGATGAAGACCAAGCCAAAGAGGAAGCTAGGGCAAGGGAGTGGATGAAAAGAAAGGGGTCGCCATGGCAACAAACAGCCTAGACGAATATGAGTACTTTTTCTTCTTTCTGGAATGTAAATACTCCCTCAAACTTACCAAACCTTTGGCCTTTTCATGTGGTAAAACTTTCAAACCATTGCAATGTAAACAGCCAAGTGGGAGACATGTCAAGGGCAAACAAACAACAAAGTAATGAGACAGTACAGTACATGCTTTCTTCTTGGTCTTGATCCTTGATTGGTTAACTAGTCTTGAATAGTGGGCTTAGGCTTTGGTTTTAGCATTCATCTGATTTGAAGGGGCTTAAGCTGATCCTGTGTTTTTACAAATGGTAAAACTCTGGTGTAAATGAAGCTGTTTAATCCTAAAAAGGTGACCACATGTCTGAAGGCACATGTAATCATAATGTTTTAGAAATCTTATTCATGAACTCATCATGCCACACAGACCTCACTCAGAAGAATAGTTTAATTTCTTCTATTATTTGAACACATTTATGCAAGACATTGGATATTCATGCCACTGTCTATGACACATTTGCCAGCCTCATAAAACTGGACTAGGCCCCAGAAGTCCTGGCTGACTGGCTGCTCCTGGGTGGCTAGTTATAAGAGAGAACAATCATTTTGCTCTTTGGGAGGTTTCAGGAGAAAAAAAGTCTCAAAATGGTCTTTGGTCACCGATCATTCAAGAGCAAAATATGTTTTCAGCAATAAGAAAAGACACCACAAACAGAGGCCAAGTCAGGACAAAGCTCTGTATTTGCTTAACTGTCAGTGCCTGAAGGGTTAATGGACTTGTTCTCATTTGAGTCTTCATACCCTCATAGTAATGCTTAAACTTCTAAGAAGTTGCTAGTCCTCATCTGTTGGACTGAAAAACTCTCAAGTTTTCTTGGTAGGATTTCTTATTCTAGCTGTGTAGCTAGGCCAGGGAAAGTAAAGTCTAGCTGACGTTAAGACTTTGAACAAGTACTTGATATTGACTTTGCTATTGAGCCGCCCTATTGTGTTTACCTTTTCATTGAGTGGCTACAGGACGAAGGGCCTGTGAATAAGCTATGGGCTACAGGCTGCTACAGAGGGAGAGGAATGTAGCAACTGGGCCCTCAGCACAGAACGCCTGCCAGTTTCCTAAGGTCCAAGAGGCACTGCCAGAGCCTCCACTGTGATTGGCTGAGAAAGAGAGGGAGCGTGAGACGCTAGGAGGTAGGTACTTCCTCCGCACATGGTAGTGACACCCCACCCTACGGATGACGGCGAGGCAGGTCGTCCCCCTCTAAGAAAGTGGCAATTTGATGTGCCAGCAGTTCTGTTGTGTTGTGTTCTGTTGTGATCAAAGCGCCTAGAGACAATTGTATTGTTATGGCGCTATATAAATAAAATTGAATTGAATTGAATTGTTGTGGGTGTTCATGTTTTGTGTGTGTGTGTGTGTGTGTGTGTGTGTGTGTGTGTGTGTGTGTGTGTGTGTGTGTGTGTGTGTGTGTGTGTGTCTGTGTGTGTGTGTGTGTGTGTGTCTGTGTGTGTGTGTGTGTGTGTGTGTGTGTGTTTGGAGGAGCAGTGTGGTGGCTCTGAGCTTGCATCACAAACCCAAACAGTTAATAAAAGAGTATGACAGAATGTGAAACTCAAGATATTTCCACACTGTCTGGGTCAGTGTGTGTGTGCAAGTGTGCGAGGCAAGTGTGGGTGTATGTATGTATGTGTGTGAGAAACACTGAGAACATTGCACAGGTATGTGTGTATGTATGTGTGTGAGAAACACTGAGAACATTGCACAGGTATGTGTGTATGTGTGTGTGTGAGAAACACTGAGAACATTGCACAAGTGTGTGTGTATGTGCGTGTGTGAGAAACACTGAGAACATTGCACAAGTGTGTGTGGGAAAACAGGTAAATTAACTACATATGTCTCTCGCCACTGAAAACAGAACATGATTACCCAACACGGTGAAACATGGTGGGTGGGAGATGTCATATCAGCTCTGTGAAGGGCCTTAAGAATTCAACTTAGATTTGATACCTTCATCAATCAAGGACAATGACAACTGCAAGTGAAGCCAAGACAAACAGATGTTGTTAGTGCCCTCCAAGTGCCAGTGTCTCTGCTGTAACAGCAGTAGTGGAGAGCTAGACATAGTGGGGGAAGGATAGAGGAGGGGAAACACACCACAACGGGCCACTTTTATGGAGAAGAAGAAAAAAAACCCGAAAAGGGTGGTTTTGGTCACGCTTACTCACTTGGCACGCAGGCACTGCCCATTGTCTCGCGCATGTGTGGAAACATTCTGTCACCGAGGCCTGTGAGTAACCCTACATTGAGTCACAGAAGCACAGAGACTGCTCACGCCGGGCGCTCTTGATCACGTAGTGCACACACCCTCAATCATTCCTACAGTCCCACCAGGATGCAGAGATTCCCCATACCTCCGGAATGTTCCACACTAGGACGAAAAGGGACACTCCTCTTTGGCCTATTCCCATTTTCGTGGCCCTGTTTGCACTGTTCAAATACATGTTCATGTTTTGCCAATCCCGATTTTCTGGTAGTTGGAGAGAGTGACACAAAGCGGCAATTGTTGAGGAGGCAGGCAGTGTGAGAGTGGTCTCAGCAGCCAACCCTTTCAAAGGTTACACGCGCACACAATTTACACGTTAGGCCTGACAGTCAGCTGTGTTCTTCATTATGGACACACCCTGGCCCCTCTGAATTGTAGGTTTGTGTGTTTGTGCAATTGTGTCTGTTTGTTTCTCTCTTTCTCTCTCTCTCTCTCTCTCTCTCTCTCTCTCTGTGTGTGTGTGTGTGTGTGTGTGTGTGTGTGTGTGTGTGTGTGTGTGAGAGAGAGAGAGAGAGATAGAGAGATACAGTGAAAGTCAGGGTCTCCATCCAAGCTAGCAGAATTCAGTCAGTCGTGTTGATACAGAGCTAGTTCTAGTTCTAGTTTTTCCTGTCTCTCTTCCACTGCTTTCTCTCATTCTTTTTTTCTGTGAATTTGACTGATTTATTTTGTTCAATGGTGTTTTAAATAAAAGGTTTTAAAAATCAAAGTCTCTCTCTTTTTCCCTCTATCAGTCTGTCAATCCGCTATGGGTGACATCCAAGTTGTTGAAGTGAAAGATCATCCACAAACCACCCAGTCTTTGTGTCCCATTGTATCCTTAAAGATCTACAGTGGCTGTTTGTGTTCCACCGTATCCTTAAAGATCTACAGTGGCTGTTTGTGTTCCACCGTATCCTTAAAGATCTACAGCGGCTGTTTGTGTTCCACCGTATCCTTAAAGATCTACAGCGGCTGTTTGTGTTCCACCGTATCCTTAAAGATCTACAGCGGCTGTTTGAAAACTCCTGTCACCTGAGGGGTGGGGTGGATAATTGAGCCACGTGAGATTGCAATATCTGAACTCTGGTCATTCAGCGTTCTGTGTTACTAGTCTTCTGTCTTGTGTGTCTGTCGTCCCCCCACCCCCCCACACATCTTTATCAGTACTGCAATAACTACATAATCGGGCCAATTACGTCTGAAACTAAATTTGAAATTCAATGGAGATAGAGTGATTCATACACAGTGAGAGTGAGATGGTGAGAGAGAGAAATATATTTATACATCCTTGGGCACTGCATCCCATAGGCATGAATATGTGTCTGAACTGAGCCCATATGACCCTGCCCTCAACCTGTGGCCCGTGCATTCCACACTGCTACAAGCATAAGATATGCCTGAGGACTAAGGTCACCTGGTCAAAAATATGTGCAGACAGGCTGCTCTTTAAGCAGTGGCACATCTCACCTAACCCCTCCCCCACAGGCAAGAGCGTCAGGCAAGAGCGTAGTATTAAACAGAAAGCTGCACATTTGCCTAAGAGTGAGTAAGCCAGGACCATTTCTTCAAAATGATGGTGACACTCACCATTGGAATGAAAATGATACATTTTACAAAAATGCGAAGCTGTATCTCCCAGTTTTTCTTTCTCTGGTTCCCTCCCTCTCTCTCTCTTACTCTCTCTCTCTGACATGCACACCCTGTCCCATTCCCTCCCAGACCAACTACATTCTTTCTTTCTGACTATCCTCCTCCTTCGAAGGGTGGGAACGAGGAGAGAGGAAGGGCAGTGGGTGGAGAGCCGATGTAATGCCACACCCAAATCTTGGTGCGGGCTGTTAGCACACAACAGAACCACTCTGGGAACTACATTGGTCTCCATGGTAGCAGGGATTCATTTAATGACAATACTTTGAGCTTCCTCAAACACTAGTGAGTCAGAGGGCTTCCTTAGAATGCTTTCCAGGACAACAGTGGTAAACAGAGTCGGCTTTACAGACAGAAAATGTTAGGGGAAATTAAGTGGTCCAGTCCCTGATAATGAAATGGTGATGTGTTATAGATGAATTAATTTACAAGGAGGTGAGACACGTTTGTTCTCCATAAATCGAATGTGCATTTCAATTTAAACTTAATAAACAAAACGATGCAAGGAATTATTCGCACGGAGTCACACTAACCATGTGGGGATGGTTGGAATGATTTTCGGGTTTGTAACCACGCCCAGCTTGACTTTTTATTTATTTATAATAACCCACTTGAAAGTCAGAATGTAAATGTGTTTCGTGTGTGTTTGTGTGTGTGTGTGTGTGTGGGTGTGTGTGTGTGTGTGTGTGAGAGAGAGAGAGAGAGAGAGAGAGAGAGAGAAAGAGAGGGCTGGCTGGAAGGTGGTCAGGGGGTGTGGATCGTTTTTGAGAGTTTGAGTGAATACTCATATGAGGCGGCAGTGCAGTAAAACTTGTAGCGGAGTAAGCAGAAGTACTTACAACTGTTAAGACACATCAAACAAGGTAAGGCTGTTAAATGGGGTTATTTAAAAAACAGAATGAAGTAGTCATCTAACAGATTTGTGAAACGTTTTCGTAATAAATCTAAATAGCCTACCTTAATAGGCCATTTTCATTCTTGATGTGAGATAGCTGTTGTTTTCATTATTTTTATAGTTTAGTTTTAAGTAATTTCATATTTTGTAAATTACCTGCTTCATTATAATCTGGTCCTCGGGCAGCCTGATTTAACCGTTTTAAGGGTAGTCATTTTAGATGAATTACAGCTCTGGTGCATTTTAGTTTGTTGTGTAAACACTACCGTTCGAATTGCAGGTAAGATGATCACGTTCTCAAAAAGCAAATGTGTTGTTATTGAGAAATCTTGAATGAGGGAGTACACATTTAAGTTGAAACAAAAAAAAACAATGCTTAACAGTGTGAAATCAGTATTCGCGGTGATAGTGTTACCTTGCCAAGTTGACTCACTCACGCCCTTTATAGGGATTTTGATGATTATATCAAGTCCTTGTGACGTAGGCCATTTTTGTTATACATTTCAAATAACAGGAATCACCTTTTAAGAGATATCTTGAAAGAAAGTGGGTAAAACCTCTTTTGTGCCTGCTGTGCAGCCATTCTATCTTACGCTAGTCTTCAATGAAATAAGGGTTTAACTTCGTTTGGCGCGGGAAAGGGTACTTTTAAGAGATACACTACTGTGAAGGCCTGCGCAGTTCAGTCTTCGGTTGTTCCTGCTGGGTATGGCACAGGGATGTCTCCTCACAGAATGTCCATCCAAAATATTTACACAGACATTCGCGCTACCAATTTATTAAAGCAATTTTAAAGGCTGTGCAACTAACGCTTGGGAGACGCACCATGCCGTCACATGTTTGACCATCTGCCGGTCCAGCATCTCCGCTGAGGTCAGGCGCAATCAGGATCACGATGAATCCTTGAGAGTTTGGTTAAGACCTAGCTGTCTCTATGTTGTTGTTGTTGTTGTTGGTGGTGGCGATGATGATGGTGGTGGTGGTAATGGTGTTGTAATTGCAATTTTGACAGTATGATAAAGAAAATAACAAGTTGGCATGTAAATGAATGAATGTGTTTGATTTCTTGGAGCTTTCTGTTTTTTTTAGGTGTGTTAGTATCACCACATAGCATCTGTAAATGTGGGAAACTTTATTAGTGACCTTGAGTCTAAAATAATTTAAAGTACATGTATAACAAAACTAGAGCCCGAGGATGGGGTGTTGTTTTTATGTCAGAGAAAAGAAAGGCATTCTGGGCGGTTAAGGAGTGGCTTGCAATGCAAAGACCCTGACAAGTTACAACACACCTTGTCCATCAACACTCCCCTGCCTGTGCGACTACCGCCCACTCTATTTTTTACTGTATAAATTCACCAACTTAGTCGTTCCATCTCTGTCTAATTGGATGTGTTGTGCGCATGTGATCTAGCTAATAAACATGAGGAAAGAGTCTGTTATTAGCTCTGGCAATGCCACGCCCTATAGAGCGGGGCGAGATTGCAACACGTGAGCTTAATTCAATGGAGGAATCCATCTACCTCCAAATGACATATTTCATCCTACTTTACACACTCAAAGCTTGTGTTATCCACCCAATTGATCAGTAATTGTTCAGGGTGTGTTCTGTTTGTTTTAACGCTGCTAAAACCAGTTTCTCCTCCCTATGACATTTCATATGCTCTCTCTCTCTCTCTCTCTCTCTCTCTCTCTTACTCTCTCAGTCACAATGTTGGCACTCCTTGGTGGAATCTTCCTCCTTCATCTCACTGGCATCATCCTCCTCCTTGCGGCGACCATTAACAATGTAAGTGTACACATGCGTCTCGTCTCCATCTCTCCATCGCCTCACCTCAGTTCTTCTCTGTGCACATCACAGTTATTCATTGGAGTAAGTGGAAAGATTTACTGCAATCTGACAGATCGTTTGTGCAGTTAAGATACGATGTACAATCCGTGCCTGAAAGGCTCCTTGAGTGCTTCACATTGTTTAGCTTGCTGCATTTCTGAGCTTGCTGTCATACCAGAGCTGTGACAAGCCTGCCAGTGTTTCATCACTGAAGTCTCACTTCACAAGTTTTTCTGTGTGTGTGTGTGTGTGTGTGTGTGTGTGTGTGTGTGTGTGTGTGTGTGTGTGTGTGTGTGTGTGTGTGTGTGTGTGTATTCATTCATCACTCGGCTCACATGCAGGTACATGCACACACGTGTGGCACTCTGTGATAGTGCAGCACATACCTGACGACACTGGAGTTGTGTGCTGTGCATTCTATCTCCTGACACCTGTCTTTCCTGCATCAAAAGAGCATGCCCAAACGTGCAAACCTGCTCCCATACAAAAGGATGTGGAATACTTCACATTGTACATATGTCTTTATCCTCTCTCTCTCTCTCTCTCTCTCTCTCTCTCTCATCTCTCTCTCTCTCTCTCTCTCTCTCTCTCTCCTAGGCCTGGTGGGTCTCAGACACTTTGTCCACTGATATCTGGGCTCGCTGGGTGTGGGTCAATGGAGCATGGAACTACACTGACCTCCCTAATATCCACACGTACAGTGAAGGTACGGTATGAATGTGTAGATGCAGCCTGTCGCCCAGGGCATGTCACAAGATTGAGACAGAGAGAGAGAGAGAGAGAGAGAGAAAGAGGCAGATGGATAGACTAATATCTCTTGTGCTGCCACTGATACTTCCCTGAAAAAGATGACATCATGCTATTTTACTAAGGGAGTGTTCGTGTGGTTGGATTTGCAATAGATCTGCATTATTACCTACTACAGGATGGAAGGCTGTCATGAACTTCATTGTTTACTATAGGGTCACGGAAGAAGTATTGCTTTATTGAGCCATGCCATCAATTATTTCAGGTTGGGTGCTTACATACAGGCCCAGCCTAATCCCTACACCCTTTTTCAGTCACTGACAGTTACAGTCATTACACACATTTATGATTGAGAAGGTGTGGTTACATAGATATATTCATCACTAGCTTGGCATTGTTAGTGCATTAATGCAAACCTATTTTTCACCTAAAGGGATGGCCACAGCCAGAATAGATGGCCTTGTGTATAGACACATTGTTCAGTCTAATGTGGTGGGTGTGTTTTTGTGTTTCATTTATTTTTGTGGTTCAGATAATGTCACACAAGCTTTTAAAGCAGCTTTGCAGCTTCTGCGTATGAAGTTAAAAGAGTGTCTCTGCTATGTTTAGCAAATAGATTGAGTAAGGAGGGCTGAAATTCAGTTGTACTGCTTCATGACTTGTCAGACAATAATTATTCTCTGTCTGAAGTATGTCGTAACAGCGGCCAGTCACATGCTTTGACTGGGATTTAGAGGGAGGTCCCTCAAGTCAATGCCAAGTGTTTCAGAAGCAGAAGCCATAGGTCTTAGACAGGATTTGTGTTGGGTGTGTCCATATGAACACTCCAACTGCCATTCTTTCATGACGGTGTGCTGTCATCTACTTGTACATAATTGTGTGAGACACACTGTGTGGAAGAACCACATACTAAAACCAATGTTGCTTTACTTAGATGCCATGTAACATTTACTATTACAGGCTCTTCAGTGAACTGAGCATATTGTAGCTATGGAAGAGCCTATATCAGGCAAAATGTGTAGGCTTAGTTGAGATGCAATCATTTAGATTTTCATGACTATTTCATGAAATGGTATTCACCAAACTAAAGCCAAGAATACATTCCAAAACCTGAGCGTAATAATATATTAACGGACCTCATTACTACATTGTCCATTTGAAAATAAGGATTAAAATAGAACCTGTAAAAATAATGCATTCCAAAAATATATTATTGGGAAAATCATCATCAGGTTATCAGGTTTTCTTACATTTGTATGGGGTTAAGTGGAAAACATTATTATATTATTGGGATAAGGTTAACCCAATAATGTAATAACTTCCGGTAATGTAAAAATTCATTACATTATTGGTTCAAATATTGGTGTAATGATTATGTAATAATATATATATATGTAATAATGTAATAATTAATTAATTACATCATTGATTCAAATAATATTACATCGGTTAAGACACATAAATAATGATTGGGAGTTTATTACATTATTGGGTTTTATTACATTTTTAATGGATGTAAGTGGTAAACATTATTACATTATAGGGAGTTATTACACCATTGGGAATCATTACATTATTGGGATCTACAGAGGCTTCCCATTCACAGTATTTCAACATGTGAGTCACGCCTCCTGATCAATTTAAAAATTAGTTCTGAATTCCAAGTAGTGTTGAGGAAAAAAAAGAGCTGCTGAATTGAGTTGTTGATGTTTATGCTAAAATCAGTCCTCATGCGGAAACTCAGTGTCGCTGTCTCCCCCTACAGAGTACCTCCAGGCAGTGCAGGCAAGTTCGGTGCTGGCCTGCATCTTCTCCATCCTGGGCCTCTTTGTGTTTGTAGGCCAGCTTTTCACCCTCTCCAAGGGAAAGAGGTTCGCCTTCTCTGGCATCTTCCAGCTCCTAGCCTGTGAGTATTATCACATTCATGTGCCATGACCTTTTGGAGGTGCTGTTGTTTTCCATGTCCACACACAGAAATGTATCCCTGTTTTGTGGGGAAAACACACCATCACCTCTCCCCTGTAATTTCAGTTCCAAGCACTTTAGATCTATACAAGCACTTTACATCTGGAAACATGGTGAACCTATCTATCTGAATTCCTGTAAGCTTAAATGGACTATGCAAATCATTCACCCACTCTTTTCTCTCTCTCTCTCTCTCTCTCTCTCTCTCTCTCTCTCTCTCTCTCTCTCTCTCTCTATTTCTTTGTTCCTTCATTTGCCCCCTGCTGCCTACAGGCCTGTGCATTATGATCGCAGCCTCCATCTACACAGACAGGTTCCACAAGAATGAGGATGGTTGGCACGGCGCCTCTTTCATCCTGGCCTGGATCTCCTTCGTCATCACCTTCATCTCCTGTGTAATCTACTTTGTGCTGCGCAAGAAGACGGCGTGAGCATCAGCCCATGAAGTGTAGACCTAACAAATGATGAAGCTTTATGTTGTTTGATTTCGTTCCTCGATGTGCGGGGGTTTTTTTTGTATACATGTAGAGTTGGATATAGAGGTGGGGGATTTGAAAAGGGTGTATTTTTATACTTCATCCTCCTTTTTTTCCACCATGTCATTTGATTAATGTATTAATTATTTCAAAGTTAATACAATTTTAATAGCATTCATAGATTTGCCAGAGCAGGCGCGATGGGGGGAGAGAGATTAAGGGAGAGAAAAACAGAGAAGGAAAGCGAGAAACATATTATTAAGCCAGGGATGCATCAATTCAGACGTTCTCAAGCTATTATCGCATCCTGCAAACATTTGATTGATTTTTCAATTATTGCCCCAAATAAAACCAAGTCAAGCCACACTAAGCCCCGCAGGAAAACAAACAGAAGACTCTCTTGAGTGTGGAGAATATAATTCAGTTTTAGATCGGCAGGAGTCCCTGAGTCTCCCCGCTTAGTGACTCACAGCACCCAACAATACTGACACTATGGGACCAGGCCACAGGGTAGCCCTCTGTGGCACCGTATGAGCAACTCAATATATATATGCACAAATAACACAACAACACATGTAATATTATATGATAATAATGGTATACGTAACGTTAATACTAACCTCAGATTCAGAAACTGGATAGGTCAACCTGCGAGGTGTTTTAGGTTAAGCTTCTGATAAAAAAAAGCTCTGTGTTATTCGTTTTTGTAAATGAGGTATTGAGTGATGGGTGAGGTGAGGATCACTGTCAGGAGGTACTGTGTGAGCCTTGTTTACTTGACCTTAGTCACGTGCCTCCGCTTACAGCACTCTGACTCATGTGTACATATGAATACGTTTGATTTCTTGTTTTTAGCATTGAATACCTAATACACACTTTTGTGATTTTTGTGTCATGAGAAAAATGATTTGTATTAAAGCTTGATTCCTTTTGGATTGATGGGATAGACGTTTTAATTGTGTGCAGATTTTGCTCAGTTACATATGAAGCATAGTACTTTAGTGTGTCAGTGACGTAATTCTCAATACAATAATATGAATACATACAAATACAGTCACTGTGATGAGATTTAAGAAATTTGATGAGGAAACTGTGACATAGCATGCATAGGATTCGTCTGGCTTTACTGTATTTATTATAGACAAACAGTAGGGGTAGCAGAATGACATCAGTACTCACTCCTCACTGCATAACTGTCAAAATGTCATCTGATTCAAGTCTGGAAACAGAAGGCATTTGGAGTCCACACACACCACTTGAATCCCAACTGACAGAGGGAGATTGAAATAAAAATTGAAATATATTGAAGTATTTGTACTATGCGTACCCATAAACAGTATAACGGAAACATGAACATATAGATACATGACATACTACATTATAAACGATACCAAAACAAAAACTATGCTCTAGTCAAACTTCCAGTCTCACATTACTGAGAATTATAAGCACATGCGTGTTTGTCCACTCAGAGACGAGGCTTAGGGCCGGACTGGAGCGGCTGGGCTGACACGGGTCGCAGTGATCAGATCAGAGTGTGCTGTGATCAGAGTGGGCTGTACTCCTCCTCTGAGTATTGCAGTGTGTAACTGTGGCCTGACATGGTCGGCGAGATGGAGAGGGAAGGGGCAGCGTTGGAGTAGTAAGGGCAGAAGGTAGCTTGCTGCGAGGGGTGCGGCGGAGGCATGGAGGCTTGATGCTGCAGTAGCTGCCGCTGCCGCTCCCGCTGATGCTCCCGCTGCTGCTGCTGCTCCTGCAGTTCCTGCAGCTCCTGCTGCTCAGGCAGGGGAGGAGACGGGGCGTCCCCAAACGAGGTGTTGTAGTACGGGGAGAGGGGAGACAGGGGTGGGGAGGGAGGCGAAGGAGGGGGGACTGAGGGAGGAGGGGGAGGGAGGCTGTAGTGGGTGGTGGGCGGCTGTGGGGGGAAGGTGAAGTTGCGGCATGGGTAACCCTGAGACTTGTGCTTGTGCCGGTTCATCACGACCTTCTTGGTGTAGTTGTTGAGCGTGGAGATGCCCGAGGACATGCAGAATAAGAAGGCAACCCAGGCCATGCTGAGAGAAAGAGAATGAGAGAGTGAAACAGAGGTAGAGAAAGGGAATAGAGTGAGAAAAAGAAAGGAAGCGAGAGAGGAACCACATAGAAGAGAGAAAAGAGGGAGACAAGTGCAGTTCACTTGAGGATGCCTTCATTCACGCAGCAACCTAAGAGCCCTCGACTGATTGAATTGACTCACTTAACACACAAGAAGACCCTCCATCTTGAGGACCCCAGAAACTAATGGGATTTTTGAGGGTATCAGAAAAGTGTGGATAAATACTAAGAACAAGTGAATACTGTGGAACATATCATATCTTTATGTAAATCTTTGTGCACAACATGTGTACATGTATGTGTGAATGTGTGTTTGTGTTTGTGTTTGTGTGTGTGCGTGTGCGTGTGCGTGTGCGTGTGTATGTGTGTGTGTGTGTGTGTGTGTGTGTGTGTGTGTGTGTGTGTGTGTGTGTGTGTGTGTGTGTGTGTGTGTGTATGTGTATGTGTGTGTGTGTGTGTATTTGTGTGTGCGTGTGTGTGTACATCCATGTATGTTTGTAGTATCAACTCACTAGAAGGCCCAGGAATAGCCATAATGGTGTGGTCTCAAGTCCTCTGGCCCAATGGAAATAGTGACTTGGAAAACCTGCATAAACATCATGTGAGCCACCATACCAAGCAGCCCTGGGAGAAAATGAGAGGCGGGCAGAGAGAGCAAGAGGGACAAAGAGAGAAACAGGAAGGAGAGTCAAAGAATAGATCTACTCATGGGGCTTTATTTTTCAAAATATATGAAACACTTCCACCATATTTACTATTTCCATGTGTGTGTGTGTGTGTGTGTGTGTGTGTGTGTGTGTGTCTGTGTGTGTGTGTGTGTGTAGTAAGCGTACCCGCCAGTGTAGTGAAAAGTGCAGAGTAGGCATTGACCAGCTGGCCCCAGCGCTCTGCAGCAGGGAACCAGGCAGACAGACACAACTGTAGCAGCAGCAGCATGAAGCTGATAAACAGCAGGCCTATGTACATGATCTCCATGGTCACAGACAGCCAGAGGATTCCTACAGACAGAGAGAGAGAGAGAGAGAGAGAGAGAGAGAGAGAGAGAGAGAGAGAGCAAAAGAAAGTGGGATAGAGAGAAAGGACAAGACAGGAGAAAGAATGAGTGGGAGGGTCAACAGAGCAACCACACATATAGTATATTTAGACATGAGACATATTAAAAGACAGAGAGAGAGTTTCTGCCATATAGACAATAAGACAAAGCCAACCCCATTACTACTAGAGAGGAGAAGGTAGCAGAAAGAACAAAGGGCTGTATGCTTTTACTGCTTGGTTTGGCCTCAGTATAGTCAGGTACTGAGTTCATCTACCTCTCTCAGATCCCGGGGTGATAGCCATTAAACTGCGGCACTTCTCCTCTGCAAGAGAACAGAGGAAATTAGAAAGTGAGGGAGAGAGAGAGAGAGAGAGAGAGAGAGAGAAAGAAAGCCAGAGCCAGTGAGATGCAAGTCAGGGAAGAGTCCCCTGATTAAACAACACTGAGTCATCAGCAGGCACATGATCAATGTGCGTGATCCCTCGGCTGCCATCCCTAATTAATCCTCTCTCTGAGTGTGTGTGTGTGTGCCTGTGTGTGTGTTTGTGTGTGTGTGTGTGCGTGTGTGTGTGTGTGTGTGTGTGTGTGTGTGTGTGTGTGTGTGTGTGCGTGTGTGTGTGTGTGAGCATGCAAACAGATAGAGCAGTCTGGGTTTGAAGCAAACAGAGACGTCTCAGAAATGTCAGCATTCATACAGAAATCTAGAAGCTGGCAGTTCCCTCTTCATATTTGAAACTCAATCAGTGTGGACTGAAGGGGCATACAGACGGGATATCTGTATGACTGATGAGAAGAAGCTGCCAAGGACAAGGTAGGAATCAGGTAAACAACCCAGAGTACAGAAACTGGGACATGACCAACGTACGTGGAGGGCTGTTTCATTCCTGCCTTACAAACATAGAGCTTCTCACTCTCTCTTTCTGACGGTCTTTCTTCCCTTGAAATTCCAAGTGCATTCCTGCGCACTACATCTCCTGTGAATAATCAAATTAGACCAGCTCAGCTGTTTTTAAAAATGATGCAACAGAGCGAAGGTCAGAGTTGTGGGTGGCTGTCTGGGGAAGTGTATTTCGCACCTCTGCTTTACACAATGACATGCCCAGAGCTGGTCCCTGGTGATGAGAATGGAAAAAAGAGTACAAAGAACTGAAAAGAAAGTTAAAAAAACTAGGCATCCAAAAGTCCACAATGGCCAGAAGAGTTAAAACCACTGGTTCTCAGTAACAGTATTCACAGTAATCCTTCCTCCCACCTAGAGGTAAATCCAGGTCTATCAGCTCCTCCCGAGGCTGAGCATTGGCTGGGTCCAGTCGGGCCCCCAGGGTTTTATTGTTATATTAACCTTTCTCCTTTTCTGCTTCTAATCCATAATTGAGTCCCACAGTTAGAGCCCAAATCTCCATGAACAGCAGGGTGATAGTAATCCTCTTTAGAAGTCGCATACAGCACACTAGGCATGGACACATACAGCACATATACACATACATAGACAAACACACACACACACACACACACACACACACACACACGGAAGGGCACACACTCACTCACATACACGAACGTTCGCACACACACACACCCATACATATGTACACAGTTCACTGCAAGTCCCCTCTATAACATATACAAAGGCACACATTATACAGAGCAATACGTGTGACCCCATCACACACATACAAGTGTATACATGTGCAGCACAGAAACACACAGATCCAATATTTGTCTCTACTGCAGTTTAGGTCTTTCTACTGCAACTTCCTTGCCCTCTTTGAGCACAAATGGGTTCTGTCCACCGTAGTCTCTAGTCTCTGGGTGAAGGGGGCACTAAACCAGCTGAAGTCATCAGACAAAGAATAAAAGCATTACAGGGACACTGTGTCCCTGAGGGTCAGGAGATCTTTGGACGACATTATCGGTCAAACACTGACCTGACCTATAATGTCAACATCAGTAATGCACCCTACCCATCCACCCCCCTCCCACACACATACACACACACACACACACACACACACACACACACACACACACACACACACACACACACACACACACACACACACCACTCCATCTCTCTCTTTCTCCGTCTCCCACACAGTAACACACAGAAAAACACACAGCTGTTGCCACCTGGGCTGTAATGTAATAATAATAAAAAAAAGCACTTTGGTAAAAGCAAAATAAAATTATATTTTATCTCGACACACACATACACACTGAAATACCTTTTTTTTCTTTGGCAGGTGAATCGTTTTGTAATCACAACTGTGTATGCCCCCGTCCACCACGCAAACCTACATCTGCAACCCTGTCACTTCAACCCACATCTCTGACCAATTCCTTCATCTATTCACTCTCACTGCACACACACTCATATCTGCAGTTAGGTGACTATTCACATCTAGCCAGCGCACACAGACGTGACCACAGTCATGTTCGGTAAAACAAACACTTACACGCCTATACACCTGCAAATATGTATAAATATACTTCTCACACCACCATGCCCCCCCCCAGTCCTAAAACTGAAACCTCACCCACAGCAGGAAGCATCCACTTAAACTTTCACCCCCATTCCCTGACCCCACTCATGCTCCATCACCCAGCCCTCACCCCAGGCATCCTTGAGGATGTTCTCCTGGCAGGCTATCCACAGGCCCGAGTGGAAGGTGGGGAAGGCGAAGCGGTCGTCACCCGTCTCCCAGGAGAACGTGTCTTCAGTGGAGCCGTTGGACAGGTCCTCCACCTGGATGCAGCGGAGCTTCTTGACAGGAGAGCAGAGGGGCTTGGGCACCTTCTGGGAGCCCTCGCACCAGAAGGGGGAGAATACGGCCATGGTGCCCAGCAGCAACGACATCAACGTTAGGAAGAAGGTGAGCCGTGGAGAGCGCAGGCGTTCCAGAACAGTCATCATCACAGAACTGGGAGAGAGTAGTGAAGAGATGGAGAGAGAAAGTAGTGGAGAGATGGAGAGAGAAAGATGAAGAGAGAGAGGGGGAGAGAGAGAGAGTAGTGGAGAGATGGAGAGAGAAAAGATGAAGAGAGAGAGAGGGGGGAGAGAGAGTAGTAGAGAGATGGAGAGAAAAAATATGAAGAGAGAGAGAGGGGAGAGAGAGAGAGCAGTGGAGAGATGGAGAGAAAAAAGATGAAGAGAGAGAGAGTAGTGGAGGGAGAGGAAAAGAGATGGGAGCAAAGGAGACAGAGACTAGATAAAAAGAAGAAGGCGGCACAGAGGAATGACTGGGAAGCAGCAAGACAAGGAGGGAAAGACAGATTATGAGAGAGGGAAAGAGACAAGAAGACGAGAGAGAAATGTTCAGGGGACGAAAGAGAAAGAGAGAAAATGGATGAAAAAAAGATAGAGAAGAAGAGAGGAAAAAGAAGCTAAAATAAAGCAGGGTACGGGAAAGTGACTAGGTGAGGGGGAAAGGCAACCAAGAGAGCCAGCATGAGAGAGAAAGAGAGGAGGAGAGTGTAGACAAACAGACAAGGAAGAACTGAACACATATCAAACCAGGATGACTCCTTTTCAGCATCGCCACGCTCTGGTGCTTCTCCTTAGTTCAGTTGTCCACACATACATTAAGCAGCATTTAGACAAATCCTCTCCATTTCTGGTGCCCAGTATATGATTAGTTATTTCAATGTGTGCAGAGGAGAGGTTTAATCTGCCCAGGCCTATTGTGAGGGAGGGTAGAGTTGATTAAGGATTAAGAGGGAGAAACCGGGACAAAGTGGATGAGACAGAATGAGAATATGAAGGAATAAGGTTGGAGGACCGGGGGGAAGGAATCACAACTGGGGCCAAAGCAATTAAGAAAAAGAAAATCAAACACCACACTACTATGGAACTGGCCCTTAGGGGGTTGACATGAAGTTCATCAACAGGAATTGGACAAAAACACATGAAGTTCAAATTACATCGCGCATTTACGTTGGCATACATGCATGCTGCTATTCAGCACAGATGTTTAAAGAAACGGAACTCAAAATGTTTCGTTTCTTTAAAAAACAAAAACATTTTCGAAACGGAAAATCATGTTCAACTCACCCCCTGGTCATTTAGCTCCGTTTCTGAGCTCTTTCCTCTGTGTGTCGTGTATGGACTTCACCTGAACTGTAGAACCCATCCCCTCCTCCGTTTTAATTTCTCCTGCCACAGCATAGCACACACCCCTTTTTGACCTCCAAGGTGTTTGTGTGTGTGTGTATTTGCAGCTGTTACACTCATGGGTTTCAGTGAGTTACTATGTGTGTGTGTGTGTCTGTCTGAAGTCTTAAGCTCCACTCTGCCTTAATCCATCGATACAGCAGCAAATCCACACTGGACAACATTGTTCAATCTGCTCCATATCCCCCGAAATAATCTCTGCTGGCTACCTTTCACCTGTGGGATTGACGCGTTTACTGCATTAGACTGTTGCTGAATGCTATTTATTCCATCTACACTGACATTACGACTAAAAAACCCTAATCGACAAGAAAAAAACATATAGGCAGAATGCTACAGGGTGAAAAAGCAATGTTACATCTGCTAAATTTTTCTGAATGTATATTGAGCATGTTTTGGTTACAAAAGAATATACAATTACAATGAAATATTAGACTTGTAGTAATATAACAAGAATAGAAAGTATGTAACAAGAGTAGAAAGAGGAGACTCTTGAAACTGTTGATAATTTGCTCCCCTAAGGCCTGAATGTATTTCATCTTAGTTCATGCTCCAATGTATTGCATACTGGTATAATCTACCAGTCTGTTTGGAACTAATTTCACATATCATGTGAAAGACATTCTTAAGAGTCACCACAAGGGGGCCGTCTGAGGGATGCCATCAGACAAATGCCAATACTCCAGCAAACCCCAAAGGGTGAAGCGGTGGCCCTGGACCATGTGCTGAACAACAGAACCATTCTCCATAATAAATGAGGTAAGTCTGATATTAATTTCACCATTCAGTAAAAATGACTACTTTACAAAAAGCAGTAGAGGACCAATAGAATGTGATCGACAGTAAACCTCACTGATCCCCCTGGAGCTGCCGTTCACCCGTGACCCACCACAGTTTCCTCCTCAGGGCCCAGTGTCCCTCACGCAGCAGAGTGCCAATAGCACTGTCCAAACACAGTGGGTATGCCTTCAAGGATTAGACAGTGTGAGTGAATGAGAACGTGCCCAGACAGACACAAAAATAACTGAGGAATTCATGCTGAAACAACAGTCAGCTGGGTTAAGGGGACTTATTCCTTGCCCAAGTTGTAGGTACAAGCTAGCATGCTAGCACAGGCTAGGGTCAACCCACAGCCTTAGAAACACACACACATAAACACACGCATGCACGCACATACACACCCACACGCACTTCACATTAATGAAGATTAATTCAAGGCCATTTTGTTGGGGGTGTGGTTAAGCTTACACTGAAAGATGACATTGAGCAGAAAGAGATTTCTGTTTAATATCATGTTATGACGGGCATGGTAACAGAAGTCAGTCCTTTTTTTGAGATCAATGGATACCTCTGGTGAGGCTGAAATGGCTAGTTCAGAACTATAATAAGCATAGCCATTACTCCTGAAAATGATAATTAATAACAACAGACTTCAGTTTGCATCCAGTAGAAATGGGGAGAAAATGAAGGAATAAAAAGAAAAAAGAATAATTTTCTTTTTTTTGTAACTGTATTCATGATTCATATACATATTGACAGTTTGTTTCTAGTACAACATGTTTTCAATATGGTCATTCTTGGTGTTTGTGTTTTTTTTACAAGAATAATAATAAAAAATGATAAAGATAGTAATACCATGTGGGAATTTGACTTTTAAGCTTATGGCAACACTGTTTTTTTCCTTGTGGATATATGTCTCTTTCTGTCCAACACTGGACAGCAGTTACACCCACCCCTTTTGATTTTGTGACACTTCAACTTTGAGCAAAGGCAGGGGAATCCGGCCCATGCTGCAATGTCTCGGCACCTTCCAAAACAAAACTAACACAAAAAAAGCTTCTGTGAAACCAACTCCAAACCCCTCCTCTACACAAAATCCCGCAGTGATGTTTTAGCCTCATCATGTTTCACCAACTGTGGTCAATGATGTCGGAAATGCACAACATCAATGAAGTCACCTGCGCACCCCTAGGATCCAGTATCCTTTTTCACCAGAAGTGTCTGTTTTTTTCTCCTCTTTCTGAAAAATAATATGTCCATTTCATTTTCATGTACACTTTCTGTGCTGTAAAAATTGTAAGGATGAAAAATAAGAACACTTTGCAAAGGACCCCAAAAAATGGACACGGACACACACACACACTCAACACAACTCACAAAACCACTCGTACACACAGACACACTTCCGAAAGGCAATAGATGTCCATTCTCCAAGGCAATTATGTCTCTGTGGCAACTCAACCCTGACATTCCAAATGATGTCGTTCAGTTTCCCCTGTCCTTCAGGAATGATGAGAGGTCCTGATGAGTGAACGGTCATGTTTGGATTCACTGCCAAGTCCCCTCATGGTCGCGGTGAAGACAATGCAGCTTAGTTTGATATTCTTCCATTAGGATTTAGGAGTAGAATACTGATAGCAAATAATAATGACGATTAAAAATAATTATACAGAGGTGGATTATGATAAGAAAATACATAACATAAGTGTAAATACACTGCCTCCCTTTTTGTTCTGTTGTCTGTTAAGTTCAGCCATCTTGGACTGTCCCTTAAAGGGTTTCCCTTCCACACACACACACACACACACATAAAAAAAAAAAGCTGGACAAGATCATGTGAACGCCATATAACAACAGTATTGATGAAATCACAACAGAAATAGTCCCAAAAGTGTGTACACAAATTGAAAGTTTTAGAAGAGAGGCAGTTTGTCTATTTTCTTGCTGAAAAGGTGAAGTTCCTCTTTGGAACACTTGTTTTGTCTTTATTTTTCCTCCTCCTCCATGTTGCTCATCTCTCGTTTTTATTCCTTTTTAGGTATTGACGGGTATTGTGAAAAAATGCTTATTTTCTTTTTTTGTCACTTTGTAACATCTTTTTGAAAGTCATTGGTACTCCATTTTTGTGTTGTAGTGTTGTTTTTACATTCTTCTCATCCATACAACATCTACTCCAGTTCCATTTACAGACAGTACAGTCCTTCACCATCATAGCTGGCCTTGAAATCAAAACACAGACCAAGGCAATTAGCACCACACTCATACAAAGCCAAGTCATGAAACATAACATAAAAAATACACATACAGAAAATTTGCATGCATCTTAAGGTAAAATATCAAAATATTAAATATATGCCAAAATTACAGAGATAAATGTGACTATGTCCACATATGGAGGAAACAATCCAATCCAAATATTTCTGAATAATTCTCAAAATCTCAAACTGATATCACTCAGACGTGTGTGACACTCAGCCATGATGTTAACACTCACATGTCCAAACCTTCTGTGTGAGTATGTCCCCTGTGGAGTTCAGCCTCTCTCAGATTGCTCTAGGTAAATGGACTTAGCTGGCCTACTGCTCTGGGGGAACTGGGTAAGACAAACATTTCCAAAGAGGAAAACAATATTCATATTTTATATATATATTTAATCCTCAAGTAAAGGACACTGTTCTACAGTCACACATCTTCACCTGAATGACCTCCAACTGAACATTCCATAGGAGTTGGGATAATTTGTCACTCTCTTACCTTGTGCTTTGGACACCTCAGTGAAAAGTTGTCTTCATTCATAGAACAGTCTGGGGTAAGAAAAACAGACCATCAAACCCCAGGTAAATACAACAGAATCCCTCTTGGTACTTTGTCTTTAAGTGAATGGAGAAGACAGTAAACACAATGTCTCATGGTTACTTTTGATGAGGAGGCACCTTGCTTTATCACATTTGCTTTATCATTTATACACAAATATATTCATAATAAAGTCCACTTCTTCACTTGAATGTAAAACCGGAATATGCATTAAGATGAAAAGAATACTTCATAGGTGGCATGAAAACAACCCCTCTTTAATCCTGCAGTGACGTTCCCCTTTAATAATGCAGTGCAGTATCAGCATCACACTGAGTTTGGGATTCACAACTTTGTCATTATTACTGGAAACATAACAGGTTGTCGTTTTTAGGAATGTAACAGCATCAGTCAATTCCTGGCACTCACCTGCTTCTATGCCACAAATGTAGTGATATCTCAGCGTGCAGCCTTTGCTATGGCAACCAAGGGTTGCGCCAACCATTTCACAATGAGAACAATTCTAGTGGAAAACAGGTATAATTAGAAGCAACTCAAAACACACACTAAGTAAAGTAAGTAAAGACACCAAGCAAAAAAAAAAAAAAAAAACCTTTGTTCACACTATGATTCAAAGCCTTAAACCATGAATGCATACTCACCGTTTCTCTTGCACCGTCTAGTGTCTCCTGTAAGCCATACAGTTTTCCATTCACCAGAAACACCCCACTTGCCCAGGTTATGCATCCTTCATGTACCCACAACTCCTCTGGGTCCAAGGGCACTTGAGGAAGTTGGGCAAGCTGGGCCAGAGGACCAAGAGAGTCCAGGCTAGGGGGTGGCGGCTGGAATGGCAATGAGGCTTTGTTGTTGCTGGGGATGGTTCTGGGCAAATCCTCACCGGATTTGTGCCGCCGTTTGAATCGTGGGTGTGAGGTGAGTTTCCTGTGTTGTGGCCACTGCTGGGCATCATCCAACTGCTGGTGTTGGCTTTGCGGCTTCAGGTCACCTGTGACCTCATTCTGTAGCTCTGGTGGTTTCTGTTGTTCTGTTACAGTGGACGATTCTTGGGTCAGCTCCCAATTATGCACTCTCCTGTTGATGGTGGCACTGGCAGTTTTGTATGAAAGTGAAGGCATCTCCTCACCAGCTGCTGGGGACGCTGTGCCCACTGTAGTAGCAGGAGATGTTGGGTTGGTAGCGTGACTAGCTGTACAATCACTGTCTGTTGAGGATTTGACATTAGAAGAGTCCAGTAACTGCGTGTCACTGGATGTCGACTCTGCTGAATTAGATATCAGATTTACTCCCGATGTGCTGACTCCGGGGTGAGAGAGTATCTGCTTAATCTGGGGGTGACTCCTGGGAAGTTTAGAAGCATACTCAGAGGGATAGTAAGGGCCATACAGATCCCCAAGATGTTTGTAATTGGCCCACTTTTGACAAAGGCAACATAGCAGACGACCAGTGTGCGATGATTCAGAGACCACAGGTCCTGGGAGGACATATCCAGAAGAGGGGAGAGCTTTTCCTGTCTGAAGGGCTGAGTCAGCCTGCTCAGTAACACTGTTTTCTCTCACTCTCGCCATGTCTTTGTCTCGCTTGACCATTTGAGCGAGATTTGAGAGTGTGTCTGTGCTGCTACCACCAGCACCACTACCTTTCCCAGACTTTAATTTCTCCTCCTCTGCATTAACAATAGTACACACAGCCCCTAGGTCTGCAATCTTCCTCTCCACATGTATATATGGGGAGAAGGCATTGTTTTGTTTATCTAGGAAAATCCCTCCAGTATTTCCTACTGTGTTTGTTGTGTCTGGCTCCTCCTTTGAAGTCACTGCCACAGCTCTCCGTCTCCTCCGTTGCCTGCTGCTTAGCGCTCCGTCTTCGTTGTCTTCTTTTCCCTTTCTTTGCCTGTGTCTACCAGGCTTCGCAACAACTTCTGTTTGTGTGTCCTCAACCTCTATATCCACTTTCACTGCTGCAGGCTGATCAGGCTCCGTTGAAGGTGGGGGTGTTTGGTTTTCTGGTGATGTTGTGGAGCTTGTGGGAACCTCTGCCTTGGTGACGGTAGAAGTAGATGGAGCAACCTGGGGTACAGTAGGGGCAGCCGCAGCAGGAGAGGAGGCTTGGGAATTCGTGGTAGAACTAGGCCCCATATTCTGCTGCTGGTTTTGTTGGGCACGTTTTTGCTTGTTCACACTTCCAACTGGCCGTCCCTTTTTCTTGCCAGAAGGAAAGTAGCCCTTAGGCACAGAACTATCTAGTTGTTTGGAATCAGACATTGACATCCCACTTCTTGGAGAAGAAACCTGATGCTGTGATCGGGATAACAGGTGATGCCCTTGACCATAGTAGTCACTGCCAGAATATTCATCAAATCCCATGCCAGTCTCCTGTAGCTTTTGTCTCAAGAGGTTGGCAGCAGACTGTTCTCCCCTTCGAGTCTCAAGTTGCTGGTAAGTGTTTGTAAATTGTTGAATATCTGACAGGGCAGATGAAGAAGGAGGAGGAGAGCCCTGGACTGGACGAGGCAACGGTGGCGGAGGTGGTAAAGGCCCCAACAAGGTGAAATCTGATGGTATTCTAAGGTCATCTTTGTCACTTTCACCCACAAGAGATCCTGGAGTTGTTGATGTACCCAACCCAAAGTCAAAGTCTGACTGCAACCCCCTTAACGCACCACCAATAGAACTACCAGTGGAGCTTTCTTTTAATGAATCATATGTGATCATAGGTGGAGGCCCAGCGTCGTCCATTGATCTGTAAGATAAAACCTCATCTAAGGACTGACCTTCTCCAAGATATGGAAGGCAACTCCCATCCCCACTTGAAAAACGTGCACTGATATCTTGGTCATCTGAACAGTAAGGTGTGACTTCTGTATCTGGGTAATTTGAGTCAGAATCTCCATGGCTGTTGTAATCACCCACTTTCTTCACATTTGGTGTAATTTTCTGCACTATGGCCTCTAGTTTCAGACCTCTTCCCTTTCTTGGAGGCAATACCTTTGTCTTTCCCTGTGAAGGTGGTGACTGAGAATTGGGTGTAGGGCAAGAGTTCGGAGAAGATAATCTGGGACGAGGTGCATCTGAGTCACTCTCATTTTGGTATCTGGGATCAGCGTGAGATAGTGAGGACTGATATGAACTTGGCCCTATCTTTTGCGCTCCATCCTGATGCAACCTTTTAGCAGGTATGGGGGAAATAAAAGAACGAACTCTCCTCCTCATCATTAATGGGTTTGGTTCCCCTGACCCACCTGTTCTGAACTGACGGCCCTGGGGAGTACCTTGGTTTCCACCAGCACTGCTCGCGTGACTGACAGAATTAGAAGCAGGTAGGGGATGAAGGGATTTCCCGGTCTCCTCCTTTACCGCCCGAGGGCTCTCAGTCTCTGGGTGTATGGAACCTGCAGTGGGTTGTGCAGATACTGACTCGGGAGGTACTGCAGAAGCTGGCTGCTGGATTCTTGTGGAGGGATCTCCTTCCAGCATTCCTCCGCCACTTTCTCTTGCAGCATAGGCTTCCCACATCTTCATATCATAGTATGCTCCTGGATATTGTGGATGTTGTCTGGGTAACTGAGATGAATTGGTCAGGCCATCGGTTGGAGACATCATCTTCCGCTCAGGTTGGTTTTGAGGAGCATGAAGGTCAGGAGCAGAGTTGGGTATCAGCATTTCGGTGGGTCTGCTGGGATTTGCTGTCCAATCAAGTCTGGCATCGGCATCATGTGCATGGTGGAGGGAAAGAGGATGAGAATACCCCTCTGGTTTGTTACGGAGCTGGGGTTGAGAAGACGTCACACCGTAACCATGGTAGGAGGGATTATGCGCTTTACTCAGTTCTGCATTTCCCTCTCTGACATCACCATATGAATAGCCAGTGTATGCAGATGTATGACTCCCAGATACATCAAGTCCTTGAGAGCAGGGCTGCTGTCTTTGTGGAGACATCAGAGGATTTTGGATGGAATGATGGGGAAGTGGATGTGGATGGTGGCGAGTGGTGGCAAGATCAATACTGCCACCACTGGTCCTGTGAGGGTTGGAATGCATGTCTGCAGATGGGACAGTACATTTGCTCTTTTTCTTGGTAGCATCGGCTGACAGACCTAATCTACTTTGATTTGTAGCCTCTATTGTGGTGATAGGTTCTTCGGTTTTCACCTCTGCCTTATTTCCTGGCTGTTCCTGTCTGTTGTCTTGCTCCTGTGCTGTTGAAGAAAATGTCTGTTGTATAACTGAAGCTGCAGGTGTCCCAGACTGACCCATCTCTTGATCAGGGGTCCTTCGAGATGGAGACACATCACAGATAACTGAGCGCCGCTCAGAAGATGGTGACAAAAGTGAGGCAGTTGATATTTGTGTTTGATTGGTGGGAGTCACACTGCCAGCTAGTGGCTCAACTTCCTGTAACAGCAGTTGTTGGACAGCTGAAGCAGGAGTGGTCAAACAGGAAGATTTCCTCTGTGGTAAGGAGTAGTCAGCTAAATTGATGTGCTTTGAGGGAGGAACTGCAGTCAATTCTGTGGGCTGCTGCATGTGGGAAGACTGGTTTGGTGATGCACCTATTCTGTTCTTATCTGAGGAGCCACAGTGTGACCCCTTTAATCTTTGCGCTTCTGGATCCCATGAGGAATGAGAGAGCGCTGGTCCTATATCATTCCCAGACCCTTGACTCAGAGGATGAGGCTTCCCTGTGGTCATTTCGGCATGATGAACACTGACCCCACTCATCAGAGCTGGAGAACTGACTCCATGAGGTTTCATACTTTCAATCAAGGCATAGGGATGTCTGGGTTGGTAGTGGTGTTGAGCCAGGTTTGGAGACTGTAAGTGAGCATTCACTTGGTCAGGACGTCCATAACGCCTGTCTATGTGATAGCCTTGAAGGACCTCTTGCAATAGGCTTGGATACGGTTGTTGCATCTGAGAATTACTGTCTTCAGGTCTTGGTCCCATACCCATTGCTCTTCTCACTTGTGCGTCCAGTCCCATGATCCCAGAATTCTTTCTGGGCACAGAGCCATAAGTGAGTTGTGGCTGATTGTATCCTTGGAATCTTGCATTCGCTGCCATCCCTGCTCCTGGACCCATTCTCCCTCTATTCTTCATGCCTATGCAAGTATTAAAGGACATATCATGGTTTCCATACTTATAAGGACCCAGATGGGGTGCCATCTGCCCAAAGTCAGGTTTAGAGGACGCATCATACTGTGCAGGGTATTGGTCTACAGGACCATCCCCGTCACCATTATGGCTGCGTGAATCTCTGAGGAACTTCCTCTCATCAGGATAATTCTGTTGACTAGAGTGCAGAGGACCGCCATATTGTGGAGACAAAGGCGTATTTTCAGGATGCTTAGATATTTCAGGTTGATTACTGTCAGGGCGAGTTGACACAATTACACCAACTCCTCCATGTTGTGGCTCAGCAGCATTCAAAGTCCTGTCAGGTACAAAGTTTTGGCCCTTGTCTGGCCTCCCCTCCTTGTTTTCATTTTGTTTTGGGCTTAACAATTCCTCCTTGCAGCTGTCTATACTCTGCAACTTCTTTGACCCATCTCCTTCAGGGAGGCCTGCAAGGTCTCCTCTATGAGCAACGTTTTCCCATTTTTTGTTTGCCTCTTCACTCTCAGTTTTACTGTTCCTTTCCATTTTAATTTCTCTGGGTTCCCTTTCTCTTACCCCATTTTTAGTGTCAGCATTTGTGGCATCAGACTCCAAATAACAATTAGATAGTGAGGAGTGGGCAGGGGAGGGAGTTGATGATGACGTAATGGAAGAGGGAGGAAGGCAATGGGGCAGATTTGGACTAGGCTGCGCAGAGGGGGGAACAGAAGGTGGTGAGGATGATGAGGGAGTCTGGGTGTCTGGTGTTTTAGTTTGAGCTCCACCTACAGTTGAATACTGAGCTGACAACTGCTTTTTGGAGACTTCAGTGTCAACTCGAAGTGGCAATCTGCGGCAACTTTGCTCGGTTGGATTGTGAGAGTGCGAAGGGGTCGGTTCTCCATGGCTCTTGGATGGTGGATAATAGTTGCTTGGTTCTGACTCATTGCTAGTGCCACTCATTTGCCTCATTCTCTTCGGCTCGCCATCAGAAAAGTGCTCCCCCTGCTCCTCCTTGGTCTCTGAAGGTCTTTCTGGCCTGGAGGAGAGATCTTCAATTGCTGCTCTTTCAGAGCTGCCACCTTCACTAACCATCACACCACCGTCTTCCCTCCCTGGGCCATGTCCCAGAGTTGCAGTGGCACTCTGGCTCTTTGACTGAGAGGGCACAGCTTGTGACGATGGCTGCATGTGGGGGTGTTGTCCCCCATCTTTTCCTTTCTTGTGACAAAGCAGAGTGTCAGTCAGCAACATGTGTTGTACAGTATTGGGTATGTTAGCCACTTGAGATGTAAGGGCATTCAAACTGTTAAGCCCTGTATCTTGCATGATTTTTTCCTGGGGGAAAGACTGGTAAAGAGAGACTGGCCCTTCTTCCCTGGCTGCCGCTCCCTTACTGCCAACACCTGATCGACCTGCATTCACAGCAGGGCGGCTACCTTTACCACCAATGCTACTCCCACAACTACTTATGCTGCTATTGGAGTGGGGAGTTGGACTTAGCTGAGGTACAGTTTGCAGTAACCTGCCGTGACTGTGGCTGTTGCGAGGGTTTGAGAGGGAACTTTGAGATGGTGGCTGTACCTGGGGAGCAGAGGTGTTCCCCGAACCTTCAGAGACACCCATGAGGGGCGAAGAGGATGAGCTACAGCTGGGAGACTGAACTGCTGAAGCAGCTGGCGAAGGGTTAGATATGGGGCTAAAGTTTTGCTGCATTTGGGCTGGTTGGGTTTGAGAGTTCATGGGGGATTTTGAGACCTCTTGAGAAGAGTGGTGCGTCACGCCTGGATTGGCCGATGGAACAGAGGAGTGGGAATGCTTTGAATATGCATGACTTGCCTGAGCTGCATGAGGCTGCATTTTTACAGAGGGATCATAGCCTGTCACCAGACTGTGCTGGGAGTTACGCTGGCCATGGCCAGTATGTTTGTGAAGGGAATGAGACTGAGGGGAATACTGTGGATGGCTGGCTGGGTAGGGCTGGCCCAGGCTCTCAGCTGGCCCTGTGCTGTTCGAAGGGGCAGGATTGGAGTGCGTGGGTGAGCTGTTTACTTTAACATCGACGGCACCACTGCCACTCCCATCATATCTGTGTGGTGGAGAGTTGTATATTCCAGCTGATCCTGCCGGGTACTGTGAAAACTGAGGGGGCATTCTATGACTGTGCAGAGGGTAAGACCTATGAGGCTGCCCTTGGTGTAGTGCCTGGTGAGAGGGATATTTCTGGCTGTGCTGGCGCTGGTGCATGGGAGATGCGGACACTGGTTGCATGGAAGCGCCCTGACCCATGTTGTACTGCTGAGAAGGAGAAAATGATCCTGCACCGCTGCTACTACTGCCACTTCCTCCAGAGGCAGCAGTGGTTCCATAGTCCAGAGGGTATGGAGACATCATGCCAGAGGCTGAACCTGAACCAACACCATGTCTGTACTGGTGGGGCATATGCCCATCCAAGTTTGAGTACCCAAAACCGGTCCCGTACCCCAAACCTCCTCGTCTGCTTCGGTCTCTGCCACTCACTGAAAAATAGTAATCCATGTCTTTTCTGTAGGGGTTGCTGTTACTTCCACTGTGGGGGCTGTTTTGGGGCACTTCCCCAGCTGCTCTGGTTCTTGACCCATATCCATGAATGTGAGCAGCATGGCCAGGGTGCTGCTGCCCCCGGTGAAGCAAGTGACCTTGACCGTGACTTTGAGGGTTTGCTTGGGCTTGCTGCTGCATGGCAGCATACTCCTCTATTGATCTTGGGGATATCTGAGGGTCCCCTGAGTGTGGGGGATACGGAGAGCCGACCATGCTCCCACTCCGGTTGGTAAATCCAGGGTGAAGAGAAGCAGGACTGTTGGGAAAGTTTTGCATTTTTTATACCTTGTTTGGGGTTTCTGAAAATGTTCAGGCTTATTAATTTGATATTTGGAAATGTTCCAGGAGCAACAATTTGCTCAGACGCCTTTCTTGTTCGGATTAAATATAGAAGATGTCACTGAAAATGAAGTGTGTTAGAGTATGAAGTTTCCGACTGGTTGTAACAATATAAGCACAAGTTCATCACAGCCAGGAGCAGCTGACGCAGCAATTTATGGGGTTGGAGTAGACTATCAGTGAATATAAAAAAAACAAATAACTCCGAAGAGAGATTCTGCAGCTGGAGATGCAATGACAAAATGGGGTAAATTTCTGCAGGTAAATTTGTTGACTCTTAAGAGATGGCCTGACAATAAATAATTGAGGAGCTGAAGCATTGAGTTCAAATTTCCACTGACAGCAACTAAGGATTTGATGGTGTGTAGTGTAGCAGCAGTTACATTCAAAAAACGTTGCAGATGTTGCTATTATCTCTATGCAGCTGTTGGAAGTTTGGCACAAAAACGTTTTTGGTGAATGGAATTTAAGTACACCAGTTCTGTTAGCTGAACTCAGAAAGTAAATTACATTGTCCCACCCGAAATAGGAAAAAAAAGCTCAGTGTGGTCACACTGAAAATGCTCACAAGGGAGTCAGTACAAGTGAGACTGCAGTCACTGCAAATCGTCAGTTCTGGCAAATTGCACACAAATGCTGTTTTCAGGTAGTTCTGTGCACTTATGTCTAGCAGCTCAGCTGTCAAATCATAAAATAACTAGTCCTTACATAGGACCGAAAATATCCATGGACCTTTTCATATGTTCACTGATGCTAATGTTAATATGATTAAATAGATTTCATGGATTATATTTCTCTCCTTCAGAATACTGTTTGAGTGAACTGTCTTCAATTGTTGGTGTTTAAAAAATTCTTTGGTCCCCAGAAGTCCTTTTCTTCTTTTGCACACTAATTTTTTTGTTCTTCCCTTTTTATTTGTTCTTAGTTTTATAGAACGGATATCTGACTCTCTGATATATTCCACACTATTTGCTTGTTTTCTTGCCATTCATTTAAAGGTCCTCTGGCCTAGCTCCTCTTCATGTGGTACCATCTGAAAGTAAGGCTTTTCATTGTGATCTGTTCTTCGTTCTTCAACGGTTATCTCAATGCAGGCCTTTCTTGTCAGTGAGAAGGGATGAGAACATCTGAAAGAAAAAAAAACATAAAAATAGGTAAGGAAATATCTGTCCGTCCAACAATATAATTATCACATACACTGTAATGTCACCATGTACACCTGTTCTGTACCCAAGAGATCTCCCTTTGTATCTCTTGACATAACATTTGACTTGAACGATAAGTATATGACATATGATCCCACCGTAAACTGTTTCCCTCTTTTGTTGCAAGCAGCCAACATATTCAGAAAGGAATTTCAGTGAAACGATTAGCAAAATTACTCATTTCAGTGATTAAATTCTTCATATCATGGCAAGTCTGTCATTACATGAAGTGACCTATGATTGTCACCTGTCATAGAGTATTAGTTTAGTGTACTAATTTATATGAATTGCTATATGCTTAGACCTCAAAATCTTCATACTGAAATGAATATGATTTATACTTGCCTTCTTAAATTTCATGACACATGCATACAATTCTATTTCCATTCATATGGCCATACAAAGTTATGCACTTTCAAATGAAAAGACACAGACTAAAGGACACATTCACTTATTGATGTAGGCAGATGTGTCACATATGTCTCTAAATCCAAACCTCAGTGAAGCTAAATCAACTATATTCAACTATACTCTGACACACGTTATGAGAATGATCATCCGAGATAACCAATTTCTCTCTGCAAAAGGTGATTTGTTTCTATTAAAAGATAAGTATATAAAAATGAAAAATACCACTTAACTAAGGTTCAGTAGAGGCCTGCAGTCCTTTTGTCCACTCAAAACAACAATCCAGCCCAGTTGAAACTCAGCACTACAAGCTGGAACTCCACCCCTGCTACAGAATGTATGCCACAACTGACTGTGGCGCCACTCGACACATGCCATTCTGCACACACTGTGTGTATGGTCATTGGATATTCTGATGCGTTCAGCTAGACGACAGCCCAATATACTGCAGAGTCTAATTAGTATATAACTAGAGCCAAAACAACCCTGTCTAATTCAACTCAATCCTGGTCAGCAAGATATACCAGAGAAAAAACAGTAATGTGGATCAGAGGATGTTTTCATCAGTTGCAGATCAAGCGTGTGCAATGCACGGGACACTCATTCTCTTTTGCAATCAGAGTGAGGAGAATAACCTAAATGAATGGCCTCTGTAATATGCAATTCTCCTACAGTATTTGCTGGTGGTGATCATAACAACTTTGTAAAAGTATTATTGGAAACAAATAGCCTTTCTGCAAATGAATGATTATTATTTTCATAACATTAATGCAGTAAAAGGCATAGGCATGTTAAATAGTGTCTGGGTTCAACTAAAATGTCTAAGCTGCATGATAAATGTTACTGAAGTTATGGTGGTCAGTCAGCTTTCAGTTTTGTTTATTTCATTGTGTATTTACTGTCTAGACGCTCTATTCCATCATTAGTCAAGTCAGGAAATTCGGTCGCAATTCATTTGTTCAACTCAGTGCCATATTAATCATTATAATGGTACATGTTTTTTATAAAGCAAAGAAACTGACTTTTAGTACCGCTTCTACATAAATGAAACTCATGCAACCTCAATTTTGGGTTTGACTCATCAAGTCACAAGAAGTTCATGAGACCTTTCCTTGCCCAAACACAGATTCAAACACTACAAATAAACATCTAGGTGTCAACCACACAACTGATTATGTTCCAGCTGATTCTGGTATTCCAACATGTTAAACGGATCTTAACAGGTGGACCTGTGTGAACTATAACCTTGGTAACATAAATCATAATCTTGAGACAAATGACACTTCTTGCTGACTATACATTATTTCCAGTAATGCCTTCATAAACCATTCCAAGGTATGAACATCACACTACCCTGTATGAATATTTCTTCCAGAAAGCTTACATAGTTTCAGTTAAAGGTTTGGGATGTCAGGTTTCTTCACAAACACTAAAACAGTTATGCTACAGAGTCTAATGCAGGTTTTGCACACCTGATTTCAGATTTGAGTTTGCAAAGCCTTGTGCTTAACATCCTCCATGGGCATTTCATTAGAGCTGAGTATAATTAGGGGGTGAGGCCACCTTAATGGGGTCATTTGTCACGAATGGGTTTTCTGACACATGTCCATTGTGTAACATACACTAGAAATTACTGAATGGCCAAAGCCTTGCGCAAGTAAAAAGGCAGTATGCTGAAATGCTCAGTAATATTGACTGACTTCTTCAATTTCTTTCCAACCAATGTAAGCAAATACTGAGGTAAAAGCCAACACTTGGAATTTGTGAAATAAGGAAAGCAATTACAGGTAGGAAATTCGTGGCACATGCCTGTCAATTTATTGTGTGGCACGTATATCATAAAGGCAGAAAACAAACACCTACGAATTATAGGATAAAAACGCACCATCACTTACAAAATAATTAGCTAATTAATTGGTAGGGTAACACTGTATGCACTGACATGATTTTCATAGGAGGGTGACACGGCGCTGTCACCTAAGCATAGTCTGGGGTCACGCAGCGTAGGTCAGAAGCTTGTGAGGTCGGGGTGAAGACGGACAATCATCATGAAAAGCGTGAAAGGCTCTGTCTGACGTGATCTCAAATCATGGTTAAATTATATTGCACAACAACAACAAACGTGGACAACAATCGCATTACGCATTTGTGCAGGCTAGATTACCTACCGATACTATGACCCGACAAGCCAGCCCGAAATGACTAGCCTAATTTGGACGACTATACACGCTGTATAATATTATACTGAATGGATGCCAAATGGATGTGCAATTGATGATTTAGCAGTCTGCTAACAGGCTACATTTAACACGTAGCCAACCCTAGATGCCATTATTTGTGTTGCTAATGGATGCATCGTAAATGTATCCTGTTGCCTAATACATGTGGTCTAGCTTTGTTTTTCATTAATGGTTACATTGCACCTTTTTCGTATCATTGCCTACTGGCATGCAGATTTCGAGGAAGCTAGCGAGCTGGCTAATTATCTAGATAGCAACCGCTACTGCGTATTGTGCAAAGGCTGTGGCTACAATGTAGCCAGCTTGTAACCCATCATAGCCTACCAATTCGCCTTTGATTGTGAGGTAACGTTACCCAGTTCAATGATTACAGTTGTCTGCCCATTCTTATACGAAAACGCACAGCATAGGGCCTGCCATTGTTTACGTTGCCAAAAGAGAAAACTATCAAGCTACACTATAACAGAAAAAGGTGAATAAAAATAAGGTGAGCAATGGGCTAACACAAATAACGTTATTTAGCCGTGAAAGATGCTGTTGAGCTGAGAGACAATCACCACTGTTAACCCAGAATTTAGAAAAATAGCTTTCCAGTACAAACATGATGGAGAAGAGAGGGACTAGAGACTTATTATCTCAATGCATACCTGAGAACGCTGAAGGCCCCACGAGAAGTGAAAGGGTGTTTTGTGTGATTCCCGCTGCTGTAGCAGGAAACCCCGGACTTGAGTCGACTGCTCCGCCGCTTTTCCCTCTCCGTCGGTCGTCTTGACAGCCCCGACCAGCGGCGGCGAAGTCGGGGGGCCCGTCACACTCTTTGGAATAAGGGGCCGTTCCTCTAAAAAATGATTTCTTTTGTCCTTACCTCTAAAAATAACAACAGCACAATCGGGGTGCCTATAGGTCCCGCAACCAGTGAGGTCCATACACCCCCGCCCCCTTCCCACTGGTTCCCTCTTCTTCTTTCCTTCTCTCACACACCGTTTAGGTGAATCCACCTAGCTCGAGTTAAAATTACGCGCATTGCTGCCTTGTAAACTGTACAACTGATGAATTCCAGCATCTGCATTGGCAAACACGTTGTATCTTCTTTTATAATGTTGCAGCTATATATACAGAGGTTAATCGTTTTCGTTCTCTGTAAACTGATTTTCCCTTTTTTGCATTTGAAAGACCGCCTTGAAATTGCACACACACTCATATTCCTTCACCCCCTCCCACATCTCTCCCCATTACATCCTTCCATCTCCCCTCCCATTCCCCATCACTCCTGTTTCAAACATTTCTACTGCTTTTAAACCTTAACAAAACCGTCAAAAGCTCCAAAATAACGTGGAATTCTTTGTAGTCGCATAGATGCCCCGAAATTGCGCACTCCCCTTAACTATACCCATGTACTGAATACAGGGTAGCCAACAACAAAGGATATTTATAACAGTCTACTAATTTAGAAAAAGAAATGCACCACTTGTTGAAAAAAAAACAACAAAAAAAGAACTTGAGAGTAGAATATGTCCTATGGTAGCACATTGTCTCATGTTTGAACCTTAGGCTATTTGATCAGTGTCAAGTGTCACCTCAGACTATTTTACCTGTTCTGATCAAATGAAACAGTATACCATCTGGCTCATCCTGTAGAAGGCTATGGTGTTGCTGCATATTTCCACCACTGAAGCCAAACTAGCCAGACTTTTCTAACCTATTGGAACTAAACTTTTTCATGTCTTGTCAGTCTAACCATGACCATCATGCATACTTGTCAAGATCTCAGTCCCTTATACCACTTTGTATTATAATAATATGACAAACATACTTTGTACTAATGCAACAAACATATTGTGTATAAATAAGATATGTCACGCCATACAAATGTGAAAGACATGCATAACCCGATATGCCTCATACATAGCCTCATCTTTTCAATATTTTCAGTGCAGTTCAGCTGCACACAAACACAGTCTTCAGTGTGGAGTGTGTTGCAGTGCTGGACACACACCCCCCCCCCCCTCTCGAGTCAGTGCAGTCCTGAGCATCTCACTCGCCCTGCACTGATCTCCAGGTTCTGCCACAGACCTCTCACTATCTCAACACATACAAATATATTATCTGCATCTTTCTTTTCCTCTTTAAACCTCAATGCAGTTTTTCCAGTTCCTATGCAGATACACGTCCATTTTCAACAGGGTTGCCATAGCAACTGCATCACAGAACTCTAACAGTGGATAATTTATAGACTACGTACTTATGACACTCACACATGCGCATATGCACAAGCTTGCATGCTTCTCACACACTCTTAATACACCAGTAAACATACATTAATAAATACTCTGTGTGACATGTATTGGAGGTCTTAAATGACAACAAGTTATTTACCTGTTTCTACTGTAATAACACAGTAATTCCACATGGTCTATTACAGTAATAATAATAAGCAGGTCATGGTCACTGGTCTCTGGCAGGGGTAAAGACAGTGTAGAAGTAAAGAGGAGAGAGGATAATGCATTGGTTAATGAGACATAAAGCTTGCGGGGGGGGGGGGGGGGGGGGTATAAAGCATCTTCCAATCAAATGAAGGAGATCAGAATGATCCTGGTTGTCTACCTTAATTGGAGACCTTTTGGAATTTAGCAGCAAAACATTTTACTGCATTTTACACGTTTACATCTATACACACAACATATACAATACAATACAATATACAATTTTATAGGCATCAAGATTATACTTTACCATACAGTTTTGCACAAAATGGTAAAATCCACTTTGAAAACACTATATCATTGCTTAGTATGGAACAATGTGAAATGCTTAATGAGTATTTTTAGCTGATCGGAGAGCATGGCATGAGCCCCTCTTGACGCTTGTTCTTATGCAAGATTCAGACCAGCCGAAATCATGTGTTATAAATGCATACATTCTTCCCTTTGGGATGGAATGTCTCCATATTGTTTATGTTGTACTAGAATATGTATTTCTGGTTCGCTCATGCCCTTTTGTTGATGTTGTTTTCACCACTCTTCTTTATGTGATCGCACATGCTCTCTGTGTGTGTGTGTGTGTGTGTGTGTGTGTGTGTGTGTGTGTGTGTGTATGTGTGTGTGTGTGTGTGTGTGTGTGTGTTGTGTGTCTTTTATTTCTAACCTCCATAATTTAGTTTAGTTAGTCTATGTTTTTTTCCCTTAATTTGGCGAACCCTAACAATACAGTGGCAGAGAGGCTGACTGCATCTGCAGTATACTGGTGAAGTTGTTCAGTGGCACGTCATGTAATACCCTAAGTGCCCACACGAGGTCATGGTAAGAAAGATAATGTGTAATTGCAGAACCCCAGACAATGTTTGAGTTCTACAGATGGACACACTCAAGGTAGTGTAGTAATTTTGTGGGTGCGTATCCACTGTAACTTGTAAATCAAAAATATGATGATACTTGCTTTTGGAAAACATTAATGTTTAATCAAGGAAAAACATCAAGATTCGCAAGATGACAAGTCTCTGACACCACAGGCAAAAATATGAAAAACTGGTGAGAGAAGTACACACTCCGGGAATGTGAAATATCCCTTTAATTTTACCCAGTGCAAATGAGCCTCATTAGAATAACAGAACTTGGAGGGCAAGAACTCATCAGTGTTATTACTGCTGGGCTACAAAGTAATAAAAACATGAATACATTAAATGAAATTGATTCTGTAATGTCCCCCCTGACTGTTTCATCTCTCTCTCTTACACACACACACACACACACACACACACACACTTCTTTCTTTCAGTCTCTCTCATTGTCCTACAGGGGGCAGCATCCCTCCACATTCCCACATCCCTCACTGACATCTCCCTCTCACTGGGCCAAAATGCCACACTCTCTATGTCTCCTAGCAACCACGCAACCCTGCCTCACTGCCGTGGTCGCTACGGATACCGGATGGAGAGGAGAAGGAGGAGGAATGTGTGTGTGTGTGTGTGTGTGTGTGTGTGTGTGTGTGTGTGTGTGTGTGTGTGTGTTTGTGTCTGTGTTGAGGGGGTGTCACAATGCTTTGGCATCCCAGTAAGTCCTTACCCAGTGGAGAGCATGGCATTCCCCTGTCACAGAGGAGACACTGTCAGCAGGTGTGTGAGCATACAAGAGTATTTGTGTGTGAGAGAGAGAAAAAGAGAGGGAGGGATTAATATCAGCATTGAAGAAACCGAGGAACAGGAACAACAGGGCCAGATCTGGTCACACATCCAAAAACCCAGCGACAATAATTCCTCACAGATGGACAACAGACTCCTATTAGATTAGCCACCTTAGACTTGCAGGTAGCCGCGGACGTCTGCTGCCTCGCCGGTGCCTCTTGTGGCCGCCCTGCTCCTGCTATGACTCACTCTGATCACCTCCTCGCTGCTGACTTACCCCCCCCTGTTCTGCCCTTTTGTTTGATGGATGCTGAGTGTTGCCTGCCCATTGGGATGTCAGAACAGCCTGACAAGCAACGAGTCTGACTCAGGTGTGTGGATTGCAGAATCAGTCCGGGGAGCCATTTCTGCTTTCATACAGCGCGGTTCTTTGTGCGTACCATGATGACAGAGACTTCAGGCATTTTTATGGCACATAACAGAAAAAAGGGATAATCCCCTCAGATGTGACTAAATTCTTATGACAGGTGTCACCCTCCTGAAATGACACAAGGTTCATTGTAAACGATGTGCTATCAAAAGGGATTCTTATAAGGAGACGTGACCAATGCTGTCACAAGCTTGACTTTGGCCTCAAATAACGGCAGGACTTATTGATGCCTTGCTCTAAAGATCACAATCATTCATATCAGTCTTCCAGATAGGCTCTCCATCAGGCAGGTACAGGTACCACACGCCCTTTAGACTCGAAGGTCTGTGGAGCCCTAACGTGAAAAATCCCTGCACTCTGGCATCAGGCATTCACCCTATTTAACCCACTGCTCGATGACAAAAAGCCCCTCAGCTCGAAAGCTTTTCCTCTTCTGTCAGAACTGCAGAGGGGAATATGTTAGGCTGGGTTGCCGCAGTAACCATCTCACCAGTTCCTATTTAACCCTTTCCTCACCAATCTTTCATCACCTTCTGTCTTTCACTCTCCCAGTGTTCTCTCGCTTATTCATGTCCTTGCACTCCATCTGTCTCTTCTCTCTCCCTCCATCTTTCTCTCTCCCTCCATCACGTACGCTCACACACACATACACATTGAGACAGTGAATGATTAACCCTGTGGACTTATGTGGGCTCATCCTTTAAATCTTCAGATCACGTTCTCCATCTTCAAATTCTTGCTCTCAGAATATGTATTTGACTTTGTCCATCAACATCCACCAGTGAGACACACACAGTGAGGTACCATAACTGCCTCTTGTTCCTACTCTAAATGACCCTTGGCAACCACCTCAAACAAAAGCGACAAAGCTTTTTTGGAATAAAAATCTTTTGATTTCAGAGCTGCATCTATTCAAAGTTCTTTGTAATGATTACATGAGCTATTTGTGCTAGAAAGGCCAGGAAACAAAAGCAGACAAAAGCCTTTTCTCTGTCTCTGATAGCACTTCACGCACAGATATGAGTGCAGAGGATTGATCTGCTGTGTGCACACTGCACCATACTGTATTAAGCTTTTTCTCTCATTGTGTGCATTGTATTGATTGCAACCATTCTATTGCTCAGGATTGTCTCCCCATCTTTAACTCTAATCTTCTCCTTCTTACTCTCTTGCTCAGACCAATGCTGCCTGTCTGTCTGTCTGTCCATCTAGCTATCTAACGGGTGCTCCTGAGTCAGATTTATCTCATAAGGAGTTAATTGTTTTCACACATACACACACACACACACACACACAAAGACACATCACACACATTTACTCACACATCCATCTGACCCTCCAATGCTCATACTGATACAGTGGAATTAATTGCCTTACCCTCACTTGATACATGTTGATAGTACAATTGCTATTGGTGTTATCACAGGAAAAATAGAAACCTGCTGGTATTAATGATCCTTCCCCATGAAATGTTGCCATAGCAAGGCACAGCTATTAGTGGAGCATATTCTGGAACATTTGCTAGTTCTAACCCAATTTAGAGGCAGTGGAGCTAGATTGTCATAGCTCATTTAGTACCGGATTTTAATTAACGAATGCACCACAGCTGCATGATGCAGGTCTTCATAATCCTGCCATTTGTAAGTGTCAGAACAACAACAGCAGACATTAATGTAATGGGCTATGTTTCTATGTGTCAGTCACGCCCATTTTCTGTCGCATCATGGGAAGTAAAGTGATGAAGTAAAACAGGGCACATCACAAGATTTCAAATGATCTACAAGCAGGCTCATTCTCTGGTTTGTGCTTCACTGATAAATGGGCAATGCTGGCTGTGCAGCAGCATTAGACACAATGACCCTAGAATGTTAGAAAATAAATGAGAATTCATGCAGAGGATAGGTTCAGTACTGAAATAACCTTTAGCATCTAATAGCAGTTCATTAATGATTTGCTGAGATGATATTAAACATGTTCTGAAGTTTTAGTGTGAACCTTCCAGCCTAATGCAGGGCTGTTTGTTGACAGTACATTGCTATTGCAGGTTTTAATGTTTCAAGGCTTCAACATGAAGAAAATAGTTGCTGTAGCTGATCGAAATTATCGAATGATCATATTTAATTCTGGACCACACCTATTTCCGACACCACTACCATAATTTAAATAAAATCCGAACCAACTTCATGTGAGAAGTGAGCCATCACAGCAATGAACAGGAAGTAAGTGAAGTTTGTGCAAAGTCAAGACCATGCTGAGCATTTCTGGCACCCCCAATGTAAATGTCCTCCACCACTGATACTATCTGGCAGGAATTCAGCGGCAGTAGGCGTCCACGCAGATCATGTAGATAACACTGCTGCTTATCAGATGTGTGCTTCTGTCTCCACAGTGGTATTAGGCTGCTTAGCTGGAGTCAGCTAGCCAATGTCTACAATGCCCTTCTCTGCAATTCTGTGTAGGTTTGTGTCTTCATGCACAGAACTACGCGCATTACTCCTGCTGCCAACAGATCTATTTTTTTACACCCTGAATGTGTGTATGTGCGTGTGACTGGATAGGAGAATGAAAAAGCCCAAAGGCATAATTAGCACCTTCCAGCAGCAGACTACACCCGCTTCATGGTCTCCTACAGAAACTGACCTCGGAGTCTGTTGGGACTCAGATTTATGAATTGTTCAGTTGTTACAATATAATGAAAACATAGTTCCGTGCATTCAATTCTTCATATGTGGAAAATCAGATGATGACAAATCCCTCATATTTCCACACCCCCACCCCACCAGTCCAACAGTCTGGTTTCTAGGCAACAGTTAATTGTTTAAAACATATGAACACGTGGCACAAAGACATGGGACTGTGAAGGACTGGCTTGGCAAATGAGAGGGGGTGGATGAGAGACAAGACAGAGGAGACAGTGAACCTGCTACACAGTAGATGCCTCTGTATATCAGGAGGGACTGAGAGAAAGCATCAGTGCATCGGTAAAGAAAGACCAGCCACGCTTCCCCGCACAAGATGGATGGATGCAGCAGACTGGCTAAAGGACTGGACTGACGGTCCATAAAAAGGAGAGAGTGACACAGCCCAGACTATTCACATCACTAGAACTGGGGATGAAACCAGCACCTCCACTGTCACCTTTTTTTTGGTGTCCTGGCCCATCCCTCTCTCTCTCTCTCTCTCTCTCTCTCTCTCTCTCTCTCTCTCTCTCTGCTTCTCCCCATCTCCCTTGCTTTCTGCTCTCATCCTCTATAATCCAGTGGCCTCACAACCATAACTCACCAGTCCCTCTCTCCTTTTTATTACACCCAGCTCCCCCACCACTCCCAATAACTCATGCTGACACACAATATCAGGGGCCTTGAAGAGACAGAGGTGGTCGGAGAAGGAAAACTGAGACAGAGGGGGAGAGAAAAAGAGAGGGATAAAGAGAAAGAGAGGGAGAGAAAAAGAGAAAGAGAAAGAGAGAGAACGAGGGGAGGACAGAAGAACTGTGGCCATTAGGTGGGAGTTAAATTAGAGCACTTGTCAGCCTGGCCTTCATGGTGGCCTGGATCTCTGGCCTATGCTTCCTCCTCTCACCCCTTCTCTCACCCCACAGCAATACATCTGCATTTCCCACTTCCACCATAACCTCTCTCTCTCCTGCCCCGTCCATATATCTAGAGTTTTTTCCTCTGCATTAACCTACCTGTCTTACAGCAACAACTACAACAACAACTCTCTATACTTCTACCCCCCCCCCCCCCCCCCTCCTTCGCTCTTGTCCTCTATCACACTCTACCCCGGGTCCTCTGTCTTGGCTCTGAATCACCTCTCGCCTCCTGGAGGTCTCTGTGTCCTGCCACTCTGCCTCTGTGTGGCGCAGCTTCCACACACCTCACCCCCCACCATCAATATTTGATAAGCCTTGCTTTCCAACGTGACTGAAAAATTAATAAGAGTGAAAAGAGGAGAGGTGCGAGCGAGTGAGCAAAGGGATGAGGGAGAGGAGGGGATGATGAATGACAGAGGGATGGATAGATGGATGGATGTCATGGGTGGATGGAGAGAAGGGCAGAGAGCCGGGACAGATAGAGGCACATGACTGACAGCCCTGGAGGGAGAGATGGTGCGGGACCACAAAAGCCACCCATCGGGTTAAATATCACATGATCTATGACTCAAACACACACAGGTGTATAATTGCTTTTCTCCATGTACCGGGACCATTGTACTATGTGGACCTCAAGAGTCCATATGTGTGACAAAGAAAATGGTAGCTTATCTGATTTTTTTTTCTGTATTTCACTTTGCACAAACCTGAAACAAAAATGGCAACCTCAGAGATAAACAGTAGAAACTCCCTTTAAACAATAAAATAGGTTTCCACATAAATATTTGACGGTGTGATCTTTGAGTTTTTTTTTTCTTTTCATCGATTATAGTAGCTCATCACATGTTTGATAAAACAATAACCGTGCATGCTTGAATTGTACATTACAAAGACGGAATAAACATTCGTAGAAATGGATATATACCCATGCACGTTAAAATGTATAACCACACAAAGAGGCTCCATCATGTGCAAACTACAGTGAGTGACAGACGATCTCTCTCTCTCTCACACACACACACACACACACACACACACATAGGAAATAGGAGCAATGGAGACCAAACACACAGATGGGCAGACAGGAGAAGGCAGCAAGGCTCAGTCTAGTCATCTGTTCTGCTTGCTGTGTGTGCTCAACATCTCTGCCTCCGGGAACAATCTCTCAGACAAGGTCTTCATCATAAAGAACTAGTTTACAATATGCAGATGAGGAGGACCGCTCTCGGGCAGACTAAGCGAGACCTCTTCTTTAGGACGAGACTCAGAATCCGGAGTGCATATACGGTGGCGTGCAAAATTATTCAACACACCCCCACCAGTCATCTGCATTTTCTGTTTTAAAAAAGATATACATATAATAATAATAATAATAATAATAATACATCACACTTAAATAGAGCTTTTCAAAGTTCTCAAAGACGCTTTACATATTGTGGGATAAAAGAAAACAAACAATAGACATAAGACATAAAAAGATAAAAAGAAAAGAAAATAATAAAAACATGGGGTGTGTGTGTGTGGGGGGGGGGTAGTTGGGGAAGAAAAGGCTGAAGAGGTGGGTTTTGAGGGCCTTTTTGAATGATGACAGTGTGGGGGCATTTTTTATGTGATGTGGTAATGAGTCCCACAGGGAGGGGGTGGCGACGCCCTGTCACCCCAGGTTCGGCACTTGGTCCTCGGTATTTGCAGGAGGTTGGCATCAGCAGACCTGAGGCATCGGGAGGGGGCATGTTGGTGGAGGAGGTCGGAGAGGTAGGGGGGAGCCAGGTTGTTGAGGGCCTTGTAGATGGTGAGGAGAATCTTTAAATGTATACTTTGTTTAACCGGGAGTCAGTGAAGGTCATGGAGGACTGGGGGGATGTGGTCACTTGAGTGGGTACTAGTAAATCGGCAGGCAGCAGAGTATTGTACGTACTGCAGTTTGTTAAGGACTTTGTTTATGGTACCATAGAGGGTACTGTTGCAGTAGTAGTCAATCCTGGATGTTATAAATGCATGAATGAGTGTTTCTGCAGCAGTGGGTGACAGTGAGGGTCGGAGGCGGGCAATGTTACGGAGATGGAAAAAGGCTGTTTTAGTGATGTAGTTGACATGGGGCAGGAATGAGAGGGTGGGGTCAAAGGTGACTCCCAGGTTATGGATTTGGGTGGAGGGGGTGACAATGGAGCCACCAATATTTTGTGTGAAATCCTGAGTGGGGCGGGCCATATAACACATGTTTTCCTCATCAGTATTGCCATTCTGGACACTTGCTGTTGTATATTTCTAAAAAGAAGTTATCCTAATGGTGTTAATTATCAGACGGCATGTGTTATCGGCAAACGTTCGCGTTGTCATGTTAACCCATTATTAAACTGAGCATATCGATCGTTAATCCATTATTAAACTTAGCATTTTGATTGTTTAACAGAATGGCCGATGTTTGACACTGTCCGATAACTGACATAGAAACGCTATTTGTCTACTAAAATGAAATCCTAAACAAGCCTCAAGTCTTCTAAAGTGAAACAATACCAGCTTTGCACATTGTTCTGTTGTGCTCTCCTTGGTAGAATTTATGTAAAACATCTAGTTTGATGGGATGGTGGTCCTGGACTGTAGTGCCACAGATTCTCAGTAGGATTTTGATCAGGGCTTGGACTGAGTCATGCTACAATATTCACTTAACTGTTCTGGAGCCACTCCAGTCTTGTCCCTTGGGTAATTGTCCTGCTAATCCCTCTCCCAAGCCTTAGTTTTACAACAGACTGCAACATGTTTTCATGAGATCTTGTGTAGAATTTATTTCCATTCATCCTCCCTTCATTTTTTAAAAACTTTCCCAGTTTCTGCAGATGAAAAATATCCCCACAGCATGATGTGACCACTGCCGGGGCATTAGCAGTGTTAGATTTATACCACATATAGCGCTTTGAGGATTGGCGAAAAGCTCTATTTTGGTCTTATATGACCACAAAAACATTATCACATATCTTAGGCAAACTCTTTCAATTGGATTTTTATGTTTTTTTTATGCCACTCACCAATAGAGTCTAGTTTTATTAATTATGAATAGCTCTTAAGATTGTGAACTACACATGCACCCCAATGACAGCCACTGAACTCAGACAATTTTGGGGGGTGATGTGTGGACTGTGGTGGCCTCCTTCACCATGCTTGGTTTGGGGGACAGGCTTTTCTACCAAGGATGTGGGTGGTGTGATGCAACCTCTGCTTTATTCATACGATTCCAGTTGTGCTCACTTTGACATCAGAACACCTTGTATTTTTAGTCTTCAGTCCCTCTGTTATTTCACAGCCTGGCTGATGACCCTTAGACAAAGGCATTTTTATGTCCAGGATATCTCTACTTTAACCACTCATAGGTAATAAGTGGTATCTCTGTATCATTTGTGAACAATTTGTCACCTGCCTTCATCTGGAACTCAAAAGCACAGGGGTTTAAATACTTTATATAATATTTTCTGTTTTTTATTTATTCATTTTTAACATCAACAGACAAATAACTTATTTTGCCTCTGAAAATAAACCAGAGCAATTTTTTGTAATCGTGATAAATGGTGATGACCTTCAGAAGGGTTGAATACTTTTGCAAGCCACTGCATCAGTTTGTCCAATGGAACATACTCAAATCAATGTTGTGGTTTCAGACCTATAAAGGGAAAGTGAGCAGAAACAAATACTAAATGCACACTCACCTGTACTGACATACCTCATTTGAGTATCATCGCCACTTCCATTTGTGATTTGAGTTTGCCTAGCTATAGACGTGGAGGCTACATCTGTAGGCAAGTGACAGATGTGTATGTGCCCACAAACATTCACCCACACTGCCCACATCCATATGGTGCTGCCAACTCAGAAACAACACAAACAAAACAACAATCAGCTTTCTTTCGATTAGAAAAAAAAACGGGCACCCAGAGATAGTCAAAAGAAAAACAGGGAGTATGTGATAACAGACAGCACTTATTTGTTTTACCTTTGATAGATAATACAATTCAAAATCAAAGAGTGAAGAAATAAAGTTGATGAAGGAGGATGACATGCCTTCAGAAAGTTGATACATTTGAAGAAGCAGAACAACATGAGCAGAGAAAAGAAAACACCATGCCAACACAGTGAGACTTAGCATTTTTTATTAATATTGAACACTTTTTAGTTTGTTCATCATGTACAAAGAGACAGAGGTCATATTTTAGAACTTATCCTCATACATATCAGTAGTGTCCTTATTACAGGTACTGTACCATGATGACTTATGTTTTGCAACTTTTTGCAATGGATTTGATAATTTGTCATTGAGGTTTACATCATTATTTCCTTACAAAAAATGAAGGAATAAGTGTAATCATTCTCTCTTATTAATATATACACAGTCTGTACAATTACTCATTTTTGTTTCATCTCCTCAGCGCAATGTAAAAATGTTGGTAACATTTCAAAGGTACAGTAGGGCCACAAAAGAGGAAAAAAAAATGTCCATTAACAAATGTGTAGAGTTAAGAGTTATAATGGACGTATGTTACATTTGTGGCAGGAGCATTATTTGGGGGATTTACAGTATATGGTTGTGGTGAGTGTAGTCTGTGACACCAAACCTAATATTCAGATGACGGTCACCCTCAACTGAGAGTAATCTAGGAGTGTAAGCTGCAGAAAAAAAAAGATGTCTATCTTTTAATAGCCCAGTTTGATTTTTAAATTATAAACAGTATTGTAGTTATAGAACGTCCAGGAAAGCAATAACAAATTAGTTGAAATGGTGCACAATGCACACGGTTTTAGAAAACATAAACAATAGTTGTCAACATGCACACACAGACATTCAGACTCACGCATCTGGTTTGGTAAATAAAACTTAAACAGGACCCAATAGCTACTGTGCAGAATGGAAAAAAATTATAGCTTTCATATTGCCACCTCTTCACACTTAAAACGTATGTACAACATATGATCTTGGTCTAGTTACCTTGTGTGATGAAACAAAATAACTCAGTGATGGTATCCAGGCTGGTAATCTTATTTTTGTAACAATCCTGCATTTGAAGTATAATGGTGCTATATTTTAGTCACGTTTATGCTCCACAGCACAGAGAAGTAAAACAAAGTCACCAAATACTAAGAACAAATCTGAGCTCTTGTTATGACTACTTTAATTTCCTGTGATTCAAATCAAGCATAGTCTAATGGACATTTCCTGATTGATTTTTCATGATTCAGAATACATGATTCAGTGCTAAAATGAATAAAATAAAAGCATATTTATGCTATGTCATCTGACACTCAAGCAATCATCACTTGCCCATCATCTGCTCTAAATGGAAATGCTGGACAGACTGGGCACAGTGCCCAGATATTTAAACAACAGTGCCCAGATATTTAAACAACAGTGCAAACTGAAGTATTTGCTCTTATTCAGCCACAAAGGCTGTAGATATCCATTGGGGTAGTGCATTTGTCGGTGTCTTAGATTACCTGTCAGTATTAATTTGTGCTCTGTTAATTCATTGCTTTTTGTTTGAACATAGTAATTAATGATGCAAATGATGAACAACGAAGTGTTGCAGTAGTGGTAAATACTATGAAGACAACAGTAAAGTTATTTTGATCTGGAATATGACATTGCGCGTAAACATATTACAGTAAAAAGAAAAACTGGCCTCTAAGTGTCTTGCCAATCCCAAACCTGTGTGTAGCCTCTTCACCTGTGTTCTTGGTTGAAAATACAGTATTTGCTCATGTCAAATTCTCCTGTCTAGAGCTTTCCATTTGACTGCTGCCTTTCTGATGCAGAAAGCGAACCACGGACGCAAAGGGCCTTGGGGAAATATGCCCTGTTTACGTATTCTCGCTTAGTCTGCAATCCTTCCCGCCGAATGCCAGTAAACAGCCTGATGTAGCCTTTTAGAGGCGCGAGGGGGGAGCTTTGCGCGGACGGCCAGAGGTGATACTGTGCAGAGGGTTCCAACAACTTGAGTAATTAATGTGATTGTTATCAATGAGGACAAGCTCCCGTCTGAGATTTAGCCCAATGGAACACTTAGATGTAAGCCGTTTTAACCATTTTCTCCCAAAGAAACCAGATGCTCTGCCAAGCGCAAAAGACTTGGCCAAAACATCTGCTGTAGAAATGCCCGTTAATACTGGGACATGATTACAACGAAAGTAAAATTGTACAAATCAATAAGGTATGTTACAGTCTCGAGCATTTGACAATGGTAGCCAACCGTGTGTAAACCAACCAAAGAGTATTATAATTATTTTATAGGCTACATATTTAGATCTACACAATCAGCGATGTGAAGCAAACCAGAACGAGGTTGAAGCATGAGAAGAGTATTAAAAATACATTAAATATAAGAAAAAGTAAGAAACTATCCGATCAGTATCAGGTACAAACACCCAGGAGTCAAAACTATTCAAATTGTGTGCACATTTCCGTCCCAAATATCATAATGTAACAAAGGCTGAACATAGACTGACGTTAATTTCATAAAATCAATCCACTACCGCATTTCTCTCTTGACAAATCTCTTGATTGTGATTTGTTGCATAATGAAGTGACTCAGACGTCCAGCAGTGACTCAAGTTGTGAATCTTCCGTGGTTAAAAGTACTCTTAACAGTTTGCAAGAACTGGAACTGGGACTCACTGTTGATTGGACAATTCCTACTGCTCTTACGTGGATTTGCAAAGGTAAACCAAGAACCTCAATGCTGCTGTGGCATGAACCTGCGTTAGTTCACACAAAGTAACATAATTTAAAAAGATAATTATCCAGACCTGCTAAAAGAAGTGTTACATTATATTGTGTCTATGTGACTATGCCAGCTATGCAGCTACTCGTGTATTAACCTATTAGATGAGACACTTTATGTGCATTATGTGTAGCATGTAGAGCATCTTAGAAGTTATTCTAACACAATTCAAGGGAAACTTAGCCAAGGCCCCTAAACTGGACCTTTTCACCAGACATCTAAACATACAGCAAAATATCTTGCTTCTCAACACTGTAGTGAAAAAAAAGCGAAAGCATATTATTAAAAGGAATCATAATATTACTATGTAACCTATTATAATTAAGTAGTAAACATGAGATTAAAACAAAAGGAAATGCTTATTGTATCATTTATGATTGGTAATACTTTGTCTTAACTATATCTTGCATATTTTAACTTTTTATTTGTGTATTTTTCCTATTTTATCCATTTTTATTTCTGTTTTGTTTATTTCCTAAATGTTTGTAAAAGATAGTTCAAAGTTACATCCTGACTTCTGACTGTACAAAGTGAAAAGTTCTGAAACATATTTACAGGGAAAAAAGGGTAACATGTCTGTGCTGACGACAATGCCAGCTCGTCTTCCTTCCTTCTCTACATTTTCTTTCTATTTTTTTCTTTCTTTCTTCTCTTTCTTTCTTTCTTTCTTTTTTCATTCATTCCTTACTACAGATGTTGGCCCAAATGGTATCCAAAAATATGTGTGTATAAAAATTCAAAATGTATTGAACAAGATACATAGAAAGTAAAGTAAGATGAGTCGATTACATACAGCATAAGGCGAAATCACTGTCTCTTTTTGGTTGGAAAGAGAAATTAGAGTGATGCAATTGTTAGTGAACTACTGATGGGTCTATCAAAATATTGCATTGATCACTCCACATAAATGTCCTCTTTCCTGTCCCATGCAGTCTCCCAGGTACGATCCGATGAGCAAAAGGCCATCTTTTGTAATAGACTTTGCCACGTGCATCTTCCCCACAGCCCTTGGACATAAGAGAGCTTAAACTGTATACACATATTACCTTAAGATTATCAGCAGGCTTTTCTGTACAATATCTTTTGTCATTAAAATCAGTTACGTATGATAAGGCATATATTTTGACACCACGTCCTACCCGAGTGAAGAGTCAGTGTAGAACGGGACGGTCTCAAGCTAACAGGATGTAGACATGTTGTCACAGACAGAGAGGGGTTTGGTATTTGTTTAGATGGCATTGTGTGCGAGGGTCCTCTTCCTTTCACTCACCCTGTATCACGGGATAAGCCCCAGAGTCTCAAAACCCAATTTCATCAGCAGATGTCATCACCATGCCATTTAAATGAAAGAGTTAAAGTCATGAGTCAGGGTTTGTCACGTTGGACCTTCAGGATGAATAATCAATAAATTAATGTGGACACGGTGTGTCTTTTACAATTCCAATGATGCAATGGCAGGGAGGGCCACAATGTGGTCACAGAAAATTTTGAAGTTTCTTTGAGGATTTAAAACATAATGTCAACTATGTTTGTATATGTCAATTATTTTTCTTGGTGAGAAACCGTATGCTCTGTGCAATAGGCTGCTTCATTGTTTAAAGAAACAGCAGTGATGAAACCAACTGGGGCTGTTTTAATTTCCTTTCCCCACACATTAGTCTTACATTCAAAACATGTAAGAGATATTATAGGAATGTAACAAGAGCCATGGTTTGTAGGACATTGCATTTATGGAACTGGAAATGTAACAGATCTGTGTCCAGTCAAGACAACATCCATATCAAGTCAAACATCATCAGAGGGTACCGTTACTTAGTATGTCCTTCATGCACACCTATAAGCAGATGCCATCATGTTAGCCCATCAAATCTCCCATAAAATGAAAATAACATAATCAAAAAATGATTTGTAGACCCATAGATAATGACCTCTGAGTACCAAATGATAATGTGGTATCCAACATTTGGACAGAATCCATCCCCACATAGAAAACAGTCCACTTTCAGTCTAATCAATACATCACAGTAGTAGTATTTCTTTTAATCTGTTGTTTCTGTTCCCACTAAGCAAACAATGTCTTCAACAATTTTCTAATTACTAAATTATAACAAGAAATGGATGACAACAAATAAAAACAAACAACCCTGAGACCCTCTGAGTCATTCAGGTTAGTAAGTGAAGGTTGACAAGCTTCCTGCCGTAGTCGGCTGACAGTGAGATAACTTACTATTTAAAGGTTTTTAAACGTCAAAGAAAGAAAACACAAACCTAATGTCATAACCAGTGTTATCATAATCATTACTAATATTATCCTGGCTATTCACAATGATATTTGTATTATTAGGTTTATAGTACCCTGTTAACTTCAGTAAGAATTCAGTATTGTCATTCATGATTGTATTTCCATAGCAAACAAGGATAAAAGACACATGTTGTGGTGCGCTGGGCGAGAGAAAGACAGGAGTGGAGGAGAGGAGAAGAGAGGAAAGGAGAGGAGAGCATCAGTGAGCAGGTGTGGGGCAGGAAGGGAGATTACACCAGGCCATTCCCTGGTTTCATTCACCAGAGTTTTCATTTCCTTCTCTATCACTTTCTCGCTCTCTCTCTCTCTCTCTCTCGCTCGCTCTCCTGCCACTTCACCAGATGGACACTCTGCTCCACAACTTCCTTTTCTCCTTAGCACTCTGTAGGGGGTTGAATATCTTCATTTGGCTTTGGCGCTTCGCGCTAAAATGGCAGGAAATGATAGCCTTCCTTTCTGCCGAAGCACTTGTAGAGTACTGAACGTTCTCTGCCTGTAACTGGTGCTGAATGCAGAATGCTGTGAGGTAAAGTGAGAACCTTTTGTTCTAAGTTAATGGATGCAACAATTGTGTGTGTCTGCTCTCTCGATTCCTTTGCGTTTTCTGGCCAGCCCCACCCACCCAGCTGAACACACACATGGACAAACACTTGTATTACTGGCATTAAATGTAAAAACATTCCCCATAATCGCTAGCCATTTTGAAGTGTCCATCATCTCTCCCATCTCCTGATCACTCTGTGTAACCACACTCTGTGTCTCTCAGGAGAGTGGTTGCAGTGGAGATGGCATTGCGCCATCTCCATTAGCCTCTTTTCAGCTCTCTGACCCTACCTCCCTCCCTGCCCCCTCCTCTCTCACACGTCTGACTCGATGCTGGAGAGCTTCTCGTACACGTGGCCGTTGCTGGAGCCATTGAAGGGCCGCTGAGGACCCAGACCCAGACCCAGACCCAGCTTGCTGCCACTGGGCCCCCCCAGATGATTCCCCATAGGGCCACCCAGCCCTCCCAGGCACAGCTCCTTGGGGATCCTCTGGGCCACATTGGACATTACCCCTGCTGTAGCTGAGGCAGGCAAGAAGGAGGCGACTCCCATTGAGCCCCGCAAGTCCGTACGGCTCCCTTTGTGCAGCTGCTGCTGCTGCTGCTGCTGCTGCTGCTGCTGCTGTTGCTGTTGCTGCTGCTGCTGCTTTTTGATGTAGTACGATTTGGCGCCATGCAAGAGACACTGGTCGTCGCCGAATGTGGGGATGAAGGGGTTCTGGTTCACCCTATCAGGATAGAGGGATTTAGACAATGAGTAAACCCCGCTCTCCATCAGACCACGGTCCCGCATGTCCCTCTCGCCCACCGAGCGCCGGTGAAGACCCTCTCCCCGAAACAGGCCGTAAGGAGACCCGGGTCTGTTGGCTCGATCGACACCGTAAAAGGGATCTCGGGCCCGGTCCCGCTCCGAGCCGCCATGCCTCTCAAAGATGTGAGCGAATGGGCTGCTGCCATCCATGTAGCGCTCCTTCTCTTTAAGACTCACGCTCCTTGGTGGTGGCAGCATGGCCTCCATCCCACTCATGCCTCCTCCCCTGCCCATCCCACCCAGGACGCCAGCCATGCCAGCCATGCCAGCCACCTCCTCCTTTTGCATGTCCACAAATGTGTCATAGGAGTGCTGCCGCCGCAGGGGCTTGCCGCTGAAGTCCGAGCGTCTGCGCTGGGCCTGAGACGGGCCCCCTAACCCACCCTTCCCATCTCCCATCTGTTCCAACAGGTGGTTGTTGTCCTCGCTAATGTCATAGAGGTTACCTGTCTTTTTGCACCCTTCACAGCGCATGCAGGTGGCCGAGCTAGGGCGGCTACTGACCCCTCCGCCGGAGGCCCCGCAGATCACGCCCCCCGAGTACCCACCACCCCCTACACTGTGCAGTGACATTTGTTTGCCCCCTGCACTAGTTGAGCTGGCTCTGCAGTTCCGGCACTCCCACTCTCTACTGCCCGCCACGTCTCCACCGCCTGAGCCCTTACTCTCTGACTTCATGGGTTTGCTTTTCAGGAAGTCGTCCACGGACACCAGACTGGTGCAGTTGCCCCCAAGCCCTCTGCCTCCACCCCCGCCTGGACCGTCAGTCAGGTCCACATGTTCCCACTGGGGCACACCGTCCTTGGGTCGGAACTGGTCCAGGTAGAAGTCCCTCAGGCTCTCTTTGTCCTGGAAGAGGTAGGAGGTGGAGGAGTTTGCCCCGCCTCTCTTGCGCTCCAAGGGCAGCAGTGGCGGTGAAGCGGAGCGGTGGCCATAGTAATGGTGGTGGCTGTGGTGGGGCCGCCGCCGGTAGCCCAGTTCAATCTCGTCTAGCTCGCGCCGTGATTTAGCGGACGCCGGGCGCTTCTTCAGGCTGTCACGGTACTGCTTGCGCTTCTTGGCATTGCCCTCCAAGTTACCGTAGGTGACGGTGTGTGTGGACATGTCTGAGACATCATCCCTGATGTTGCCATCATCCCCACCACCGCAGTACCGGTCATGCCCAGCAATGTAGCCTGCACTGGAGGCCCCACCTTTGAAGGAGAACTTCCCATAGAGGTCAGCCAGGCCCTGTTTAAAGCCTGGTCCTGATTGTGGAGTCTGGCTGGACAGCAGGTCAAATTTGCTCATATTCCTGTGGGTCAGAGCAGAGCGTGGCTGTGTGGTGAAAATCGGCGCCACCACTCCTCCGAGGCTGTCACAGTCAAACATGCCCCCCTCGAGGGAGCTACCGCTGCCAGCGCTGTGAGGCCTGTTGGGCAGGGGGCCGGACAGACCTAGCAGTGAGCCGGAGGCAGGGTGGTGGTGCAGGTAGTGGTCTTGGTAGAGGTTGCTGTCCTTGAGGTGCAGGTTGCTGAAAGTCCTCTCCACCTCATTGATGTAGTCACTGAACATGTTGTCATCGGGCAGGTAGGGCGGCTTGCAGTCGGAGTGGCCAGCCAGGCTCCGGCGGTGCTCTGAGATGTCGTAGATGGATGAGTCACGGCGGATGAAGTCCATGGCACTGTGTGGGGAACCGTTGACGCCAGACAGGGATGCCATGTTCTTTGCGGTGCGTAGCAAGCGCATGATGTTGGAGTGAGTGTTGTTCATGGTGGCAGAGGGTGAATTGTTTGCTGAGCTCCTGTCCTCAATCTCAACCCCATGGATGCAGCTGTAGATCTCCTGTAGGGATGATGAAGATGCACATCGTAAATTGTTAATTCAATTCAACTGATTTCAATTTTATGGCAACATTAACAGTGAGAACTGTCTCAGGACACTTAAGAGAGACCTAAGTCGTAAATCTCTAATGTAGTACTGACGAGGAGAAAATCCTTTTAAACAAGAGCAGACCAAAGACTGGACCGGGAGAATGGCTGAATAAGGAGAAGAGAGTAAGGAAGGTGAAAACAGGAAGGAGAGTATGTAACATGCATTCTGGGAAAGGAGAGTATGTAAAATGCGTTCTGGGAAAGGAAAGATAAGCAGGTATACATAGCACTCTATGTGTGTGGATGTACTTACAATATATAATGGCAAATTTAGTATACATATACAGTATGACCACCAGAGATTACACAGTATAATCTACAGTATATATATAAATATACATATATTAAACAAACCATTTGAATTGAGTGATGATGAAATAAAATGGGGTTCACAAGCTGGTTTGGATACTTTATCTTTCATTTAGAGTTTGTTGTCAAAGGCTATAACATCATTTGTCCTACATTGATTTCACTGAAAAGTCTGTTTTCATACCAATGAAGCTACTAGATATTCAACTGAAATTGCATTACCCTTTTAACATTGGCTTAAAAATACATTAAATGATCTTACCTTTCAGGTTTCATATTACTGATCAGATCTAAATGCCAATACTTTTTACTGGCTATGAAAGAATGGCTTTAGGGGTGACAATTTTCAAATGCCATGATAGCTATGGATAATTATCTTCTCCTTACACTTAACGAAATCCAATCAATGAGGCTAATTGAGGGCTCATGTTTTTAATATGAAAACTGACACAGCAAACTGATACTGCGGTAGCATTGCCAAACCTATGACTGCTGTAGCCCTAAAATGGAAGATTGTGGAATAACAGCTCCAGCTGTAAGCAAGATTTTAGTTTCATTTTTTTGTTTGATTTGATTGATTTGCTTGAAGTTGATTCCCCTCTGTGCTTTAGATACAACTCAGACTGGCATACCAGAATGTTCCATTACCTTTATCACTGCCAGTGGCAAGAAGAGAAACATAAATTATCTTTTTCAGATTTTTTTTTAAAAACCTGTTTATTTTAATACACCATCTACAGTGCATTCAGTAAGTATTCAGACCCCTTCACATTTTGTTATGTTGCAGCCTTATGCTAAAATAGTTTAATGTTTCTCTCATCAATCTACACTCAATGCCCCATAGTGACAAAGTGAAAACAGGATTTTAGAATTTTTTACAAATGTATTTAAAATCTCTGATATAAGTATTCAAACCCTTTACTCAGTACATAGTTTTCCTGTGTCGTTCACTGAGGAGAGGCTCTGACCACTGTACCATAAAGCCCAGATCTGTGGAGTGTTGCGGTGATGGTCCATCTAGGAGTTTCTCCCATCTCAACACAGGATCTCTGGAGCTCAGCCAGAGTGACTATCGGGTTCTTGGTCACCTCTCTTACCAAGGTCCTTCACCCCTGATTGCTCAGTTTGGCTGGACAGCATCCCTAGAGCGAGTCCTGGTTGTTCCAAACTTCTTCCATTTAAGAATTATTGAGTCCACTGTGCTCTCGGGAACCTTCAATGCAGCAGACATTTTTTTGGAGCCTTCAAAGATCGGTGCCTCAACACAATCCTGTCTCTGAGCTCTGCAGACAGTTCCTTTGACCTCATGGCTTGTTTTTTGCTTGCTCTGATATGCATTGTCAGTTGTGAGACCTTATTTGGACACGTGTGTGCCTTTCCAAATCAGGGCCAATCAATTGAATACCACAGGTGGACTCCGAACAAGGTGTAGAAACATTGACATACTTATGTGATATTTCAGTTTTAACTTTTTAATAACTTTTTGCTTTGTCATTAAGGGCTATTGAGTGTAGATTTATTAGAGTACAATGAATTTAGACTATTTTAGCATAAGGCTGCAACAATGTGAAAAAAATCTGAATCCTTTATATTAACCCCATTCGTTCCGGGGAGATTAACTGAACAATAAGTTTGAAATCTGAAACATGCGATGTAAGTTACATCTGATCAATTAGTCTGAAATGAGAAAAATGCGATACATGGTACATCTGAACAATAAGTCTGAAATTAAAAACATGCGATATATGTTACATCTGAAAAATAAGTCTGAAATGAGAAACATGCGATATATGTTACATCAGATCAATAAGTCAGAAATGAAAAACATGCGATACATGTTACATCTGAACAACGGTGACATGAGGTGAGGGGGAGGATAAGGAAGGTGGAGCTTACGATTAAAGGAATCAATTCCTCTGATCAATGTGATTAGGATTCTAGGCAACCATACATGCTGGGTCGTTATGCATGTCGTTAAGTCAAACTATATACAACGAGAGGAGGGTGTGGGAGGCAAGGTCCGGGACACCACAGACACCATAGTGACAAAGATAAAGTGTGCCATTTGCAGCCTATGATGTACAATACAATATACAAACAAAAAAATTTACTTTAAATGGGGGTTGACAGATGGACACAGGGGCTAAAATCAATCCCCCCCAATGATTTCCTGCTTCTCTCTGGTCTGCAGATGACTGAACGGTTAATGAAATCCTTCAGCCTACATTAAGGGTCAAAGGTGAGGATGCCGCAGGCCTCAGTTAGGGTAAGCGTTCCGACCAGGGGTCAGATAGAGGTCAAACAGAGATTATTTTCATACAGTGTGCCTCCAGGGTGTGAGTTAACAAGTCTTCTTCCTCCTTTTTCTGGTCTTTCTCACCTTTGGCCTTTTCTGTTTGTGACTGCACCTGCCCTCACACCTCAGCCCCGACATGCCTGTGCTCGGTTATGTCCTCCGGTTTCTCTCTGCCTGTTTACACGACTGTCTGATCGTTTGCCTCTCTGTAGTTTGGATGCTGTATTCTAACTGACACTCCTTCTATGCAGTTTCATTTCTCATTGCCAGACTTGATTAATGTTAAATGACAGGATCAGCCTTCCATCTCTATTAAGGTGGGTGACTTCCACTATTCCTTAACTAACTGTTTACGGACATCAAAAGCAAACTTGCAATTATGTGTGTGTGTGTGTGTGTGTGTGTGTGTGTGTGTGTGTGTGTGTGTGTGTGTGAGAGAGAGTACGTTTTGGTTGTCCAGTCAGTGGGATCTGGCATTGGATGAATGCTCTCCCCCACTGCGGTGGTGCACATAACTAATGACTATTGGTATTTGTGAACAGGAGAAAAAAAGAGGCAAGGGCTTTTTTATTCAGTTGATTTAGTTGAAGTGAAATATGTAAATACTAATAGCTATGGCCCGAGGCTGAACATGAGAGACACAGTGAACAGGAAGACAAATCCATACAAGATTATGGATGTGCGGTACAACACTTATCTCTATGCGTGAGGTATGACGTCAGTAATGCCCTACTGCTAGTGGAGGATGAAGATTAGGCTGAGCGGAGCTGAATCCAAACGTGAACTCGTTCGTGGAGCTCGGAGGCACATATGACAGATGTGCAGGTGGCATACGCCCAGACGGAGAGGAAGGATGTTAGCTTGACACTGTGGCTCCACAAAAAAACCTCGGGCACATATGACTAAGAGGGACTGGTGTGATACATTTCTCAATTCCATAGCCTAGGGGTTTGTAGTGTTAATGGCAGTGTTGGTGATGATAAAGTTTAATGGATTATTCTGTGAAATGAAACAACCCTGACTCAGTTAAGAGGAGCTGGGGGATAAGGAGTTGTTTCTAAGAGCAAATCTCAGCCTGCCTGAGAAAATGAGAGATTGCCATGCCACAAAACGAGACAGCACGAGTACAATAAAGCCTAACTGGACAAACTGCTGTTAATTAGCCCCCAGATCAGCGGCATATGATGATGAACAATAAAAAACAAACGTAGGTGGCCTGCATGATTCCTGCATTGATGAGGATCTGGCATGGTGTCATATTTAAAGCAAAACGGAACTCCTGATACTGGAAATGCAGGCTAAGGTCAAATAAATGAAAAATCCTCAATTCCTCTATACTGTCGTATAGTTTCATAATAACAATTACAACCCTGTGTTTCATTTAATACAAGATGTGTATGTGTGTGTGTGTGTATGTGTGTGTGTGTGTGTGTGTGTGTGTGTGTGTGTGTGTGTGTGTGTGTGTGTGTGTGTGTGTGTGTGTGTGTGTGTGTGTGTGTGTGTGTGCATACGAGGAAGTTCTGTTCTGACTATGTACTGTTGTTCAGACATTAGCACTCACTATGAAACTGAATTTCTAATGACATTAAGTTAATAATAAATTGAAGTTAATAGTACATTGATTTCTGCATGGATTTGGGTGTAATTAACAGGTTGGTGTCCATCAGATAAAGAAGAAAAAAATGCATTCTCAAGTGTTCCTAAATGAAGAGCTCTTTACATTGGACCCTGTCGGGGTGGTTCAGAGTTACAGGAATAAATTATGATACATTTGGGTTTGATTTTGGTTTCCTGGTGGCCATAGAAAGAAGCATATTATGGGATACTGCAGTTTTCTAGCCCAGTGCGTCCTCTATACCTAGAATGTTTTTTGCTGCACGGGGGGGGCATGTTCGGGAGGGGCATGTTCGGGGCAGACTTGAATGGCTCGACGGCGTGTGGCGAAGCGGTAAATAAGCCATGCGGCTTCAACTGCAGGCATTTCACCTTCGCCGGGCGCTCAGAATAACAACAAGAGGGGCCAGAACTGCCACCACCACCACGTCAAAACAATTGGAATGCAAATCAAAATACCTGGAGGTGACTTTGCTCCCACGAGGGCAAGTAAATCCACCTTCCAGACTCCTCTGGCTAATTTTTGTTGAGTTAGAAAATTGATTTTGGCTCAACGTTTAGTAAATATTTACACCCTGATGCGAAATGGGTGCTGGGATCCAAACTGAAAGGCTTGAAAGAGGGAATAAAAGTGAGCCTACACTCTGAGTTTGGCTCTGCTTGGCCACCTGAGACCAGATGCTTGGCCAGCTTTGCTCGTGGACACAAAGGCAAAGAAAACACTGAGACAAACAGAGATAGCAGTGATACTGGTTCTTGCTGAACAAATTGTATTCTTAATAATATGAATTGAAAATGGAGGGGAAGCTGCTCAAAGCCGGCTCAAAACCGTCTAGCACGTGAAATATAGTATAAACAGTGCTGTGTTGTGAACCATTACCTCATTTGTAAGTTGCCAACGTGCAGCAAGACATTCAATTGATAAACTATTGTATGTCTTGCATGTGCATAAATATGGCTTGATTTATGGTCTGGAACATTTGCCTTTATTTTTTTTTACAAAGGTACCTCTTCATCACATATGCTTCGTTAGCTCTGTTTGGCTAATTCTGAGGACTTCTGGATGTCAACATTGCTGTCTATGGGCTTCTGTGCATGGGTGCACATACAAGTTTGCATGCTGCAATGTGCCTGTGAATGCTGAATGCGGCCAGCGCGTACTCACCCTGCTGATGGCGAAGGTGAGGCCAGGCTTGCCCGAGAACGTGCCCATGAAGCAGAAGCGCATCTGCCAGTAGAAGACGTGCTCGGCGATGAAGGTGAGGAGCGACAGGACCATGGCAGCTGCCAGCATGTAGAAGACGCCGGCCATGTTGTCCACGTCCAGCTGCGAGCTCATCACCTCGTTCTTCTCGTGGTGGCAGATCCCAGTGAGCCACATGGCTTCCAGCTCCTCCATGTCACCTGCGGGGGGGGGGCAAGCAGATGAACAGGTGAGAGGGGACAGGAGAGAGAGAGAGAGAGAGAGCAGCAAAGAGGACAAAGTGTTAGAGAGAGGGGGCGATAGAGAGGGACACCCTCAGGATCATCCGAGCCTCAACTCCGCCGAGCACTCAGCAAAGTCATGAGTTGAGCTCCCAGGGAGCAGCAGCACAAGTGAACACACACGCCCTGAGCACACTCACAGTCACTCTACATTAGCTGTGCACTACAGTGCCACAAATGCACAACAACACCCATGGACTAAATGTGAGATCGAAAAGAAGGGGACAAGGGAGGGCAAAGACACGTGTCCTGGAAGAGGTCACGCGTCTGACTGGGGGACAGAGTAGTGGTCATTGTGGTGATGGACCTGCATGAAGAAGTGATAGAAGAGTGAGGGAGGAGAGCAGCAGGAGAGGTGTGTGGGGCAGATGAGTGTGTGAGGCAGATGAGTGTGTGAGGCAGATGAGTGTGTGGGGCAGATGAGTGTGTGGGGCAGATGAGTGTGTGGGGCAGATGAGTGTGTGGGGCAGATGAGTGTGTGAGGCAGATGAGTGTGTGGGGCAGATGAGTGTGTGGGGCAGATGAGTGTGTGGGCAATGAGTGTTGGGGCAGATGAGTGTGTGGGGCAGATGAGTGTGTGGGGCAGACGTGTGTGTGGGGCAGATGAGTGTGTGGGGCAGATGAGTGTGTGAGGCAGACATGTGTGTTAGGCAGATGAGTGTGTGGGGCAGACATGTGTGTTAGGCAGATGAGTGTGTGGGGCAGACGTGTGTGTGGGGCAGAGAGGTGGGGGCAAAAATGGGGCATAGAGGACGACAAACTAGAGTAACGATATGTTCTGGCCTTCAGGAGGGGGTACACAGATAAGGAGTAAAAACGGGGCATTTCAAACTTGGGTAGACACGTCTTGTGATGCATGTGAGAAGACAAGGTCTGCGTGTGAGAGTGCCTTGTGGCTTTGGGCTGGATTTTCACGTGTTTTACTGCTCTCCTCAACATCAGATCCCATTACAGGCAGATCACACAAGATTGCGCGCACACTCACATCATCCCCCGGGTGACTGGAGAAACACATGCCTCTCACTCTCAGTCCGCCTGTGTGCTATTCACCACTTAAGCAATGGCATCTCAGACTCTCTCTCACACACGCACAACTTACTGGGTCACCTCAGACTCGTTCCACATCCCCGTACACGGCCGACCCGCTCTGGGACGGTCTGCTATTAATTAATCATACCATACAACCCAGTGCGTCACTGTTGTCTAAACAGCCAGGCTCACACTGTAGCCCACGTGACTGGCAGGCCCGCGGGCTACCCACAGGCAGTTAAAGGCATAGGGGAGTTTTGGGTAGCACCCGGCCCCCAGCCGACCCCCCCCCCAACTCCCCGTCTCTCTTCCCCAGGGGGAGGGCCTGTCTCTGGACTTTACCGTCACGCGGCAGGGTCCCTGGTTCGGTCGCGGTGGAAGTCAGGACTGGTCCCTCGTCCTGGGGAGGAAGTTAGCGGGTGGTTCAGTAGTGGAAACTAGGCCACAGTGGGTAGAACTACATGTTGGAACATGTCAAAATGACATTGAAATCCAGGGAGGGAGGTAGAGGGAGAGAGAGGGGGGCGAGGGACTCAGTAACTCACCAACACCGCCTGCTGACCCATTTACGCATGAGAATGTAAGCACGCACACACACACACACACACACACACACACACACACACACACACACACACACACACACACACACACACACACACACACACACACACACACACACACACACACACACACACACACACACACACACAAACCAACACCACACAGACATACAAACGCACAGACTTGACCAACACAAAGTCTTCACTCAAATCTCCAACTGCGCAAAGCTACATTCAGAGATGCGCCCAAACCACCTGGCAAATAAACAGCACTCAGCATGAACTCCGTTACGCACAAAGATTCCTACAAGTGTGAATGAAGAAACAGACAAAGACAAACACAGTCTCACACACACATACACACTCGTCCTCTCTGTCCACTGAGAGCTGACACTCCACCCTAACCCATATTCTCATGCACAGAGGGCAGAAACACAACAGCGCCTTCGCTGGCACCCTATCTAGGACACTACACTTGGCTCTGGAGCGCCCTAGGACCCTGATCCTCGAAAGAGAACTGGAGCAAGCCCAAACACTTCCCAGCCTATTTGACTAAGGAAACAGGACTGAACATACCCAAACACACTGATGCCCAGTAACAACAGCCTACATACCTAAACATAGCATCCCCAAAGACCACAGTACCAGCCTACATACCTACACACAGCATCCCCAAACACAACAGTAGCAGCCTACATACCTACACACAGCATCCCCAAACACAACAGTAGCAGCCAACATACCTAAATACCTCATCCCAAAAGACAACAGTACCAGTCAACATACCTAAATACCGCATCCCCAAAGACAACAGTACCAGTCAACATACCTAAATACCGCATCCCCAAAGACAACAGTACCAGCCAACATACCTAAATACAGCATCCCCAAAGACAACAGTACCAGCCAACATACCTAAATACAGCATCCCCAAAGACACCATACACACCCAAACACAACCACTGGAACCTGTGTGTGGACCACAGAATTAAACTTCATGATGTTACATTTATAATACTCTTACAATCCCAGCGGAAACCCAGTGGGAACTAACTATATTCACTTTAATGTGAAGCTCACAACTGCCACTGCAAGATCAATACATGGTGCTTCTCATAAGCTATGGTGCAGCACTTCCAAAATGGGAGAGTTCAATCTTATGGAAAGCCCTGTCCATCACGGCGGGTGGTCAGTAGGGTGTGGAGGTTTAGTGGAGGTTCACTGTTGGGTTTCCAAGAAATTCAGAAATGATTGGGAGATGTGTTCCTGCTCATTCAGCACAGAAACCTTGCTGCCGTTTGTGGAGTCAAGCGTTTCCCGATTTAGATAGATAAGAAAAGATAATGACCCCAGGGGGTGGTAAATCTCAGGAAACATGGTTCCCCTCTCCGTGAGGAGCACGGCATTATGTGATAAATCCAGCCAATCAGGATGGCTCTCACTACATGTTGGTTCATGAGGGTTCACATTGACAGTTAATTAAAATTTTCAATTCAAATTGAAAACTATCCATAAACTAAAAAAAGATAAAGGTATTATTTCCGAACAATTTGCATTGTATGTTCTTGACCAAGTGATACTGATACCATGACATTCCATCCCTGGTCATACTGCCTCTAACTCAGGGAAATGCAGTTTCTGCAAATTAAGTCCGCCCTAGGACGTAGCAATTCAAATTGATATTTCATATTACTCATTCCAGTATTTTTCAACGATAAAGCCTTTGTTCTCATGAATGTGTGATCCTACTGGCTTAGCTATCTCATACACAGCACAAGGTAGACTGAGGAAGTCGCCTACCATCTCCAAACAGCTGCAGGATGGCCAAGTCAATGTGCCTCTTCCAGATAGAGTCCTTCTGTATGGCAATGCCATAGCCAGTGGAGGCGAACACCTTCCCAGAGCCAATGGTGACCAGCTTACAGCCCTCATCTCGACCCGCCATGTAGTTCAGCACAGCCGCGTCATAGATAAACGCATCCAGTTTACTGAGAGAGAGAGAGAGAGAGAGAGAGAAAACAAAGCAAAGGAGAAACACATTGAGCAAGAGAGAGAGAGAATAACAAACAGAAAGGGGGAGAATTGAACACTTTCAGTTTGGCAGCAGACTTGCTAATTTTCTCATTCAAATCCTAATTTTCTCATTTGCAAGATAATTAACCCCCTTGCTGTAAAAAATGCAAAACAATGCAGATTGTGTTCCGCCTGCAAAAACAATGCCAGAAATGTGGTGTGTGATCCAGGCAGCAGATAACTCCGATGTGTAATTGAAATGAGGACCGGCGAGTCCCAACGAGCTGCAGCGCTCCTCCATCTGAAATCTATTTGCACAAACTTTCATTCGGACCTCAAACTTTCGTACATTCTTTTCTCGCTCTGCATGTCCAACTGCACGGACGCATGAGTGTATAATGCAAGAGTGAGTGGCCTCAAATGCCTCCTTCATTTTGTCCATTCCAATTTCTCTGCTTTGCTGGGTTTCTTTCCCTGACTCCTCACCCTGTCTTCAGGCTGTGCAGGGCTTCGTCCACGTTCTTCTGGTGGAACTTCACCATGTAGCCGTGCATCTCCAGGTAGTTGTTCCGGATGTTTCTCTCCGTGCTGCCGTTGGGGACCGTGCCGAAGCGGAAGGGAGGTGAGAAATCGTTCGGCCTCTGGAACTGTCAGTTCAAACAAAGAAGGGAGAAAAGAAAGACGGGATAAATGTGGGGACAGCATAAAACAGGAAAGTGTAGAACCGTAGAAGGGCAAACAAAAGAAGAAAGTAACTACAAAGTCCTGAGAGACAGGGAACAGGATGGAGTGAATAATGCAAACTGTGACTCAGACAGGGAGGTTGGGCAAAAAGGGCAAGATGGAGGGAGTGAAACTTTGGCTAAGAAGGAGACATAAAAAAGGACAACACAGAGAGAGACACATAGACGACAAAAAAAGAAGAAACAAGCTGTCATCCCAAGAGAAGACCATCTCTACCTTCTTGTCACTCAGGCCAGACACCTGGTCCACGTACTCCTCCTGGATCATGAAGGCGGCGAGGTTGGCAGTGTAGCTGGCCAGGAAGATGACGGCGAAGAAGGCCCACACCGACACCATGATCTTACTGGTGGTGCCCCTGGGGTTCTGCACGGGTACGGAGTTGTTGAAGACCAGACCCCACAGCAGCCAGATGGCCTTCCCAATGGTGAAGGAGGGACCTCCAGCCTCTGAGGAGGGGACAGAGGACCAGCAAAAGAGAGGGAAAGGGAAGGCGAAAGAGAGAGAAAGAGTCACAGCCAGAGAGAGAGAGAGAGAGAGAGAGAGAGAGAGAAAGAGAGACAGAGCCAGAGAGAGAGAGAGAGAGTCAAAGAGACAGAGCCAGAGAGAGAGAGAGAGAGAGAGAGAGTCAGAGAGACAGAGAGAGACAGAGACAGAGACAGAGAGAGAGAGAGAGAGAGAGAGAGAGAGAGGGCAAGGTTTAATGTTTCTTGGAGAGTATAAAAGCACTAAACTGCTCTGTAAACTTGGGGATTGATACAGACATTTATGTGCCTCTTGTGCTTTCACTGAATAAATTGGTCCTGTGTAACCACCAGACAAGGACAGCAGTAGTTGACATGTTGAAAAAAAATATCCAACAAGGCAAATTACTTACTCATTTAATAGGCATTGTTACGCCATGCTACATGCTGCAGGCAGTGTGCATCCACTGTTTCAGCAAATGTGCTCCCGGTGGGAGAAATAATGACACTGCCATTGCCATGAGTCGGAGGAGAGCTAGAAGAAAGCATGTACGAGACAGAGCTGGGACCTGCACTGAGAGTAAGTGATACAGATCGTCCACTCACACTCGGGCAAGTCTAGCATGTTTATCGTACCTGAAACCAAACTTCTAGCTCCTACTTTCCCTCTCGCTTGCGCCTGTCATCATAACATCTCTGCAGCAAAGAGCTTCCACTGCCCCTGGCATCTACCCTTTAAAAAAAAACTCATCCCTAACCCCCACGCCCCTGCCAAGCTATGGGAAACAATGAGTGCCTGTGACAACATCTCAGCATACTGTCTTCCTCCCCCAAAGATGAAGGGAGATGTAAGTGACAGAAAAAAAGCATTAGTCGCTCTATATATAGCACCGACATGAATCGAAGGGGAGCCATTGATTTAGTTCTTCTTCACCCGCCTCTCTTCCTTTTTTCATCTAATAAAAGAGAAGCTCGTCCTGTCAGTGGTGGCATGTGATTCCTGAAAGTATGGAAATGCATGCAAGAACACACGAGGGCCGGCATTAAAAAAAATGAAGAGACCAGGGATGAGCCACGCTGACAGGAATGGGAAGAGACACTGCACCTGCACGAGGCTACTGCAGGGAAGGAGGACCAGAAGAGGCCTGAAGAGTGTGTGCGTGTGCGTGTGCGTGTGCGTGTGCCTGTGCCTGTGCCTGTGCCTGTGCCTGTGCCTGTGCCTGTGCCTGTGCCTGTGCCTGTGCCTGTGCCTGTGCCTGTGCCTGTGCCTGTGTCTGTGTCTGTGTCTGTGTCTGTGTCTGTGTCTGTGTCTGTGTCTGTGTCTGTGTCTGTGTCTGTGTCTGTGTCTGTGTCTGTGTCTGTGTCTGTGTCTGTGTCTGTGTCTGTGTCTGTGTCTGTGTCTGTGTGTGCGTGTGCGTGTCTGTGTCTGTGTGTGCGTGTCTGTGTCTGTGTGTGCGTGTGCGTCTGCGTGCCTGTGTGCGTGTGCGTGTGCGTGTGCGTGTGCGTGTGCGCGCGTGTGTGTGTGTGATAGAGAGAGGGCAAAAGAGTTTCACACATGGTGTGTTTGTGTGTGAGACCAAGTGAGAGCAAATATGTTTTTGTGTGTGGTGTATGTAAAATAGATGGGGAGAGAGACATTGTGTTTATTTAGGGGGGGGGGGGGGGGTGTTTAGGCCCTGCATGGTTATGCTGGCTGCACTCACCTCGGCCATCAGCTAGGCAGCGGTTGTAGCCCACAGGGCTTAAGTACTCGAACGCAAACACAGCCAGGGCCGACACCAGCAGCAGCATCACAAACATCATCACCCACACATCCGCACTGAAGGGCTCTGAGAAAGACAGAGAGAGAGAGAGAGAGAGCAGAGAGAAAGAGAGAGAGAGAAAGAGAGAAGGGGAGAGAGAGCAGAGAGAGAGAGCAGAGACGAAAGGACAAAGCGGATGATGGGGGACAAAGGAAAGTGGAAGCAGAAGAGAAAGAAAGCAGAGATGGAACCCAGAGAAAGAGAATCAAGCACCAGGAGAGAGTGTTAAGACAGAGTTGGAGAGAGTGTGACATTACATTCATACTTACAAAAGAATACAATGGAAGTTTTCAGTTTCAATTTACAAGTGAAAAATTGCATTTTACAAGCTCACAAGATACCAAATAAAAAAAAGACAACCAAGGCAGAGGGATTACATTGACACAGCCTGCTTCCCACACTGCAGGCACTGACTGGGACTGAAGGAGCCTGCTGTCCAGGGTGTGGACAGCTTACCTACTCACCGAGGAAGGCTGAGGGCGAGACGGTGCCGTTGCTACGCGAGACCATGACGCTGATGCCCGTCTCAATGAAGGGCACTGAGAAGTCAATCACCTCTGACCTCTCCTCATTTATGGTGAGAGAACCCACAGCCATGTGGGCATTCTTGGTCACCACCTGAGAGACAAACAGACAGGCAGACAGATAGACAACAACAGAGAGAGAGAGAGAGAGAGAGAGATGAAAATAGATAAATAGATAGATAGATATCATGATACCAGACAAACAGAGGCAGATAGAAAGGTGAAGGGATAGAAAGAAGGATCAGACTTGAAGTGCAAAGGTCAAGTTTTTAAGTCCGTACATACTGACCCAGACTGGCCGGCTCCGACTATCAAGCACAAAGCCATAGAAAGATGGAGAAAGACAGAATGAAGAAAGCAGAAACTGGGCTACCAGTTGTAGTGGGTCACGGCTGCTGGAAATAGCCATCCCGCTCCCTCCCCTTCGTCTCTCTCCGTCCCGCTCCCTCCCCTTCTTCTCTCTCCGTCCTCTCCCCTCCCGTCCATCCTCTCCGCCCTGCCTCTCTCACTCGCTCTCTCTCTCTCTCTCTCTCTCGCTCTACCCAACTCTACAGGTAAATGTAGCCCTAAATACCTGGGCCCTACAGCACTCTAAAGTGGGACAAAACAGGCCGAGTTAATGAGGTGTGTGTGTGTGTGTTTGTGTGTGTGTGTGTGTGTGTGTCTGTGTTTGTGTGAGAGAGAGAGAGAGAGAGAGAGAGAGAGAGAGAGAGCGGTAGAGAGAGATTGGAAGGGAGAGTAAGGAGGAGCTAGCTTTTGTCTACCTGTAGAAATGTCCTGTGGTTGGCTGGTTGGCATGTTGTCTGCAGGTGGTTAGTGTGTGTGTGAGTCTGTGTGAGTCTGTGTGAGTGTGTTTGTGCCTGTATATCTTTCTGTCTGACGGAGTGTGGCTCTTTGTGTTTGTATCTATGTGTCTATGTGTATGCGAGAGGATCAGTGTGCGTGTCTGCTTGATAGTCTGACTGTGTGTGGGTGTATGTGTGTGTGCGTGTTTGTCTGACTGCGTGTGTGTGTGTGTGTGTGTCTGTGTGCTTCTCTGCATACATCCCATAGGGCAATGAGTCCATCTAGGAGTGTGTTCACTTCCTTTGCTCCCCCTCCTGTCTCTCCCCTCCCACGGCTTTTTCTCGCTGTTATGAAAGTGACCTACGTGGGTGTTATTGAGAATGAGCGAGGGAAAATGAGTGTGTGTGAGAGAGAAGCCTGTGTGTGGCTGTGGCTGTGGCTCTGTATCTGTTTGTGCGTGTGTGTGTGCAGCTGTGAGTGTGTGTGTGTGTGTGTGTGTGTGTGTGTGTGTGTGTGTAGGTGCATGAGTGTCTCTACACCGGTTTGAGAGAATTCATGTAATCAAGTGTATTGCTTCAAATATTTTGGATTACAGGGATTAGCCTGTACCACCATTTCAGCTCTGTTCATCGATGCCGACGGCATGAGCAAAATCACAAGTTGGGTCACAAATCTCAAATAACAATAAACAACAATAACCAACAGCAAAAGAGCAAAAAAAAAATATGCAAAAAGGAAACTCAGTTTAAACAGAGCACAGCATCTTTACTAAGGAGAGGCACTAAAGAATGCCCGCACTGATGCATTTAGGGTGCACTGGTGATGAGCCACGCTGTAGCCGATCCATATGATGCATGTGCGCTACCGCTAGCCCTTTACCACTTTGCAGAGATGGTGCCATTAAGGCTGTGAGATATAGTGTGGGCGGGGGGCCAGAGGGAGAGAACGTGGCCGCCAGATGTCCTCCGTCCTCATTAACATTCCTTTATAGGTGTGAAAGAGATGATGCATCAGTCCCACACGGGCCACCCAGTGACACCCAGAGCCAGTATGTAACACGGCAGCGCCGCCGCTGCTGCAGAGTGCTAGACGGTTTGTGCGCCCAAAAGAGTCCCCTGACTCAGAAGGGGGGTGGTGTGATTCTGGTATTGAATTGAGAGGGATGTGCTTATATTTTTCTTGTAAGCATTTGGTGGCACAACGGAGAAACTTGTTTTTTTCAAGCAACCAATTTCGGGGGTTTTCCAATGTACAGGGGCATGAAGAATGTGACATCACGTCAATGTCTCATGACTTAATATAAAACAAAGATGAAGACAAACAAAATCATGCAGCCACTGTAACGGCACCTCTCGTGCCGGGTCCTTGAGCGTGTGGCAGGATTTATGGCTCGTGGCTGGCATGTTAAACTCGCCATGGCACATGGGCATTTACCCTTGAGTGAGGTAGCGGAGCTGACTAGCATTAATGCACGCCTGACTGGCTCCACCGTGGATAACATGCAAAAAAAGACCTTGCATGACTTGGGTGCTAAATTCCCAATGTCGCCCTGCTGGCTCTGTTTGCCCTAGCGTCCACTGGCTTATGATCTTCATTAATCCTGGGAGTACAACGCTTCCTGAACCACTGCATCACCGCACGGCACATCTCTGCGCAGAGGAATCTTGACGACACGCCAAGATAAAGCAAACACCAACCTATGAGAGTGGCATGATCTCATTTACATCTCTCCCTCTTAACCCCCTTCTCCTCTCCGCAGTCATTCTTCTTCTCTAATTGATTAATGCAATTCTAATCTGATGGAATTGAATTCCCTCTTTTATGTGCCTGTTATTGGAAAACCAATGAAGAGGACATTAAAATAATTAAGTGGGGTGGGTGAGAGGTGCATGGTAAGTAAGTGCTGCATATCTCAATAATGGCACGGGGAGACTTTGATATCAGGGACGCTGAGAGGTACGGGTCCAGGGAGAGGTCACACCTCTGGAATCACATTATCGCAGCACGAAAGGTTAGCTGTGACTACCCTCTAGCTGAGAGACTAATAGCACCTTACACACACACAGGTGAATGAATTTTGCTATCTTGCCAGTGGCCATTCATTTCCCGTGGGCACTGGCAAATGGAGTGGATGTGATTATTCTGCTGGACTTGCTATCATCCATGATAAAAGGAACTGCACTCTGCCCAGATCAGTGGAGTTTGATAGTGTTGGTGTATATGCGCCCTAAGAATGTTGACACGTTAAGCCTACATCAGGTTACTGAGTAACCAGATCATCCAATGTGACTAAGAGCATAAATGCTGCACAAATCATACGTGAATGCATCTTTCAACATTCTAGCAATTCAAATAAAATTGAAGCCAAGGCATTGGTAACGTTGGAAGCACTGAATGAAGTACAGTAACAGAGGCCAGAGAGCCACTGACCTCTCCCACCATGCCGTTCCACGTCCCATTGATCTTCTTGCCATGCTTGCCGTTGGTCACCAGGTAGAGGTCATAGGTGAACTTCACATGTTTGGCGATCTTCTTGAGGATGTCGATGCAGAAGCCCTTGCAGCAGCGCTTGATGTAGATGCCAGAGTCGACGGTCTGATTGCTGAGGGGGGAGAAGAGGAGGTCGAGAAGCAGAAACAAAAACAAAGAGTGAGAAGAGAGGAGAGGAGTGAGGGGGGGCAAAAAAAAAAAGAATGACTGGGAGGTAAGATGAAAAGATGAAGGATGGAGCGAGATCCCGAGTTTGAGTGAGGGTAAGACAGATGAGAGCGGGCTGATGCTTACAGTCAAGGCTGAGGGGAGCTGATGACAGGAGAGAGGAGGGGGGGAGGAAGATGGAGAGGGTGGAGGACAGGTGTGGCCGAGGGAGAATGAAACGCTCAGAATGCGGCGGCGTCTGCGTCGGCGGAGGAGCCGGCCAGCGCATCCATACATCCGGCTTGCTTCAGTGCAGATGTCAGCACACACACACACACACACACACACACACACACACACACACACACACACATATCACACACACACACACACACACACATGGGATGGTGAGATAGCACTTCAGGCAGACAGCGATAGATATCCATGTGCACACATGAGCAGACAGACAAACTGATGGGGGATTATATCACAATACACAAGGTTTCTGGCACAGATTAATATGAGTCTGCAGAGTTTGGCAATGGATAGCAATCTTTTAAAATGTTGCATTGCTTGACTGTATGGCTGAGATGATGCATTGAATGGTTAAGCCGATGTTTAATAGATATCAAATACAAGACCTTAGATGTTCCTTTAACCAGTGCATTTTTCAGTTGGTGAGGTTAATAACATGTGCAGTGTTGTATGATCTTTATTTTAATAAATTTTGAAACTATTGCCTGTGTGCGTTCATGCTTGTGTGTGTGTGCGTGTGTGAGTGTGAGAGCGTGTGTGTGTGTGTGTGTGAGAGTGTGTGTGTGTGTGTGTGTGATACGTGTGTGTGTGTGTGCGTGCGTGCGTGTGTGTGTGTGTGTGTGTCTGTCTCTGGCTGGTGCGCTCACAGGATTTTCAGCTGTTTTCGACAGGGAACCGTGTTCCTCATGCAGGTTTTGCTCAAGGGGTCCACTTCCTCCACGATGACGAAGGGCGCCTCCTCCAGCGTCACGATGGACAGGTGGTCATCGTCGCGGCCCTCGCCCCCGGGCAGGTCCATGCGTGGCCACACGTGGTACTTCATCGCCAGGGAGCCGTTCTCCCATTTCCCCACCTGTGCAGGGACCGGGGAAGGGGAGAGAGAGAGTGAGCTTCATCCTACACTGTCATTTTTTTTTTCAGGTTTATTTTAGGTTTTTTTCATTCAGTTGCTTTGATTTTTTGGGATCTGTTCATTGTTGATGTGATCACTACACTGGAAAAAACCTGGAATGTGCTTATGCCAATACACCTGATGTGAATTTGGAAATAGAGAAAGAACGAAATCCAAATGACAGAATTTTCACCTTCCATTAAAACCGAGAAAGGTCAAAGCAGAGGCCAGTTTGCATTAGGCAACTGAGTTGGACATTCTGCCTGCACAAAGGCTTGAGGCATACAAAAAAACATTTCAATAAAGCCATTGACACAAGCAACGCAGTGTAGAGGTAAATAGGGGGAGACAGGGCATGAAAGGCAAGGGAGAGGTCTGAGAGGGTTAGTGCACACAGCACTGAGGATGGGGAGAGGGCCAGGAGGAGGCGCGGAGGAGGCGCGGAGGGCCGGAGGAATGTCAAAATGAAGGACGAGTGAAAACTACAGGGAGAGAAAGAGAGCAGAAAGCTAAACACAAGACAGACGGCGATAGCACGAGGGAGAAAGAAGAGAGGGGGCTGCAGGGTGAGAGAGATCTGCAAAAGAAAAAAGAAAAAGAGAGGTAGAAGTGGGGGGGAGAGAACGAAGGCAATGTGAGAAATGGGAGAGGGAGAGAGAGAGAGAGAGAGAGAGAGAGAGAGAGAGAGAGAGAGATAGAAGGAGGGAAGGAGGGCAAGAGAGCACAATCAGCATGTAAATGCAGCCGCACTTGGACTGGAGTGCTCAACTCCATTCCTAGAGGGCCCTTGAGGCCCGCGGCAGCTCGCTGCTCTGCTCTGCTAGCACCATCGTTTACTCAATTTTCACCAGCCGCTCCGCTGACAAATCACACCTGAAGACAGGGCCCAGGTCCTGCTCTCCAGACCCAGCTCGCCGGCCTATTTCTGGGCATGGCGTAGGAGTAAATGCTGGCGGATTATGAACTAATTGGGCCTGTTAAAGACACTCGTAGCCCCCTCTGATCTGTACATTACTGCTGGCTTGGCTGGAGCCCGGCAGAGACGACTGCAGAGGGAGCCTTCACTGTCTGGAATTAAGGGGAGGAGGGGGTGGTAGGTGGAGGGCACAAGACACTGTGTCTAAACTCAACCGGACACTACAGAGCTTTCAAACTAACTTCAAAGGGCTAGGGTAACAGGCAGAGCGAGAGAGAGAGAGAGAGAGAGAGAGAGAGAGAGAGATGGGTTGTGTGTGAATTTGTATGTGTGTGTGTGTGTGTGAGATAGAGAGAGAGAAGAAATATAAGAAAGAACAAAAGAAACGAACGAAACATAGGAAGAAAAAGCAAGAGAGAGAAAGAGAGAGAATGAGAAGTAGCTGGGGGAAGGCAGCCACTCATTAGAACCCAGGAAAGTGGTCCAGCAGGAAGTCAAGCAAAGAATTAAACATGAGAGAAAATGTGAGAGAGAGACCCAGAATAAGAAAAAAAAAGAGATTAGAGGAAGGGAGATGAGAGGAGAGTCACCTTGCTCTCTGATCAGAGAACAGAATACAGATTGCGGTACCGACTAGAGGGATGACGAAACAGTAAAGGCATGAATGCGAAACACCTAAACATGCAGATGGATGGGAAGATAAACAAACGGGACAAAGAGCTGATGAATGCGTTGATAGATTGACTGACTGAGAGAGACTGACAGACTGACAGATAAACTGTCAGGGGGACAGTAAAGACAATAAAAGACAGCGACTCACTTTCTCCCACTGCTTCTCCTTGTCCAACAGGATGATGACCAGCTTGGGGTGCATCTGGTAGCCGTCCTCACTGAAGGACAGGTTTCGCCCCTCGAACGTCACATTCATGAGGTACCTGGAGGAAGAAGAGGAAGACGGGGAGAAAAGGGGGGAAAGGGGGGTGGTGAGGTTAGGCAGGGCTCACATTAATCCTGACAGGCAGCCCTGGGAGAAAGGCATTCTGGGTAGAGTACATAACAGCCGGCGTACTGCAGCACTGCCTAATTGCCATGACTCTGCCAACCTCTCAGAGGGCACCTCTCTGTTATATACATGTCATGTCCGTAGGTGTGAGGCGAGTGACTTCCTCTGGATTATCAGGAAGTCTACTGTGTGTGGAAGTGTGGGAGAATTTAAATGGAAATGTGCTTAAGTACATCTGTGTAAGAGAGAGAGAGATAGAGAGAAAGAGTTTGTGTTTGTGTGTGTGTGTGTGTGTGTGTGTTTGTGTGTGTGTGTGTGTGTGTGTGTGGGGGGGGGGGGGGGGGGGGGGGTGTGTGTGGGTGTGTGTGTGTAGATATACAGGTCCTAAGAGAGGTGTAAACATGTTCCTTCTGGTACACTAAAAATCATTTATTTTTCCTTCTTTATCCTCTCTCTCTCCCTCTCGCTGTGAATTACTGTTTCCATGGCAACAGTCTGTCTCAAAACCACACACAATACAGAGATAAATAAATGACAAAAACAGCAAGAGAAAAAGGGAGAGTGAGAGGGAGAGGTAGGGGTGTGTGTGTGTGTGTGTGTGTGTGTGTGTGTGTGTGTGTGTGTGTGTGTGTGTGTGAGTGGATGTTTGTGTGGCTTGCACTAAACTGAATACTTGAGACATTGTCTCCCTGGCAGGGATGAACAATTTTTACTGTGGGGATGAGCATTTTGCAGAGGTGATACAGGTAGACCTGCACACAACATGCAGACACACACACACACACACACACACACACACACACACACACATATATAGACACACACACACACACACACACATATATATAGACACACACACACACACACACACACACACACACACAAACATTGTTATGAGTGTGTTATTTCTGGGTTGCGTAACACAGCATCAACCTGCAGCATGGGCTGGAGAAGAAGAATGTGCTTACTGTTCACCTGCCTGACCACACAGAAACAAACACAGAGTTTCACAGAGAATGACTGTTGCTATGGCAAGTGTCTGTTTATAGAACTTATAGTGTCTGTTGGCTTGGACGTGTGGTTCTAACGTATCCAGAAATACGGCTGAATACCGTTACATTTTTCATTGAATAAGAAAACCTGATTGCAATGTTGTTCCACCATCTGACTTTTTAAACCATTTCTAAAGCTTTGTGATGATGGCACCCAGTGTTCTGAAATCCAGTATCACATTTACCCCCTGCAGTTGTTGCAATCGGCTAATGAAAGACTTATGCTTTGTATTACTGTTTTTTATTATATAATGGTGTGTGTGTGTGTGTGTGTCTGAAAGAGAGAGAGAGAGATAGAGAGAGAGAGAGAGACCGCAAGTACAGTACAATACCATCTAACTCACGTTGACAACACAGAGACTCACAAGCATATGTAATGTGTTGCCATGGCTTCCACAACCACTGCGATTTCCAAGCCAATCTGCTGCGTTACTATGGGAACCATAATCTCACAGAGAGGGGGAGAATAGGAGCGGAAATGGGAGGGGGGAGACCATATTTTTTACCCTCAGCGTTAACCCCCCACCCCCACTGCTTTCACTCTCTACACACACACAGCATATGTCTCCATACATACAGCATGTCACCCTTGGCCCGGTCGCTTTGTCAGATGTATGATGTGTGGTGTACGCAGCCCACTTCAACAAATCAAACACACACAAGCATGCCCATGAGCACACACACACACACACACACACACACACACACACACACACACACACACACACACACACACACACGCCCATGAGCTCTCACACACACACACACACACACACACACAAACACATACACACAAACAACCAGCATACTCATATAACTCTAATTAATAAGTAATAACTAATTCACCCCCTTCTCCTATGGAAGGCGGAATCCTAGATGACAGGAGCTGAAGACACTGATTCACAAACCAGCGCGCGCGGACACACACACACACACACCCGCACAAACACACACACACACACACACACATATGCAAACACACACACTCACGCACACACGCACACTCACACACACACACACCTGCATACCTTCCCATGAATCAGCTCTGAGCTGCTGCTCATATTATGATAAACACACACAGCATCCTGGGAAAACACAAAGACATGTGGAGCGTGAAGTCATACACTCACAAGCGTACAGACACACACACAATTAAATGCGGCTTATGGGCACGTATATAAACCAACAATCCCCTAGGACATGGAAATTGTCCACTCCTAAGATAAGTGCCTTCACAATCACACACACGCGCACGCGCACACACACACACACACACACACATGCACGCGTACACACACACACACACACACAAAGCATCATGATAAACAAAGAAGTGTACAGGACACTATGCAACAGCCATGCAGGCGGCATGGGTGCCTGCATGCCCTGACACACTTACATGGGGCATGTGCTTGGTGAATTATGAAAAAGGCGCTGGTGAAATATTAATTAGCAAATTAAAATAAATTAAGCAAGCCATTAATTAGTAAAGAATTATATTACACCAAAATGTAATTACTTTAATGTAATGTAATGACAGGTTCATGTAAATAAGATCTACGGAGTGTGACAGCACATTAAGCTTGTGCTCGCATGGTACACCTGATAGAAATACATGAACCTCTGACATGACCTGATGTAAATATCTCCCTCTATGCTCACTCACTCCCTCCCTCTTTCTTTCTTTCTTTCTCTCACTCCCTGTCTCTCTCGCTCTCTCGCTCTCTCTGAGCATGTGAGTATATGTGTGTGTCTGTGGGAATGTGTGTGTGTTTGTGTGCAAAGACGTAGAAATATGTCTTATCAAAAATGCTATGATGACACAAAAGAGTGAACGGGTCGAGATGCAGAGAGATAGAGTGAGGGAGGAGAAAAGAGAGGAGAGGGAGAAGAGCTGAGCTGTCTTCTCTATTTCAAAGAAGCATTTTGTCCCATTACCCAAACAAAATTCAGCATAGCATGATGGCAAGGACAGAGATAGAGGAAAAAGGAAGAGAAAGTGAGATAGAGGGAGAGAGAGAGAGAGAGAGAGAGAGAAGGTAAACATTGGGGAAAGTGATATGTTAAAGAAGAGGGGGCCAGTGGAAGAGTGTGTCATGGCAAAAAAGGGTGGGAGAGTGCGAAGGAGTGATGGAGGGAGGGGGAGAGAAAAAAATGAAAACAGCTGCCTGACCCATTTCCATTAAACACCATCAGAAACAGGAACCGTGTTTACTTCTCCCAAAGGCACCATAACGCAGTCCACTCCTCACCCAATAAACAGAGTCCTCAGAGAGACTCGACCAACCACAGAGCACAAGCCACTACCACTGCCGCAACTTCACCACCTCACTGGTGATGAGGTCGCATCACTGAACTACTGGCACTCTGAAACTGCACAAGTGCCAAAGAGACATTGGACGTGTAGGGGGAAGGGTTTGGAGAACATACATGGAACTGAATAACTCTCACAGCAGAGCGAGGCAGGGGGGGAGAGAGAGAGAGAGAGAGAGAGAAAAAGAGAGAGAGAGAAAGACTGAGAGAGAGAGAGAGAGAGAGAGAGAGAGAAAGAGAGCGAGAGAGAGAGTACAGAGTTATGAACCCAATCGGTCTGAAACAAAAAAAGGAGCTCTATGATCTCATTTCTGGGTTTGCGCTTTGATCACAGTGGTGGGAAACTAAGCCGCAGTCATGTGTATGTGTGGGCAACAGAAAGAAGATGCCAGTGCAGATTTATCTTCAACACAAGAGCATCTCAGCATTGTTACGCTGTCTAAGGTAAGCTATGCATGACAAGACAGTTAGACAAATACTTTTGACAGCCCTACTAGTCTACGAACAGGATTTTTCATTTCTTTTTTTTCCCAGATACCTCAACCAAATGAGAGTCCTTTTCCAGAACGAAGTGCCCTGGTAAACAGTTGCTGCTTTTAGCAAGTAGAGCAGCAGTCGCTCTGGTCAGTTGGCACACATGGAAATAGGACATAATACTCTAAAATGGTATAAGCAGACTGTCTGGTAAAGAAAAAAAAAACAAAGTCACTGCTTTAGTCTATGAGTGTGTTGGGGCAGCTCGGAAAAGCTCCAAGCATTTTGTTGCACAGGGAGGTGTAAGCTCCACCTAGCTGAAGTACACCCTGAGAAACAGGAGGACCCAGAGGATCCCCAGGTGGCAGAGTGATGTGACACCAGAAATAGCACAAGCAGATGCCTCCGAACCAGCCCTGAGCCCAAACAGGAAGTGAACGGATGCTTCGCCTCAATCACAAACCTGCCTCACTGTCCCAGCTCTATCCCTAACAAGAGCTTCAAATGAACACGCCATCACACACACTCGACCACACACACACACACACGCACACACACACATACTCAACCACACAAACACACATGGGAAAAGCATACACTTTCTGCCCTAGAACAGACACCCAAGACATCTGACTGTTGTGCTCTGCAGCGGTAACAAATACAGGCAGACCCCCAAAGCCACTGGGATCAATTAGAGGACTTGCTCTGAAAAGCAGTGCAGAGCATGTTGTACACAATCAGAGCGCTCGCCCAGGCTATCTGACTGCCTGCACTGCAAACGCTTGCCCTGCTTTCAACATGGCTGCCGTCTGTGTGCCGGCTAAGTATAGCATAAGCCAGTCTGACAGAGCTGATAGGCATTATGCTTGGTGTGGAAGGGGATTAGGGGCCCGTCTCTGAAATCACCTTAGTACTTCGTTGGGGTTCCCGGTGATGGGGCCCTTCTTGCTGTCAGGGGTGCCGTGGCACTCCGACTTAAGCAGGGTGTGCGCCCCGCGGTCCAACATCATCTTGGTGGTTGCCTTGGCGATGATGGCCACTCCATCTCGTACGCGGGCCTCAAGGCTGTAGTCCCACTCGTCGTACGACACTGAGATCAGGCCTGGGGAGAGGGAGAGTGTGAGAAGCAAAGAGAGATTTTTACGTAGCTGTGCATGCAAAGGGCCTCCAGACAACCCCTCTGAATCCTCCACAGTCAGTGCTTTGTGATATTGTACCTTGTCCCAGATATTTGGAGGCCTTTTGGTGAACATCAAAACAACATCTACAGTTTTCTTTTTAGGAAAACAAAAAAAAAATACATGTTGAGGCTTGTTGAGGGAGACTGTTGTGTCCTTAGCAACATAGTTTGGCAGAGGTTACTAAAAAGTGAATAAAATGTATTTGCGTTTCTATTTGTACGAATGATTGGTACTGGCCGAGGCCCATGATGCACTGCATTCAGACGAGAGCTGAGGAGACTGCGAATAGAACAGCACATCCAGACTCCTGAACAGAGACAGACCCCATCAGACTCCTGAACAGAGACAGACCCCATCAGACTCCTGAACAGACCCCATTAGACTCCTGAACAGAGACAAACCCCATCAGACCTCCTGAAGCGCGTGCTTGGAACATATCCAAACATATTCTATTATCTCTCACCAATACAAAATGATTTTTTCAATTACGAAAGAATACATAAAAGGCAGAGATTCATCTATTTGAAAATGTGGGGTCTTGCAGCTTCCACAGCAGGCACTGGTCCATGAGGAGCACAGAGGCTCTTGGTCTCTCTAGAACTACTCAAGAACAGCACTAGCAGGTACAGAACCACACTGATCTGGTTAAAGCATGTGGAGGGGACAGGGGCCCTCACTCACAGCATCTGAAATAAGGGGCCAATGACTCAAATGTGTCTCCAAATGTGTCTCCAAAGGTGATCTTTCGATGTCCCTAGAACACGAGCCAGTGGCCGATGCTCTTCGGAGGCAGAACAAGTAGTACAGCGAGAAGCACAGGAGCCACTCAGAGGCAGGGATCCGATTGCTCCCCTGAGGAGTGTGAGAGTTAAATGACCCAGGAGGATGGACGGATGAGCCCGTCTCCCCAGAGGGGACTGCGAGGGATTTGACGTGGCGGACTATTAGTGAATTAGCGCCCCGGCGACGAGCACACCTTCTGGTTGCTCCCTGATGCATTGTAAACAGAGGAGCTCCAGCAAGTCACTTAGCATCCACACCCACTCAGCCAGTTAGTTAAGACTCCATTAAAGGATTACGAGGGCCACAGAAGCAGGCCCACCTCAAGCATGACAGCAGAGAGAGAGAGAGAGAGAGAGAGAGAGAGAGAGAGAGAGAGAAAAAGAAAGAGAGAGAGGGAAGGAGAGAGAGCAGATGGACGGTGGATCGGGGGTCTCAAATGAACCGTCTCTCAGTCTTTCAACTTTGAGCGTGAAGACAGCTTTTATAAGTTCTGTGACGCACTCGTTTCAGGTTTTTTTTTTATTCAATCCATAGCTTGACCCCAATGATGACTTTGAATGGCTACATAAAGTGCAAAGTGCTTTAAGTGCTTACAGTGATTACTAGCAAAGGACGCCACCTTGGCAGGGACTACCCGTTTGACCTTTTTTCCCATTAAAGCCACACACATTACATGTGTATCTAATGTCTTTCTCATCTTGGCTCTCTCCTTTCAGACACTCAGTGTAGGGAGAGAGAGAGAGAGAAAAAACACACACAAACTAATTTATTCTGAATGCGGATCAAGTAAAGAGCAGCCAGACGTTGGCCGGCATCCACCCACCCATCCCTCATTAAAACCTGGTCAGACTTAACCAGCTGGGAGCTACTGCTGCTGCCGCTGCTGCAGCCAACCTGACTCACACTTCCTCCTGAAACTCTTCACCTCGCTGCGTCTGAGCAGGACGGGTGGGCGGAAGCGCGGCCATATGTGTGCTTCTGAGAATGCGAGTGTTTGGCCGAACATATACTGAACATATTGAGTGTCTGTGTGCATGCACTTGTGTGTGCACTGAGTATAAACTGCGTGCGTGCAAGCATGTGTATGTGTTTGCCTGCATGAGTGTCTGACCGCTTGTGTTTACGGTTATGTTGTTTATGTGTAGTATATACCACATATGCGTAGTGTCAGTGAGTGTCGTGCTGTGTGTGTCTGTGTTTCAGAAGGTAGCCTACCTATAGGGAACTCGGTGGGGATGTGGTCTGTGTCCCCTGCCACCAGCGATGGTACGATCCACGTGTAACCATAACCAGTGAGGCCCACGGAGTGCGCCACCTCAAAGATGGTGTTGGACTCCTCCTTGGTGCAGTAGAGCAGAATGACGGGGCTCTGCAGCTTCTTCAGCTGGTTCTGGATCTTGAGGTCGCCGTCGTCTACCGACATGTCCAACAGCAGCACCTCCTCCAGCTCCCAGCCCACAAAGCTGTTCTCTATGGTGCTACGGACCTAAGGAACATAGAGAAGAACTAAGTTCCTATGAGCTAGTGTGCTGAACTAACACTAACGTAATCATGCAGCTGGGATTTCTGTGGGAAGGGAAAGGAACCCTCTATTTTTTCACTTAACCAAAATGAATTTAATACAGTTGGTGAATCAATGAAAGATCATAGGGAAATTGTGCAGCAAGACTAAAGTTGTTCAGGAGGTTCAGCCACCCTGCCAAATACAATAATGTTGCCTCACACAGATATCAGTGCTGACCAAACCACAATACAAGTAACAATACATATACATATACAATACATACTTGAGCTGGCCTCATTTTTTCAGTGAGTTTTTACTTGTAGTATATTGAGGCTACTGTGTCACGGTAAAAAGAGTCAGACCTTGGCTGACCTCATAGCATGGAGACGAGTGGTTACCTTGGTAACAAAGTCCTGATAGCCAGGGTAGTAGGTGGTGACGATGGAGAAGATGTACCAGTCGTACTCCTCCATGATGTTGAGCATGACCGAGGCCTGCTGCTCAATGGATGGGCCGAACTGGAAAAACATGGAGTTGTCATCCTAAGGGGAAAGGACAAAGACAGCAAAGTCGGATGGTTAAAAATATACTGCATCTCCCATGAGACTAACCACATCTCACTGTGGGTGAGGAAGCAGAAGTGTATTTTTTTTCTGAGGGCTGCTGGGTAGCTGAAGTCAAGGGGACAGGTGAGAGACATGGAGTATGAAAGACTGAGCTAGCGCCTTAATCTAAGCAAGCCACAGAGTGCAGTGGGCGAGACCGTACTTGTGTTTGGTTGGTTTTTGTGTGCTTTGGTTGACCACTGTTCCTGATGCCGCAGACCTGAGTGTGAAATCAGCCAGATCTGTAAGTCAGTGAGGGTGCTGATGTCTCTCTAGCTTCACTCAACATCAAAGCCTCAACTCCCCCTCAGGGAGGCGCATGGGTCGATCCGTTACCTTGTTTGCGCATTAATGAGATTGGGGAGATACCACTGAGCTGGCAAGAAAAGAGGGCCATGTGTATGTGTGTGTGTGTGTGTGTGTGTGTGTGTGTGTGTGTGTGTGTGTGTGTGTGTGTGTGTGTGTGTGTGAGAGTGTGTGAGTGTGTGTGTGTGTGTGTGTGTGTGTGTGTGTGTGTGTGTGTTTGTGTGTAGTAAGTTAAGAGTGTGAACAACACATGTTTTGTTTTCCCACCATTTGTGCATGTTGCTTGGTAAAGCTCATAAAAAAAAATCAGATACTTCCTCTGAGCAGAATGTAAATCTAGCATGCAGCATTCACGCATGCCCAGGTGAGCACATCAAGCCCAAGGTGGTCCTACTGCAGTTCCATCTCATTCTCCTATCTACTCTTCTCCTCACCCCTCACCCCCTCACCCCCTCACCCCCTCACCCCACCCCTCCCCCCTCCCAAAGGGCTGTATGGTGCACTGCCTCCTGATGTCACAAAGCCATTCAATGGCAATGGCGTCCTACTTTTCCTGGTGTAGTGCCTGCAGGGAGCTGCCAGGCTACCGTGTGTGTGTGTGTGTGTGTGTGTGTGTGTGTGTGTGTGTGTGTGTGTGTGTGTGAGGGAAAGGGGAGAGAGAGAGAGAGAGAGAGAGAGAGAGAGAGTGGTGTGGGGGCTCACACTCTCTCCACGTGAGCCCAGGTTATTGGACTCACTGGGGAGAGACTGCACTGGTTTGCCAGAAGGGAAGGGTCAACTAGATTCATCATGACGGCAGCGGCACGGTCTGACACGCAGGTAGCAAAAATTGCATGCCATTGCCTGAGACTAATGGATCTATTTGAGGGATGTTATTCTGATGGATGGGATATTTTCAGCTCCCAACCCCCTGGAGTTACCAAAAACCATATGAGCACTTCCATGAAAACAGTCTAATCATGACAACACAGGGCTCATCTAGGTTCCTCTCCTTCTGTGCTCACAACTGTGTGTGTGTGTGCGTCTGTGGTCAGAATTTGAAGCCTCTTCAAAAAACAAGACTGGCCAAATTTCGGCGCTATATTTGTCTCTGTGAAGTAGGTAACTGGATCAACACTGAACCGTTTGGATGCACTGACCCTGTACAAAGATTAAGTGCTGTAGACTACAGAAAATCCAGCCAAACAGGTCTGTACTGCACCTTCCAAAATACACACTGAAGTTTGAAATATACATAGCACCCCTATGTGCTCTGTAGCTAAAAAGGATTCTATAAGGTATAGCAATGGGAGTAATTCAAAAGTGTTCATCCCCTCAGACAAACTGTTACAGTGTTTCTGCTGTTGCTGCACTCCCAGACTGCTCACAGGGAGGGGACTGAAACATACAAATCAGCTCATTACACGGCTGCACTTTGCTTGCATAACACCCATTTCCACCCGTGGGTAGAGTCCATGACGTCAAATTGCATCTTGGAGTATCAGATGTTTGGAGTAGCTCTGAATAAATCTGCCACTGCCCCCCCCCCCCCCCCCTCCCTCACACTGCTGTATTTCTCCTCTGCAATGTCCCTCCATCTCTCTCTATCACGCTCACTCTCACTGTCCCATTTATTCCGCTGAAATAACTGCCAGGACACAGATATAATTGAATTCCCAGCCCCCCCCCACCCCTCAACCTCCTTCCTGGTCACTCTCCCTTCCTCCCTCCCTCCCTCTCTCTCCCTCTCCATCTAAGAGCACTTTTAATGCACTATCCAGTGCAGTCATTCAGCATGCTATAAGCCTGTGGAATTTTCATTAGCCTTTATCAGAAAAGAAATAAGAAAGTAAGAAAGTCGGAGGGGGCGGGTGGGGGGTGGGGGCAACAGCTCTAGCAGTGGAAGTGAAAATGAAGCCACGGTGGGAGAAGTGCTGGCTTCATTTATGGCCGCAATTATTCCAGCGGCTTGCTGCCCACCCCCTCTGCGACCCACAACGCAAGGTTATCGATTAAGAGGCATTAAGGTGCTGGAGGGGCCATGCCAGAGCTGTGTCGGTCACTGTTCCCCACTGCTATAGGCCTGCCTTCACAGCAGAAAAACAGGGTGGGTGAGAAGGACGGGCAAAGGCAGAGAGAAAGCCAGATAAAGAAAAAGAGGGGGATAGACATAGTTGGAGAGACACAGAGAGGGTGGGAGGGAAGGAGAGAGAGAGCGAGCGAAGACAAGAGAAAAGGAGGACATTAAAGGAGAGTCTGCCTACTAAACAATAAACAGGAAGAGAGCGAGAGAGAGATGCGGGGAAGGTTTAAACAATGTGTGCTCTCTTTCAGGAGTGGAGCAGAAATGGGTAGAAGCAAACCAGTCAAACTACACACACACACACACACACACACACACACACACACACACACACACACACACACTGCAGCACATAGACATACTCTGCATGTGGTGAAGATGTCAGACATACCATCTCACTTACATGGCTAAAGGCATAAAGACAAAGACAACGAGAGTGAGAGAGAGAGAGAGAGAGAAAGTGCCAGAAATACCAGAAGAGCTTGGTATGTGGCTATCTCCATGGAAATGAACATCAGCATGCAGCGAGGTAGAGCTGCCGCACCTCCGTCTTCCCCTCACACTCGTCCTCTCTCCCCCCCTCTGCCATGCCTGACTCACCAGCATCTGAGCTCAATTCAAATCAAATCCTCCATCACATTTCAGTCGCGGCTAAATGCTGACAATGAAAAA